>NC_090321.1:253860655-254180270 GCF_040869045.1 Eurosta solidaginis
AGATAAATATTAAATAGC
This sequence comes from Eurosta solidaginis, assembly GCF_040869045.1. Classification (NCBI taxonomy): domain Eukaryota; kingdom Metazoa; phylum Arthropoda; class Insecta; order Diptera; family Tephritidae; genus Eurosta; species Eurosta solidaginis. The sequence continues at coordinate 253,860,674 of NC_090321.1, forward strand.
TGAATGTGTCCTTTTTATTGAGGGCAGTGGCTTGCAAGTCTATGCCTGATAGTATATGACGCCTTCGATCTCTCACTGCCAATCAACTACTTTCCTTCACGTTAGGTGTCACAGTTAAATCTTTAAATCTTGTTGTGGAACAGAAAAGTAACACGAGCTGACCTAGAAAGTTTTACGTAGTGCAATCGAATGACTCCGACGACAACCGAAAGGGTGGTTGGCAGTATTTTTGCTGTTAAAACAACAACAACGCGCTCTCTTTAAAACGGTTAGCCCAATTCACCCTACGCAACTTTTTTTAATGTCAAGGCAGACTTTTATTAAGAGCTTAGTTTCTAACGCACTGCTTCCATATGCCAATCTCTATATAAAAGGTATCGGCATTTTTGGTATAGTAGTAGTAGTTTATTTATTTTCTTTTAAAAATGGAATTACAAAAGTAAAAGCAAAATGAACCTGAACTAGATATAAAATAAATAAAAAATTTTTAGACAATAACAATATATGTTGTGTGTCTTAATATCACTTATATCTAAACAAACATTTAGGAAAATTTGTTCATAATAAGACTTCTATATTTAAGACAGCTACTTATATAAACGTAAAGCGAATGATATTTACAACCTTAAAGGATATTTATCACCATCTGCAGATCTAAAACTTTCTCACCAAAACAATTATACCGAATATCTTTATATATAGGACATATGCCAATGAAATGGTATGTGTCTTCAACAGCATTTGGATTGCAAATAGAGCAGTTTACGGAAGCAACGTTTTTTAAAGTTCTAGCATTAAGATTTAGCAAGCCACCTCTTGCCCGGAAGATCAGACTTATGGTATACGCAGAATACGTATAATTAAAATAGGTGGAGTCTGTAGGAATCAAGCCAAGCCGGAGTAGAGAACATGTGACCTAGACTGGCGTGCACTTTCGTTGTAATTATCAAACTCTTTTTGAATCAATTTTTCTAGTAGGGGAAACTGTGGTACATTTGACTTTGGGGCACATTTGACTATGGGCTTTTCGATGTTATGCCAGTACAATCAATCGAATTTATAAATTAGGAATGGTAAAGTATTTGATTTTACTCAGTTCCATGAAGTTTGCCAGTTAGTGCGTACATTTTGGTGGAGCTGCACGTGTTTTTCTCCTTTTTCGACATTCTGTGTTATTTTGTTACAGTGATACGTAAGACATTTGTGATGTCAGTTGAGTTATAATTTTAAATAACCAAGTGAAATAAACTAATATTATTTCCAATAATTTCGAAAAGATTTGCAAATTTGAGGCCAAACGAATTTAAAAGGTAAGAAAATGTCAATAATTAAAATAAACGAAGATGGGGCACATTTGACATTTTTGACAAGAGTCAAATGTACCCCATCTTAGTTCTTATTATGTATATAGTAAGTGTACCGTTATCTAGTTTTCGGTTAATATTTAGGAAATATGGTTTGTAATTACAAAAAGAAGACTAATCGGTGTGCTATAAACAAAAAAAAAAAATATTAGCAACGCAATAAGAGATATCAGAAATGGGAGAGATACTCAAACTTCAGCTGCAATCAAATATGGAATAAAAAGAACAACCCTAATCATGCCTTTGAGAAAAAAATTACCTTCAGGCGAAATCTCCGATTCTGGAAATGACAGCAGCTCTGAAGATCCTTTCAAATACCAATCGAAATACACAGCAAATCAGACATTTACTAAACAACAAGAAATCGATATTTGTGAATACGTCAAGAAATGTGCGTTTTATTCTTATGGCTTACCGTATCAAACTTTAAAAAAGTTTGCGTATGACTACGCTAAAGCAGTCAATATTATTGTACCCACTACTTGGGAGAAATCAAAAGAAGCTGGAGATGATTGGCTTTACGGATTTCTTAAAATAGACCCTTATATCTCCCTTCGTAAACCTGAAAAGATCAGTTTGGCAAGACTACGTGGCTTTACTAAATCAGCAGTGGAAAGCTTTTTCATAAACCTTGCTTCGATATATGAAAAATATTCATTCCAAGCAAAGGATATCTATAATTTGGACGAAAGTGGCGTAACTACGGTGATGGAGCCTATTAAGGTAAGTATAAGTACGTAACGGCCAAAATCGCTAAGGCGGTTAAGCGTCAATTAATGATTATGATGGTATTTATACGTTTGAGAGTATTTTTAGTTTATTTGGAAACATTATGCTAATTTGCGCAAATATTATATTTCATCTCTGCAGATTTATGCTGCAAAGGGACAACGTTCGGTTTCTCAAGCATTTTCCGCTGAACGTGGCAGTTTGGTAACAATCTTCGGCATAGTTAACGCTTGCGGAAATCGTTTGCCTCCAGTTTATATATTTCCTCGTGTACGTTTTAGTGAAAGATTCAGAAGTGGATGCATGCCGGGTTCATTGGCAATGAATACAAAATCCGGATGAATGATTTCAGAAGTCTTTGTAAATGTGCTGAAACACATTCAAAAATTTACGAATTGTTCGACTGAAAATCCCATTCTAATTCTACTTGATAAACATGCATCACATTGCAGTTTAGAGAGCATTAACTATTGCGCAGATGCCGAAATTGTATTACTTTCTTTTCCTCCACATACTTCCCATCGTCTTCAACCACTGGATGTATCAGTTTTCGGCCCTTTTAAGCAACTTTGCCGCAAAGTCTTTAACGATTTTCTAGTCACAAATCCTGGTAAACAAATCAGTATATACGACATCGCAACATTAACCCAACAACCATTTCAAAGATCATTCTCTCCCGAAAACATAATGAACGGATTCATAGCAACTGGAATTTATCCTCTCAGTACCCAGGTTTTTCAAGATGAAACCTTTGCACTGGAGGCTGTTACAGAAAACTTGAAGAAAACTTTTCATAATGCCAAACGCACTCTTAAATTTTCACAGAAAAAAAAAAACAGCGCAGGTAAAAAAAGCAACCGAAAAGAAAACGCCAAATTAAAGTGGAATCATCTGACGAAAGTATGAGTGATGTTAGCTACGCTGAGACAATTGATTCTAATGGATTCGCTGCTGACGATGAAGGTTATCTTGAATCTCGGGCAGATGATATGGAAATACACAAAATAACTGAAAAAAGTTGGATGTGGGAGATTATGTTCTAGTTAAATTCCAAGAAAACATCAAAAAGACCGTCTTCTATGTAGGTCAAATGGAATGGAAGCATTTGGCAACTGCACTTTTAACATAACTTTTTTTCGAAAGACATCTCCTTCGAGTTTGGTCTTTGTTAAACCAGAAATAGAAGATTTGGCTGTAATTGTGTGCAGTGAAGTAGAGCTAAAGCTGCCGATTCCTGAAAATCCTGCTACTACTTCACGTTGTCGTACAAAATATATTTTTAAGAAGGATTTATCCAACTATTATATAAAATAAGTTTTAATATATTGGTTCTTGGTATTTATATTTTCTAGTTTCGGACATGTAAGTGAAATATTTGAATTTTGTTTTTGCACAATAAAAATGAAAAGACTGAATTACAAAATACTATTTTATTTTATATAAAATACAACACAAACGTTTTTCTTTTTCAAATGCATATAGGTGTCAAATCTTCCCCTCCTAAAGTCAAATGTGCCCCGTCACAGGGGTACATTTGACAAAATGGCTTTTCTCAAAAAATTTTAAATTAAAATGCACTACGGTGTCCCTTGAAAGAAATTCGGCCAAAATTGTTAAGTTGAAAAATGGCATTATGGAAAGCAAACATTCTTTCTCTTATTGTTCAATCACGCTTCGAGAACCATTGGTTCAAAAAAAGTGTCAAATGTACTCCAGTTTCCCCTATTATTGGAATACTAAGCTTGAGCGATGCGTGGGAGAAGTCCGACTGGGGAATCATGTTAACACTTTCGTAAATGTTTTCCCACTTTTTGACCCAGTAGGAATCTTGCCTTACTGCTTTCTCTGCTACAACGCGGGGGCGTCTGTTTGGAGTCAAACTTAAACAGCGTGAAATATAAAGCATGTGTGTACGCAAAGTATGTATGAGTAGGGAACATAAACCTGATTCTAGGTGTATCATATAATTTGGTGTGTTAGATGGCAGAAAGATTAACTTTTTTGCAAAGAAACGCAGAAGTTTCTCTACGCATTCAAACTTATCAACACCCCATATTTGGGCACCATAAAACATGATGAACCTACATGCGGCGTCAAAAATTTTCATCTTTTTTGAGATACAAATGCGAGGGTTATTTAGTATGTATTTTAATCATGTAGCATTTATAGCTATCTTAACCTCTGCCAGTTTCGCCTCAAGGTGCTTTATGTACGATAATTTGTAGTTCAATAGAACTCCCAAGTACTTGTACTCATTAACAATTTCAATGATATCGCTCCCATAATTCCATTGAAAATTTGGAGACCTGTTACATTCCCTGAAAACTATTATTTTAGATTTGGGGAGGTTAACTCTCAAGCCCCACTGCATACTGTACTCGTAAAGCTCATTTATCATTTTCTGTAAAACTTGTGCCGAGTCGGCTAAAAGCACGATATCATCGGCGTACGTAAGAGCTTTTACTGTTGTCTCCACAAACTGCACACCGCCGGTGAGACTGTCACTTAGGTCATTTATATATATCGAGAAAAAGTTGGACTCAGCAAGCAACCTTGTCGAACACCTTGATTGACAGTAAACGGCTCAGAAAGCACTCCATCAAACCATACTACCTGACTTGATGTATCTTTATAAATGAGTCGCAGAACCTCTATAATGTGGCTGGAGAGACCGATATGAGCCAACTTGCAAAAAAGCATATTCCGAGGAACTGTGGCAAAAGCACATGAAAAATCCACAAAGAAAGCGAAAGTTTTGTTCTACGCACTGAAGTTTAAGTGTACTATACTAGTTAAATTGAACAGATTGTCCATTGTTGAATAGTTTTTGCGGAAACCCGCCTGGTAATCCCTAATTATATTGTTACAATCAAGCCATGCGTTGATGCGGCATTTTTGATATATAAGTAGCTCTTTGTCGACATAAGTATTTACGGCACTTGTGCTTTTCGAAGCGACTTTGAAGGTGAAAAATGTCAGTGTCGATAATTGGCACATAAAATAAGATTCTGTGGTAATCCTCAATTCCTAGAGGTCCAATATTGGAGCATTTTTTTTGACGACTGCATAAACGTAGCTTTTTTATTTCAATGTTTCAACAACCCTCTCAAAGACAAAATGACAGCACAAGTCAGCGTTTTGCCGCTTTTTCTTCTATCCATTCAAATCATAATTTGCCAGTTTTTTAAATTCTCCCAGGTCTTGATATTTCAACTGAATTTTCATTGCCAATACCACCAAGAGCACTGTGAAGAGAAGATATCCTCGAAATTAAAAAAAAAAATTTCAAATAGTTTCATATCCATTAATCTATGGGTACTATTGGACAGCTCCTCTCGTTCCCCCTACGTTCACTGTCGGACAGGTTTAATATTTTTGCATATGGTACGGTTGAAAGCGGGTCGCTTTCTCAGACACATAGCTTCTTCTACATCGGGAGAACATTAATTTCACCGTCTTTGATTTTGGACTAGGAATCAGCATCTTCCCTGAGTGCTTTACCACTGCCTTCTTTTACGAATGCAAAGAAGTGTTCCCTTCATAATCTAAAGCCCTCTGGACATTGGTTACTAAGTGGTGGTGTTCCGAAATTTAAGCCTTCCGTCTTCTGTCGAACTTTGTGATAAAATTTAGGATCATCCTTTCTGTTAGCTAGTAGCTCAGCTCTTCGCACTCACCATTTTCTACATCTAGCTTACCTTTTCGATTCACAGTAGCGTTCGCACACTATTCTGTTTTCCATTGATCTCAACGTGGCCCTGTAGGCAGCAGCAGCACCCGACTCTCGGTTCCAGCGCGTAATTTTTCAAAGAACTATATATATTTTTTTCTGCAGGCCGATATCCTTGCTTCCATATGTCAATCTCTAAATAAAAGGTATCGGCATTTTTTTTATGTTATAGTCACGTAACAACAACGTGCATTGTTATATCACAACCTCAGTGTGATATGGGTTTATGCAAGAAAAAGAGGACATAATCCTGTGAAAATAACACTAATAAGACATAAAAGGAGACTTTACTTAAGTAGAGGGTTTGAATGAGAGCTTGGCCTCTTCAGCTCAAAAGGCTTTCATGAGTGTTATTAATATTGATGGGTTTTTGTCGGATTTAGATCCGGTTCGTTCTGCCAACAAGCGCCATTAAGGTACTAGCATGACCATCTCGGGTACGATTTTGTTATGACCCCATAGAACGTTTGATCATCCTTAGTGGCGGCGACAGCCGTATAAACCGAAGTTCTTGATATAAAACAGTCCACTTCCAACCCTGCCATTCCTCCTGGTTCCATTCCTAAGCAGTCGTCACTACTTCCTGGAAGGTAAGACGCAAATTGGATATTATCCCACTACAACCGGTTTGCTAGGGACAAAACTGAAGCTGGTCAGAATGCTGAGGTGCCCGTAGTACGAAAATTTGTAGTCTGCTTATTGTTGACCAATTAAAGACCATGATATGTCCAACTTACCTGCAGTGTTTACCGGATATGTGACCAGTTAAGATTATTCCCAACAGAGCTGTTTTTCACGGTTTTAAACTTCTTGTCAGTGATAGACGTTTTTAGCCCGCTACACCAGAGCAGAAAGAGTATAGCCTTGATAACATGTTTTGCAGATAGTGAGGCGCCCCAAATGCATAACAGTAGCCACTGACCGGCTTCGAGTTAATTTTTGGCAGGACATAACTATTCCCTCAAGGAGAGATTGGGGAGATTAATGATGTGCGGAAGTCTGGTGAATCCGTCTATAGGGTGGATTCAAGATGGATGGGGTGGTGGGGCTGAGTATTCTGCAAGCAACTTCCAGGCAGAGATTACCGCTATCTACCACTTAAATTTTAGAGGAATTTAGTGGTTGCCCAAATAGGCAGCCTTACATTGAATCACTAAGCTCTATCACTCTTAATCACTCCCATCTATTGAACTCAGGAGGCAGTTGAGAATTTGGCTGCCCACATGTTATCTGCTTCTTGACAAGTGCATCGGAAGTCAGCTAAGTTGTCTGCGGACACCACCTCTTGCCAGAATTCGATGTCTTTCTTCTTTATAGTTGTTGACTCGAAGCGCTCAGCGTAACTAAAGGTCGTTAACTAAAGTTCGTTGATCCACGGGAAATTTACAAAAAACTTGTCAATGATAGTCCGACCGGTGCTCCTTAATATAATGTTCAGCCAAATTGATTTAGCTGTGTGTCGGGCAACAATTTCGAATCATCCAGTCAGTTCATGCTCAGCTATCCAGCCTTTGATTGGCCGCATTGTAAATATAACGAGTTTTAAATATCGTAACGTACTCCCTCTACGGACGAAAAGTGCAAGATCGATGCCTGCCGTAACAAGTTCCCTATTATTCGAGTTGGCTATACGTTCATAAAATTCAGATTACCCAATCACCATACCCAGGTACGCTTGTAGAATATCACAGAGGATTCCCAGGGACTTCTTCTTCCTTGAAAAAAAATCGCCTGCCCATCAGCTTAGAATGCTAATTGATCCCAGAGTAGGTCATTTACGATAATGACTTATGGCAGAGGAGAAAGTATCCCTAACTGTGGTGCATTGTTTCTCCTTCCTATCTGGACCTAGCTCCAGCCTTTGTTCTATGCCATAGGCGAAAATATGCTCATTATGGCATATCATTCATTACTCTTTTCGGGCAAGAAACCCATTCACATTCCGCTTCGGTGGTTCTGTCTATCAGCAGTCAACCCTTATTAAACAATTTTTCTTCACCTTCAACAAACCCCTTCGTAAGTTACTCCACTTGACTACAAACAACACAAAAAAATTACTTGAGATTTTAATAACTTGATTACATAGATATTACGTAAAAGAAAACAAGTAAGGACGGGACTGTCTTTGGCTGTGCCGAAGACTTCATACCTTTCATGAATGGGGCTGAACAATAAATTTATCCCCTTCGTAATCTCCAAATAATCGGATGTATAAGATAAGAAATATATAGTGAACAGATGTACATACCTAAACGATTTTTAAGATAAATATAAAATAAAAAATGGCAAAAAACCCCCTTATCTGAACGATCAGTTGTATGGGATAATGTAATGTGACAAATTGATAAAAGAGTGTTTGAAATGGGGTGAATTCCACGCGATACTACAATATTATATATAGCTCCGATCGAAATGATTTTTACAGGAAATCTTCTATGATATATTAAAATATATATCACCGAGTTTCACGTTTATACTTTCTAAATTAAGGGAGAAATGGACAAAAATCTTTCTATCTGAACGATCGGTTGTATGGGATATATACTATATATAGCTCCGATCAAAGTGATTTTTTCAGAAAATCTTCTATTATATATTAAAATATATATCACCGAGTTTCACGTTTATACTTTCTAAATTAAGGGAGAAATGGCCAAAAATCTTTCTATCTGAACAATCGGTTGTATGGGATATATATTATATATAGCTCCGATCGAAACGATTTTTACAGGAAATATTCTATGATATATTAGAATTAATATCACTAAGTTTAACGTTTTTATATTGGAAATTAAGGGAGAAATGGCTAAAAATCTTTCTATCTGAACGATCGGTTGTATGGGATATATATTATATATAGCTCCCATCGACATTTTTTTTCATGAAATCCTCTATGATATATTAGAATAAATATCACTAAGTTTAACGTTTTTATATTGGAAATTAAGGGAGAAATTGCCAAAAATCTTTCTATCTGAACGATCGGTTGCATGGGATATATACTATATATAGCTCCGATCAAAGTGATTTTGCAGAAAATCTTCTATGATATATTAAAATATATATCACCGAGTTTCACGTTTATACTTTCTAAATTAAGGGAGAAATGGCCAAAAATCTTTCTATTTGAACGATCGGTTTTATGGGATATAACTATATATAGCTCCATCAAAGTGATTTTTTCAGGATATCTTCTATGATATATTAGAATATATATCACCGAGTTTCACGTTTGTACTTTCTAAATTGCGGCAGGAATGACCAAAATCGTCTTATCTGAACGATCGATTGTATGGGAGATATATGTTATAGTGGTCCGATCCTACCGGATCCGACTGAGGTCTAATATAATACAAAAATACATCCTTGTGCCAAATTTCATTGAGATATCTCAAAATTTGAGGGACTAGTTTGCGTTCAAACAGACAGACGAACGGAGAGACGGACGGACTGACAGACGGACATGGCTATATCAACTCACTTCGTCGTCCTGATCAATTCGGTAGACTTAATGGTGACACTATCTTCTATATTTCTCAACGTTACAAACATCGGACCAAAGTTACTATACCATATCACGTTCATGAAAGGTATAAAGAAGAACAAGAGCATGACGTAGAGTAATGCATAGAATATGATTTCAAAGTTAAGAGGAAATGGGGCAAAAAATCTTCATTAATTGTATGACGGCAATTGAATTCCAAAAGAATGTGCTATATGTGAGAAAGCTGTGAGGGAAGGGGAAAGAAGAATAGCAAGATCACCACATTGAGGAGAAATATGAAATGCATTAAACATGCGAAAAGCGAAAACTTGTTAGGCAAATATTTTAAACCATTAGCTGCCGCCCTACAATCGACAGCACAACAATTAAATAGCGGTAATAGCAACAACAATAAACGGAAAATACACACAGGAACGAATATGGCAAGTTGTAATAAAGAGATGGAGCGCTCGAGAAACTATGCAAGGGATTAATGTTGGCGGCAACAAATAACCAGCCAGCCTATAAACCAACCAGCCAATGCCAATCAGTGCATAAACAAAACAAGCAAAACTCTACAACAACAGTACATAAAAGTAAAGTGCGTCCAACAACTACAAGACAGTGAGAATATCAACAAATAAATAATATCTGAAAATTGCCTGCTGTCGATTGCCTGTTGCTGTTGTGCCGTTAGAAACTAATTGCTGTTGTTGTTGTAGTTGATATAGCTTTTGTATCCAACACAACAAATAATAGCCGAAGAATATAGCGATTTTATGATTGAACGTTATGCATATGAATATAACTACAGTACGCTCTCGATAAAACCAAGTAGCAAGAGTTAACAATTTATGTTCCTTGTATTTGAATGTATTGTGACGAATGTTGACACCACTATGCTGTTAGTAAATAATCACAACAACAAAAACAGCAAGCAGCCACACTTATGTATAAGCCAACGAAGAATATTCCACAAACATAACCAGTAGCTCGAAGTGAAGAGATATCTCACACACACACATGTAGTCATCAACCGAAGTAGATACCCACACATATACATACATATGGCTAGAAGAAAAGCATAAACTACAAATATACATGTACATATATAGCTGGGTAAACAAGCATGAGGTGCAGCTGTTATAGAACACATGATCGTGAAATGACTAGACCTTAGGAGATCTGGCGAACGAGATATCCGATAGTATAAAAGCAGCGCTAGCTGGGGAATCAGTAATCAGTTTGATTTAAGCACGCTATTAGTTGTGAAGTGAATTATAATTGTGAAGTACTCCCAAATTAATCTAAATAAAGACCAGTTTGCAGTACTGAATATTGAAGTTATTTATTCGATATTTCAGCGACTCAAACTTTAGTAGAAGGTGCAAAATAACCGGAATTCCCCAGAATTCGTTAAAATAATCTTGGCAGCAATTGATTTGCCTGTTTCTTGTGTTAGAAAAGAGAAAGGAGCGGAATACGAGAAAGAGAGGAGGGAAAATATGAAGAGAAAATTTAAAAAAAGAAACAAGCCAGTGTTGGGACTGAACTGGGCATATTTTTTTATTGATTGCTTTGGGAAAAGAGAGTACCGTCACGCCCATTTCTGTTGAAAATCCACAGTTGTTATATCCCCACAGCTATTTCTCATATGAGGAAGCTGCATAGGAGGAGGAAATGTAGGAGAAATTGCGGAAGGTATGACAGAGCAAAGGTAAAAAGAAAGTTGAATGCAGAAGGAAGAAAGAGAAGACGAGCGGGAGAATAGAAGAAAGGGATGTGAATACGGTGAAAAAAGATAAATGGAAAGACTAGGTTGGAAACGATTTTAATTCCCTTAGTATTACCACTTTCCGCAACCCACGAAGACTCGACGAGCGCGCCTTGTTGGAAGTCCATATTCGTTTAAACGGTTAAACTCCATTGATGTAAGTTTTGTTTTACCAGACTGTTTGGCAGTAGATCGATTGGAATACAATATAGATTGGAATATAATATAGATTGGAATATATTTCATGAGACTCTCACTTTCTTCAAGGACAATTTGAATTACATTTAGTTGTAGCGAGGGGGGCTTTATTCTGCGAATTCGCCCCACTTATATCAATCATTTTTGTGAGTTTTGAAAATAATCAAAATTAAATTAATTAATCAGCTGTGTTAAAGATAAAAAAGTTGTGTTGTACTTATGTAATATATGCCTGGTTACCAAGTATACCCCTACTGAAAGTTTAGATTCCTTTAGGATAATAATGCGGTAGCGCATGAAGTTACACTCTCAGGGAATCTCTTTGGTGTTTCTTTCTTAGTATTCATTATTCAAAAAATCGCTCGGAGGTAACGGTGCCTAAGGGAAAGAGGTGAAAGTTGTCATATCCTATATTAAGCTTCAAGTTGTACGTAAATACAGCTTGCGACATGAAAAGATGTTCGATCAAAGGAACTTGGTAATAACTTGTTATTGAAAAAAACCAATTAACACTAGCTATTGGAGTCACCAGGGCTAATATCTAACCAAGGTCAACAACAAAAATGTTTGGGGAACTCCAGTTTTTGCTTATAACTTATATCGAGAGCACACTGTATCAATGCATGTAGGTATGTATGTAGTTCGGCAGTCTAGCAAATTGATGAACACCAAAAAATAGCAAAGTCGACACAGACGTCTAAACACTAAATGCGACTCCAGTCATCTTGGTACGTGTAGGAACAATTTAGCCCCCAACAATTGAATGCACTAAGCAATTAGGCGGCAGTAACAGTTGCGATTGTAAAAGAAATCATCAAAGACGTTCGTTCGTTCGTTCGTTCATATCGACGGCGGCTCCATTAAATCATAATTAAAAAGTCGCACGTCGGCGTGAACGTATCATTTTCCAATTAATTATTCAAAGATTTCCACTTTTCGCATTTGGAATGCACTACAAACTCCGTCCAACTAAATAACAAGCTATGCAACAACTATGCTAAGCGCCAGCAACGCCTTCTTCTACTTTGTGGGTTGTTTGTTGTTGTTACTGTTGCTGTTTCTGTTGTCGATGGAGGCCGCCACCTGCTGCACGATCGCAGGCGTCGCTTTTCGCGTCATCGATTTCTTAAAGATTGGAAAATATTTAATTGCGTTCAACTGTTGATGTTGTTGTTGCTGTTGAACAGGTCGATATGATTTTTATTTTTGCTTTGTTGAATTTAATGCACTCTATGGCGATTGTTGTTGTATTGAGTCATTTTTGTTTTTGTTTGTGTTATTTGGTATTGTTTTTGTTTGCTAAGCCGTCCAATTTTCACATCGTTTTGAATGCACAAATATTTCCGCCAAGTTGTCGGTTAAATTGTGCGCATTGCTTAATGATTGTTGCATGCAACATTACGCATTGGTACTTGCAACATGTTCGGCATAACTGGCATGTACGTACATTACAGTTACATATTTATGCATATGTATAATATGTATGTATGCCTGTCGCAATAAACATCAAATTAGCAACAAATCATTACATTTATTCTGTTTTTGTTGTAATTAATTGCTGCAAATTGCTATCGACTTCATTTCATTACACAATTAATGATTTCATTAAAATCGGGTTAATTGCATTGGCTACCCAGATTAGCAATCAATTACATGACGTGTACATACTTTTCCATACACGTAAGACACAGCGAGACAATGCTCAACATATTCTGAAGATTGAGGCTGTTAACGCTAGCCTCTCCCTTGGCGGATCCCGCTCTTCTTCCGCTATGGATTGCGAATGAGCTCTGGAAACGGTATTCGCTGGCAGTGTGTTGACAAATGAAATAACCGACTATTAATGAAGATCCGTTATAATACACCTTAGGGAGACGCATCCGTAATTATCTCCATAGCGTGTAATTTTACATTATGGGCATTATTTGGCTAGTCTTCAAGTTTATCAGATCTATTGACATACGCTTGATTCATATTGACAACGCTTAGCTCATGAACAACTTGATTGTAAGTTTTGGCCAGTATGAACAGCTACAGCCCTGAGACCGTACTAAATCCGAAGTTTGAAGTCTCCTTTTAAAGCACGTTTGTTCAACTTCGGCAGATAATTTGCCGTTATAAGCCACCGTGTGAGTACGAATTTATGGGAACTTGTGATGCAAAAGAAGTTGCTGTTCTCTCGTTACTCGTATGTGTGTATACGAGAAAGCTCGCGCCAGGTCCACGATGCCCATTCGAGGAAGTGAGAGCAACCCGCACCATTTTGTTCAATGGAGCCGCGCCGACATATTCGGTTTATGAGCTGACTATATATTAAATTAGGTAACTAAAAATAAGCATTCATTAGTCTTATCCGCTTCGGTATGAATTTTCAAAAATTAATTTTATCAATGAGTAGCGGTCGACTGACTTTGTCGCCCTTCTAAGTATTTATTTTCAGCGACCCACCAAATACCAGGCTACCTCCTTTTACTTTAAACGAAATTTACATCGTCTTGTTCTACGCCAAAGATTCATTAATACCTCCTAGAAGCTGCAGGCGGAAAATTAGGCAGTGGAGTTCAGGGAAGGTATTCTATATTTTCTTAGAAAATTAAATACTACAATTACTACAATTTACGCTTCGTCAATGCCAAGCACTAGCAGCCCTCGGCATAACGGTGACCGGGCTTAGGGAATTGAAAGCCGCTTGACTATCTGAGCTAAGGGTGACAGTTAGGGTGAGATTTTCCAATGGTGTTGTCGTTGCCGCTGCTGTTAGCAGTAATTTTTGTTGTTGTTAATTTGCCCTGGTCGGGCATAGGAAGCCAGACATTTCTGCTGAGTGTTAGTCCTCAGTCCGTTTTTGCCGATTTTGACAGATTCAAGCAGTGCTCTCTCACCCATGATCACAACACAATCGCTCAGAGCTGCGAGTCTTATCGAGTTGAAATCTCTAGATTTGTCATTATCAGTAAAAAAAGGCAGCACCACACGCAGGATGTGGTTCACATCACTTATGACCAGATTGAGGCTGCAAGCACTGCAAGCACTGACCTAGAGCCTAGTGTCTCTTATCTATAATATTCAAACTAAGAACCTATTTCGACGCGTACCACCACTCAGAATTTGTACTATTTTACAGGGTAACGTGATTGTCGTAATCAGGTGGTTCGAAGAATGCGAATAAGCTGTAAACTCTAGCAAAACTGAGCTCATTTTGTTTACGTGGAGGTACATGATCCTTGAATTTAGACCACACTGTTGTGTTATTTCTGATAGTGTTAAGTTCCGTGGAATTATTCTTAACACGGGATATCATGAAGGCTTAGTGTAGAGGACTAGAAGGGCTTCGGATGCCTTGTTCTGCTGTCGAGGGACAATTGGCAAATGCTGGGCGCTCACTCCAAGGGTGGTGCATTGTCTGCACCTGATGATGAAGCCGATTCTTTTCTATGACGTTCTAGTCTAGACTAGACACCAAAGGTTGGGATCACTGCAGCGATTGGCGATGGTTGCAATAAGCGGCGACCTTCGTAGAACACCTACTCTGGTATTAGACGCAATGCATAATCGGGACCCGGTTGACATCGTGGACAAAATGGCCACAGGCCGGGCGTCAGTCCCTGTGACTCATTCGAATTCTCAAGGCAGGAGATATGACATGAATACAAGCTTCACGCGATAATACATTGTGGCAGGGTACAACTGGCTTGTCCTGCTCCCCGCGGTACAGTTATTATTGACCGTACCAGGGTCACGCAGTGGTTGTTCGTGCCGCATTGTTCCTTTTCGAGCTATTACCATTCAGGATTGGTTAGCAATGGGATTATAATCGATTTTTACAATCGGTATACCTACCGCAGGCATATTCTTCACCCCTTACCCGCAAGGGGACGGCTTCTGTTATTACAGATATTTAGAGAAACTGCTGAATACACAAGCATATGTGACGGCATCATGACTAATGTCAATTTCCTTACTCACGTTTAAGTCGCCAAACACTTTATTAATATATAACCGCAAAAATTGCTGAGCTCTTAAAGCACCCTTTAAATTGTAGGGCCTCTTCGTTGCTTAAAATAGATATTTTAAATTTGAATAAAATATGTTTTTTTTTTTCTGAATAAACTCGATTAAACCATTAAAGGCAGTGATCATAGCTGGCAGCCGTTCGAAATAATTTTGCATGTCAAAAATCACTAAGCACAGGTGTAGAGGCTAATACGCCAGAAGGGACGAATAATCAAAGTTACACATACAGATGTACATACGTAAACAAGCAGCTACATAAATATTGTAGCGCAAAGTAAAAAATTGCAGACTGGTAGGCTTTATAAACCGACTGCAACAAAATATGGGGAATACCTCGTCCGACTTTAGTGCTCCACAAAATGCAAATCGAGGAAAAATCAGAAATTTCCATGAAATTCTTAGCGAATATAAAGCGCACAAAGCAAAAATGGAAAATCATAAATAAAAAACTTTGTTACTAAACTGGCTAACTCAGGTCTAATATTCGTCACGTGCTTCATGTGTGAAAGAGGGAATAAATTGGTTTTGTTTTTTTTGTTGCTGCTGATGCAGTCATCGGCTGCCAGGAACTCGAAAACACCTTAAATGGCGTATAACAAAATCAACTAAGCCAAGTTAGTTGTAGCTCAGAGAGTAAAAATTGGATGCAATGCAGCAAGAACATAAATATTACATGTACATAAGGGTGGCTCTTATTTTCTGAAATGTTCCGATTCTCGATCTCACCTCTCAGAAATATTGAAATAACCTTAAAATTTGTGTATGCTAAATTTTTGGACCAAGCAAACAAGATTTAGAGGTTGCGTAAGAAGCTTAAAAGCGTAGAAAGGGTGAACTTTTACATATTTTTGGTCCAGCCTAACTCATTTATTGTGCGCGGAATTGTCTCTCACTTGTTATCAAAGACATTTGAAATTACAAAAATTGGTCAAATAATAAAAATTTATAAAATAGAAGAGGTGCCAAGGTTTCAATTGAGCGCAAAATTTTAAAATTTTTATTGATATTAAAGAAAAATTACAAAGTTTACAAACGGCGATGGTTACTAATCCCAATAGCAACAAGTAAGGAAGGCTAAGTTCGGGTTTAACCAAACATTACATACTCAGCTGGGAGCTATGTATGGAAGGTATTGAAGAGTATTTTAGAAGGGAGTAGGCCATAGTTCTATAGATGGACACCTTTACGAGATATCGCCATAAAGGTGGACCAGAGGTGACTCTATAATATATTTGTACGATATGGGTATCAAATTAAAGGTATTAATGAGGGTTTTAAAAGGGAGTGGCCTTTAGTTGTATATGTGAAGGCCTTTTCGAGATATCGACCAAAATGTGGATTAGGGCGACCCAGAACATCATCTGTCGGGTAACGGTATTTTATTTATATATGTAATATCACGAAAAGTGATCCATGATTCTAAGGGCTTTTGATTTCGCCCTGTAGAACTTTTTCATTTTGTTGTAGGTGTCACACCCATTTTACAAAGTTTTTTCCAAAATTATATTTTGCGTCAAAAAAACAGTCCAATTACTATGTTTCATCCTTTTTTTCGTATTTGGTATAGAATTATGGCATTTTTTTCATTTTTCGAAATTTTCGATATCGAAAAAGTGGGCGTGGTCATAGTCGGATTTTGCACATTTTTAATGCCAAGATAAAGTGAGTTCAGATAAGTACGTGAACTAAGTTTAGTAAAGATATATCGATTTTTGCTCAAGTTATCGTGTTATAAAAACTGGGCGTGGCTTCAGCCGATTTTGCCCATTTTCACAGAAAACAGTTAGCGGCATAAAAGCTATGCCCTTACTACCTCACAAGGATTGGTAAGTTTTTGTTCGACTTATGGCATTAAAAGTATTCTAGACGAATTAAATGAAAAAGAGCGGAGCCACGCCTATTTTGAAATTTTCTTTTAATTTTGTATTTTGTTGCATCATATAATTACTGGAGTTGAATTTTGACATTATTTACTTATATACTGTAAAGATATTCAATTTTATGTTAAAATTTGACTTAAAAAATGTTTTTTTTTTAAGTGGGCGTGTTCGTCATCCGATTTTGTTAATTTTTATTTAGCACACACTAGTAATAAGAGTAACGTTCCTGCCAAATCTCATCATGATATTTTCAACGACTGTCAAATTACACCTTGCAAAACTTTTAAATTACCTTCTTTTAAAAGTGAGCGGAGCCACGCCCATAGTCCAAAATTTTACGAGTTTTCCATTCCGCGTCATAAGGTCAACCCATCTACCATGTTCCACGCTTTATCCGTCTTTGCTAATGAATTATCGCACTTTTTCGGTTTTTCGAAATTTTCGATATCGAAAAAGTGGGCGTGGTCATGGTCCGATTTAGTTCAATTTAAATAGCGACCTGAGATGAGTGCTCAGAAACTTACATACCAATTGTCACTAAGATACCTCAAAATGTACTCAAGTTATCGTGTTTAAGGAACGTACGGACGGACGGACGGATATGGCTAAATGAATTTCTTTTCTCGCCCAGATCATTTTGATATATAGAAGTCTATATCTATCTCGATTACTTTTTGCAGTTACGGATTACCGTTATGCGAATAAAATTAATATACTCTGTGAGCTCTGCTCAGCTGAGTATAAAAACAATTGTATAAAGCAACTTGAGCATGTTTCGCTAATTAAATACAGATTTAAACTTTTTTTATGAATTTCTAGAAATTTTTCGAGTACGCAGATTTGTGGCTCATTCTATTTGACTTCCACGACGTGCAAGTTTCAAAACGCTATTGACTTCTGTTTAATTTTGAGAATTTTTATTTTTTTTTCATTTATATCCTATCTTAGTCTGCAGCCCTGTTATTAAGGAACCGATTACTAGGATTGTAGTCAATTTAAAAAAGCAAGGAATCAAAGACATAAAAATTGCTTTGAAATTGAGTAAAGTTTTCCAGCATAAAAGAGTATGAACACTTGAACACAAGCAGGTCCTTGGTGAACTCCACAAACAGGCGTCGAACCTTTATGCCGGGAATTGCCCGGTGAATCCAGTACTCAAAGAAAAGTACCCAAAACTTGTGGAAGAAGAATGCATACTCCCCAGGGAAACACGTGTCACTCTTGTTCAACTTCGTTCTGGATACTGTAACAGGTTAAACTCGTACCTATCCAGAATCAACCACGACATACAAAATGTATGCCCGCTTGCAATGTGTCCCCACATGACACCAACCATCTCTTTAATTGTACTGTGGAACCAATGCCCCTAACACCCGTTTCATTATGGTCCACCCCTGTTGAAACAGCAAGTTTCCTTGGACTTCCGTTAGAGGATATTGATGACAATTTGTGATCGGTCGTGGCTGTTAGGTGGGGTGAAGCACTGCTACAACAACAACAACAACACTTGAAATGTTTAAAATTCGTCCTTTTTCAAGATATCGAGTTCCTTGCGCAACCTCTCCATCTTTATAGATTGGCATAAGAGTTTGTATATATTTGTTTTTGTGCTATTCGCATTTATCTAGGGGGGTGAGATCGAAAATCCAAAAACTTTTGTTTTTCCCTCTATGCAATGAAAGGCCACCCTAATATACATATGTATGTCTATACATAAATATTATGTACGCGTTGTTGTAGTGAAAGCAATAACAAAACATCATGTTTATGACCCAAATGCATCATGAATATTTGAAGCTGTCACGTCATATGATAATCACTCTGACCGCACGTCACACTAGCAATATTCTTGTTGTAACTTTTCCTGTGGGTATTGTTAGCAAAGGAAAAATGGTGCAAATGTCATAGGGACGAAAGGGCGACGTGAAGGTTGCAAGCAAAAAGGAGCAAGTGTTGGTTAGTGCTCCAGAATGAAGCATTTGCTTTTATCATGTGACTTTAGTGGGCTGAGTATGTAAGTTTTTGTGTGTGTCTGCCTTTACAGGAGTTTGTGCTCATGTCGCGGAAATTGTTGGCGCGTAGTAAATTGAGCCATTGAACTGAAAAAGTTGCTTAACTCTTAGAATTGTTACAACACTCCCCTTTTTCACTCAACGGTCAGCCGCATATTTCACATGTTGTGATATTTGTTCTTGTTGTTGCTATTATTGATAGTGGTGTTGCAGCAATTTTCATTGTAACTTATAATTTTGTAAAATATTTTTTATTAAATAATTTTTTTCTCTCACACAAATTGCTTGCATAATTATATCCATATCGTCGAAGAGAAGATCTTCAAAATAATGTTGCACTAGTTCGTGTTGGCATAACCAAAGCCCGGCTCTGTTGGGAATAGAGCAAAGTTTAAATATGTGAATGGTTTTAGTTTGAGAAAGTGCTCCAAAGTACGCACTTCCCAAGCTTACTCTTACTTCGGTGGCATTAGAGAATAAGACAAAAATCCTTGCAAACAAATATTATTCTAAGGGGCTAATAAGAAAAGGAACGATTACTACTTCGTGCAGCATCTCATAAAACTTTGAGACGTCCATTGTGAGCAGAGTGCTACAAAAAAGCCATATACAGACGGCCCTGACCCCGAGGTTTGATTCTCGGATGGATGCAAATTTGATGATGGTAAAATTGGAGATAGAATCTATAAGCCAAACTTCAAGAAAGGGATAACTTGGGATATTACTCCACTATTATTCCGGCAGAAATCCATACAGAATTCGTTAGAAAAGGTTTATCCTCGAGGCGTGCAGGCAGCATTGCGCTCACTTGGACAGTATGACGGTCCCTTGTGATACCACATAAGATAACGGTAACGTAAACTCTAGGTACTCAGAGAATTCTTCCATGGCAACGCTGTACTCCTTCGGAAAAAGCTGGAAGGTGTAGCATGAAGTGTCTCGATGATTCCACCTTATCATCCACCATGCAGCAGCAGCAAGAGGGTCTTTACAGTATTTTAAAACCTACCCATTTCACAGTGACCCATCAAAGCCTCAATCACTATTCAGAGTTTAGCCTTGGTGAACCCAATAGTTTGAACACACCATTTGCTATCCACTTCAGGCCAAAATGATATCGGTGCTCTGTAAGAGGAAGTGTTTGCTCAGAGTTTGCTTAGCTTACTCGACGCTCATCTAAAGAAGAGCAGACCACTACTACAACTATCTATATCCAATTTAATCGGTATATCCTGGGACTCAGAAGATATTCATATTAAATAGTTCGAGGCAACCGAAAGCGAAGTCAGGCATTCCCATATCACACTCGATAGCACCACAGTTGAAATTAAGGCTGAAATGGCCACTTGTCTATTGGAGTAGATGTTGAATTCTCTCACTGTAGTGGCACTGGATAGCATCCCATCATCTGCAACCTTAATTGCGGTGATCTTCTACAACGTTTCCGGCCAACTTCGACCCAACCGTGAACCACTTACCAATGCACCGTCCCAGATTAATTTATTTCCCCACTCCTCTCTCGAGGGGATTATTGTTCTGAAGATGGCATAGGGCCAGTTGTGGATACACAATAATCCGTCTTGTCTGGGCTGAAGTCAAGGTTGCTTAGAAGAGTTGCCCAAGATAAGAAAGCCATAGCCTACATCACGAAGCCTGATGAATGACCGGGCTGCAGCCGCCTTGATAGAAAAATCACCAGATGTATGTTAAATGCCAAGATGTTGTTCTCCGATCCCTGCTGATTCCAATCAGCGCTATAGGTTTTTGTGATACTAAGATTTTGGTAAATTTTGAGTGCGTCCCACTAGACTAATACCCCACAAAGCAAGATCGGCCTGATTACCATTTCACAAAGGCTGTGTACTACCTTTGGTGAGGTTCTCCGCTCCTGTACATTTGCTCTGAAGAACAAACCTGTCCAACATAGTCCCTAGCTACTAAACCCTATCAGTAAGTACTAACTGTATTCCCATCGTCGAGGGTGTTTTGAAAGCGAGGATTTTTATTTCCTCGTAAAAAGAACCAGCTCCATTTTTACAGGGTTGATTGCGGGTCAACACGGCTCTTTCCACCGGGTCCAGGTATCTTGCACGGCGTCCAGAATTTACCTCTGACAATTATTTTCAGGTCATCACCATAGGCCATGACTCGGTAGCCACTGCCTTCTAGTTCCACCATAAGCTTGCTTATTCCCACAACGCAGATTAGTAGGGATAGAACACTCATCTGTGATGTAACTTTGCATTCCATTCTCTAGTTTGTGACTCCTTCCCACTCCGCTGCGACAATATTCTTGTCCCCTCGACTGCTAAGCTAACGAGGGCATTGTCAATGGCCCCAAACAGGACATAATTAAACGCTCCTTCGATATCACGAAAGACCTCAGGAGAACATTCTATGTGCTCTAGGACCACCTCTATTTCCTTTCCAATGGAATGAATGACAGTTCCCGTTGACCTGCCTTTACAAAAGACATTTTCGCTGACGATAGTTACTACCGATTAATCCTGCCTCGTCCCAACCTTCGTCAGGGAATCCACAAAGAAATTTGAAATTGTGCAGGCGTAATGCCATTCGGGCGCGGATACTTGAATTGGTAGCCGCCACAAGTTGGCTTTCTCGCAGAGGGATGACCGTCATATATATCTTAATATATAAAAAACACGTGTCACTATGTTTGAGGCCAATGGACTCCTAAACTACTGAACCGATTTTGAATTTCTTTTGCACCCCTTATGTAGTTTGATCTAACTTGAAATATAAAATAGGTTATATCTCAGTTTATAGTCGCAGTATTATTTCATTGCAATTTTTTTTTTTAAATTTGTTTATACGTAATGATAAAATGTTGCGTATACGTAGCGACACTCATATTTTCAGGTGGTGCGGATATACTTCCGTGTAACTGCTTGGTGTTTAATTAAACAACCTGCTTATCAAAAAAAATATTATAGCGAATGATATCAAGTATAGCACATCACAAGGCCCGCCGAGAGGATGAGGGAGAGGGGTGGTTTCTGAGGGGGCCCGCGATTTAGAGGTACTATGACATTTTTTTTAATTCAGGAGAGTCTTTAGCAAGTTTCCTTGGACTCCCGTTAGAGGTTATTGATGACAATTTGTGATCGGTCGCGGCTATTAGGTGGGGCGAGCATTGCTACAACAACAACAACTAGGGTCTCGAGATATGGGCCAAAACGTGGGCCAGTGAATGCCTAGACAGTGTTTATACAATATGGATATCAAGTGAAAGTTGTTAATGAGTGCTTTAGTACAGAGTAATATATTATCCAGAGACGGACTGGGACTGGGATTAGGACTAGTACTGGGACTGAGACTCGGAGTGGGACTGGGACTGGGACTGGAATAAAATACATACCACCCTCTGGGACAGGCAGTAAGGGATGCAGAAAAATGAGAAGAAATTGAGAGAAGAGAAAAGAGAGAAGGAGATAGAGAAAGAGATAGAATGAGACGAAGGTGGAGATAAATGAAGCGAAAAAGACAGAGGGTGGAGTGAATAAAAGGATTAGGAAAAAGTGAAGAGGGGGGAGGGCAGAGTCAGACGGAAAAAGATAGGCCAAATTTAGGGCAGGATGACGTCTGCCGGGTCTTCTAGTATGTATATAAAATAGTGTTGCTTGCATATTCTGTGATTGTTTTGCTTAAGGTTTTATGAATTAAACGTTTTTATTCCCACCTAAAGCTACGCTTAAAGCACTTAAAGAAAAATAGATGTAAGGGGCGATAACCTCTAAAGAGATTTTAGGCAGAGCTTCTTTGCCAATTTGCGTCGTGCTCCTTTTTAATTTCTCCGAAAAATTGGTGGGACAGTACCTACTTGATTTATGCCGACTCCAAACGGTATCTGCAAGGCAGATGAGTTTTCACTGAGATCTTTTCATGGCAGATATACACTCGGAGTGCTTACCGAACACTGCCGAGGGGCGACCCCGCTTAGAAAAATTTTCTTCTAATTGAAAAAACTTGTTTCTAAAGTTTTGATATTCCTTTTCCCGGGGCTTGAAGCACTTGCTCCAACTTAATCTGCTGTGCAGAGGCTCACGAATGTGTGGCTGCAATTGAGAGGATGTGTGGAATAATGGTATAAGTCGAGTTACACCGTTTTTCCATAAATCAACTAAATAAAAAGACCACGATTACACAAACATACCGTATTAATCTTAGAAAATAATAGCGATATTTAACAAAGATATTAGCTTCATTTATGTAAAAACGGTATAACTCTCTAATAAAATTTTGCAGTAGTGAAGCATCGGAATGGTATGAAAATATATTCAATGTTGTAGACCAGAAAGAACTGAAAATAAAAGAATTGAAGTGGTTTCAAAAACGACTAAGCATACAGAGAACTCCATTGTTAACAAGTAAGGAAGGTTAAGTTCGGGTGTAACCGAACATTACATACTCAGTTGAGAGCTATGGTGACAACATAAGGGAAAACAACCATGTAGGAAAATGAACCTAGGGTAACCCTGGAATGTGTTTATATGTCATGTGTATCAAATGGAAGGTATTAAAGAGTGTTTTCAGAGGGAGAAGGCCATAGTTCTATGGGTGGACGCCTTTTCGAGATATCGCCATAAAGGTGGACCAGGGGTGACTCTAGAATGTGTTTGTACGATATCGGTATCAAATTAAAGGTTTAATGAGGGTTTTAAAAGGGAGTGGTGGTAGTTTTATAGGTGGTCGCCTTTTCGAGATATCGCCATAAAGGTGGAACAGGGGTAACTGTAGACTTTGTTTGTACGATATGGGTATAAAATGAAAGGTGTTAATGAGTCTTTTTAAAAGGGAGTGGGCCTTAGTTCCATAGGTGGTCGACTTTTCGAGATATCGCCATAAAGGTGGACCAGGAGTGACTCTAGAATATGTTTGTACGATATGGGTATCAAATTAAAGGTATTAATGAGGGTTTTAAAAGG
Organism: Eurosta solidaginis; assembly: GCF_040869045.1. Taxonomy (NCBI): domain Eukaryota; kingdom Metazoa; phylum Arthropoda; class Insecta; order Diptera; family Tephritidae; genus Eurosta; species Eurosta solidaginis. The sequence continues at coordinate 253,884,805 of NC_090321.1, forward strand.
GAGTGGTGGTAGTTGTATATGTGAAGGCGTTTTCCAGATATCGACCAAAATGGGGACCAGGGTGACCCAGAACATCATCTGTTGGATACCGCTAATTTATTTATATATATAATACCACGAACAGTATTCCTGCCAAGATTTCAAGGGTTTTTTATTTCGCCCTGCAGAACTTTTTCATTTCATTCTACTTAATATGGTAGGTGTCACACCCATTTTACAAAGTTTTTTTCTAAAGTTATATTTTGCGTCAATAAACCACTCCAAATACCATGTTTCATCCCTTTTTTCGTATTTGGTATAGAATTATGGCATTTTTTTCGTTGTTGGTAATTTTCCATATCGAAAAAGTGGGCGTGGTCATAATCGGATTTCGGCCATTTTTTATACCAATAAAAAGTGAGTTGAGATAAGTACGTGAACTGAGTTTAGTAAAGATATATAAACCATTTTTGCTCAAGTTATCGTGTTAACGGCCAAGCGGAAGGACAGACGATCTACTGTGTTTCAAAACTGGGCGTGTCTTCAAACCGATTTCGCCCTTTTTCACAGAAATAAGTTACTGTCCCAGAATCTAAGCCCCTACCAAATTTCACAAGGATTGGTAAATTTTTGTTCGACTTATGGCATTAAGAGTATCCTAGACAAATTCAATGAAAAAGGGCGGAGCCACGCCCATTTTGAAATTTTCTTTTATTTTTGCATTTTGTTGCACCATATCATTACTGGAGTTGAATGTTGACATAATTTGCTTATATACTGTAAAGATATTACATTTTTTGTTAAAATTTGACTTAAAAAAATTTTTTTTAAAGTGGGCGTGGTCGTTCTCCGATTTTGCTAATTTTTATTAAGCATACATACAGTAATAGGAGTAATGTTCCTGCCAAATTTTATTATGATATCTTCATCATGATATATTACAGCTTGAAAAAGTTTTAAATTACCTTCTTTTAAAAGTGGGCGGTGCCACGCCCGTTGTCCAAAATTGTACATATTTTCTATTCAGCGTCATCAGTTCAACCCACCTACCAAGTTTGATCGCTTTATCCGTATTTGGTAATGAATTGTCGCACTTTTTCGGTTTTTCGAAATTTTCGATATCGAAAAAGCGGGCGTGGTTATAGTCCGATATTGTTTATTTTAAATGGCGATCTGAGATGAGTGCTCAGGAACCTACACACCAAATATCATCAAGATACCTCAAACTTTACTCAGGTTATCGTGTTAACGGACGGACGGACGGACAGACGGACGGACATGGCTCAATCACATTTTTTTTCGATCCTGATGATTTTGATATATGGAAGTCTATATCTATCTCGATTTCTTTATACCTGTACAACCAACCGTTATCCAATCAAAGTTAATATACTCTGTGAGCTCTGCTCAACTGAGTATAAAAATAGAAAAAGTTTAAAAATGATAAAAGTAGTAAAAAAAAAAAATTGCTAAAAATAATAAACGGAAATAACAAATAGTTAGCACATCTAATAATAGAATATAATGTATTTAACAATGGTTATTAATGTATCTACTATTTTGTTTAATAAAGTACCTCAATCAAAATATTTGATATTCGATCTATGGAATAACGGTATAACTCAAAAAAAAGAAATCATCCATTTTCTAATAAAATTATGTATATATAAAATTTGTTACTTTTTCTTATCAAAGAATCATACTATCTAAAATCCTACCAAGTAGGATTATTATAAATTTATTTTTACCTGCATTGTTAAGTTTTTTTCACTTTTCTCAAAAGGTTGATCCTTGAGTTATACCGTTATTACACACATCCCCTCAATTGTTCATTTCGTATCTTACAGCAAACCCCTCTGCTAATATATGAGCAAATTTGTAGGTGCAAATTTATATATTTCCGTTGCAGCAAAATTAGCCAAATGAGCTGGAAAAGTAGTTGAGCCGCTTAGTTTAACTGACACATTTGTTGCACCTCACTACCTTACAATCGCGCAATCGCACATTTAGTCAACCCATCGTCTATCTACGCTAGCATTATCGGACACAGTGCCATTAGTAATAACTACATATATTATAGCTGCAGCGCCAGTTTCATCGTCATTATCGTCATCATCTATTGCTATTACTTAGCGCTAGATACAATATATCTTTTTTTGTGGCAAAATGGTCAGCAATAAAACTGTCATGCGCGAACAACTAAAATGAGACAAAATCAGCAATGCGGCATAGTTTGGTAGCGCCTGAATGAGCACACAAGCCAAGTAGTCGAGCAGCCAAAACGGTTGCAGCAAAATATAATAAGTCGCATTAACTGTATGTGTGCGATTGTTTATTTAAGTATTTGTTGTTGTATCCACAAATGGCTATTTGCCGCTGTGCCGCGCGCCACATTAGAAGCAGCCGGTCATGAGCTGCAACAGTTGCCATTTGGTGAGTTGCATTTCATGCGCTTTGCAGTTGGCCAGTGTAGCGGTTGGTGCATGTTGCAAGTAAATGTAGTGGCATGTTGCAAATATATTTCGTTTAGCAGTAATTTTTTTGTTTTTTGTTCTTGTTTGCTTTTTTTTGTCATCTGCATCTCGCATGTGTGCGCGTCTCCAATCATACCCAGAGGAGTTACCGATCATTGTTGTGGAAAAAAAAGTTATTTGCGGTCTTTAAGGGAAATTTCTAATTTTTCTGCCGTTACTTTTTTGTTGTATTAACAATACATTATGTTTTTGTGGTTAGCCGCATATTTGCCAAGTTTGTTAGCTATCATTTTGTACATTCGCTTACACTGCTTTAGTTACCATTTTGAATGAGTTAACAACATATTTGTAATGGCCATAAAAATTATGAGTTTTGGATGTATTTATGGTAGGCGTTGTTTGTCTAGCAGTTTGTCTGTTAATTTCGTTATGGATAATTATTAGCTTGTTATCATAATAGATAGAGATTATAGTACTTTTATTTCTCAATATGTTTACAGTATGTGAGAGGCTTAGAAATTCAGTTATGCTTGAAAGGACGTGGTCAAAGTGATATGACGACTTCCGAATTGTTCCAGGATGGTTTAAACGGGTTGTCCACAAATAAGACAAGTGAAATCAATTGACCGTGTTTGTTGTTCTTGCATTATTATACATTCTCTAAAATTTAACGCATTATTAATTCAATCGAACATTTTATCAAGAGAACAAATTTGTTTAGTTATTTTAATATGCCAACAGTTTCGTGCGCTATGGAAACGTATTTCTCACGCCTCAATCATCACCGAAATTCGGCTATAGGTTCCCTCGATCAAGACGAAGGTTTTTCATATTTCAGAACTAAGAATTTTAAATAAAAATTTTTTTTTTTCAATTTCACGTGCGCAACTGGGTAGTGCGACAAATATTGTATGTCAGCAAGAGTTACTCATACGCCATGTACGTACTTAAGTGCAGACATTTTGTTTGGTCATAGCATTGAATTCACAAAAAGTTAAAGCGATTGCATTGAGTGATTTAAGAGTTTTTATTAAATTTAAGCATTCCATTGTAAAAAAAGCTTTCTATATGAGATTATAGACAAAAATTGTGCAGCTAAAATATTTTGATGAAGTTATGAGATTTTGAGTATGAATTGTGTGTGACAAATAAAAATTTCAAAAATAAAGCAAAGATTGATAATGAATGAGGGATCTAAGGAAAAAGGAGGACAGAGGTAGAGGGTGTAGAAAAAGAAGAGGAAGAGATCAGGAAATTATAAGAATGAGAAAAATTGCGAGATATGAACATTTTGAAGAAGATCAATAAAATCTTATAAACTGATTGCTTGACTTTGAGTAAACGGAAGGAATGCGATTAAATACACCTTCTTATTTAGATTAGTATCTGCCCAACCGAGCAACCCTGCTAGTATTATGTAAAAATTACACATTCTTTATCAATCTAAATGATTTATCTGTTAAATGAACTGATTTAATCGATTATTATTTCAACAGCTAACCACTGTAAATATTATGCAAATGCATCAAATCAACAACCTTCACTTTTATTTTAATGTTAATGGAAATCTGTTATTTTAACAGTTTTCATTAGTATTTCTAGGACACCGGTAATATTTTTTAAAAAGCTAAAAGATTTATTATTAACGTAAGTATGACGAACATTTTTTTGTTAATTTCACTGAAACAATCAATTCAGAATCAGCATCTTGTGCAAGTTTATTCAACAGCTTTTTACGATGGATGAAAATTTACAGAAATTTCGCTTGATATTACTAGATTATTTCTTTCAGTGCAGACTTGATCGTTTTATGTTTCATTCAAAATGTTGTTGCATTGTTTGTACGAGTTGAGAATCCAAAGCTTCTCCCGTAAAATTATATGGTCACCGCAAGCAGCATAGAGTACACTCAGAGAAAAACGCCGTTCTAAAATCCAGCACCACCGGACTCAATTCAAGCTTTTCATGTTCTTACTTTTTTGTTCTTGAAAAACGAACGACCTGTTCTTAAAACAACAACCTTGTTCTTGAACTGACACCATTTTCTTGAAAACAGAACGGCTGGTCTTAAAATATGAACAAATGTTCTATTAATGAGAACGATGTTCTTAAATTAAGCCCAAGAAAAAAAAAACGGTACAATTCGTGTGCACTACAATGTTAAATACAACATTTGGCACAAGCTACCAAGCAGTTGTATTGGCCCAACGGCTATGATGTTCATCTTGCGATCGTGTGGCGAGAGTTCGATCCCCGTCAAACTCTGAATTTTTTTTAACAATTTTTTTATGTTCTATTTTTTTAGCTCTTATTTTTCGTTAAGTTCCATTCACATATGTACAGGTAATTCTCAAACTTGTTATGAAATGTTTTAACTATATATACAGATTACGTTTTCAAATAAGAATAATTTCTCAATAAGAGAAATGTATGAGAAAATGCTTTTTATGCATTTTTTCTTAAACTTTTGAATTGAATAACAATTTTTTTGTTATAAATATTTTTTATTTATGACAAAAAAATTATTATTAATAAAAAATAAATAAATATATTTAAAAAAATACTTTCCCCTCCCACCAAAGATCAAGCACGAACCGTTCTTAAATTGAGACCGAAAAATGTTAAATCGACCCCAAATCGTTCTCGAAGCGTGAGGGCAAAAAATCCTAAATCAAGCCCAAGTAGTGCTTGAAATGAGCACAGAAGTTTCACACATCAATACCTAACTGGTCATAAAATACGAACGGTGTGCTTGGAAAAACTGTTCTTAAAACAAGCCCATGGGTCACGAGTTAAGAAAAAACGTACTTAACAGACTTTTGTCAACGAATGTTCATAATTTTGAACTACTTTCGTTCGTTTTAGAACGATTTTTTCTCTGAGTGTATGAATAACGTGGGGTTGCGAGTGGGAGGGCGAAGTAGAATGAGAAGGGCGTGGAGACAAAAGGAATAAGGGAAGTACACTAATAACGGAGTACAGACTAGCCGTATTAAAAACAGAAGCAATTGGTTCTAAGAGAAAGTGCATCGAAATAACACCCGTCCACTACTTACGCTGCGGTTTTTAGTATCCAAGCAGCACAGCAATAAACCAACTAACCAAGGCAACAAAATTCGCTAGGACGATTGGAAGATCTCAAGACTCATATGGTCGCATTTTAAGCACCCCTAAAATTACATTTATTGCATCGACGCTTCGACGATATGGCAAATCAACAAACTCACTTTTGCAGAAGCTTTCAGGATGAAGACAAAAATAAGTCGATTCATCATTTGCTTTGCCATTGTCCAGAATTGCAGACAAGATGACTATGAGATCTCCAAGTCTGACTTTGCAACAGTCTAGCAGATCTGGCAGAGAGATCCTTCACTCCTACTCAAGTTTATAAGGGAAAGCAAGTGTGGTTTGCTTAATACTAATTAGTATCTGGTTGGACGAATGTGCTCTCATCCGGCACTCATCGAGGACATTCATATGGGAAACTGTCTCCGAGTGAAAGTGTAGATAGGTGGAAGGAAGACCACTTTTTAATTGAAGGCAAATAATTTTTTAGCAGGAAAACGTTGTTGTTGTTGTTGTTGTAGCGATAAGGTTTCTCCCCGAAGGCTTTGGGGAATGTTATCGATGTGATGGTCCTTTGCCGGATACATATCCGGTACGCTCCGGTAACACAGCTCCATTAAGGTGCTAGCCCGACCATCTCGGGAACGATTTATATGGCCACATTAAACCTTCAGGCCATCCTTCCCTCACCACCCCCAAGTTCCATGAGGAGTCCGGGGTCGCCAGAGCCTCGTGTATTAGTGAAACGGCATTCACCGCTCGAAGGTGAGGTTGACAATTGGGTTTTTAGAAGCTGTGCATTGCGCTGGCAACCTGAAAAGGTTGCGCTACACAACCTCTTGAATCTGGTATCTTAGTCGCCTCTTACGACAGGCATACCAACCGCGGGTATATTCTAACCCCTTAACCCGATGGGGGAGCAGGAAAACGTCGGGTACGCTAGTATAGACTATTTAAAGATATAGAAAAGTGAGCGCTGCCAATATCTCCTGAAAAAATAACGTTAAAATATTTGATGTAACTTAAGTATAGTGTGCCCTATGTAGAAGAGGAGCCGACTTGCGAAGATGAAAGCTTACATTGCGGAAAGCAATTTTAGTACAATATAAGCTTTCAAAGGTCTTTTAATCAAACTAGCCGCTAAGTCGAGTTAGATTGCGTAAGTAGATTTCTACCCCCCAATATAGGCATTTCTGCGAAAGGGGTAAGTGCCTCGCCCAGCCAGGCTATCACCTAACCCTATTATACTTATGTATACTCTGACGTGGATGCTTTTTTCCCTCTCTAGCCAGTTTGACGACCCAAGAAAACTTCCTTCTTTGAAACTTCCCTTCTATATATGTTTTTTGAAGTGTATGCCTACTGAGGAGAGAGTAAGACCGCGTTTGCGGTCAACCCATCGGGACATTAAATGCTCAGAAATGTATATTCCGAGGCACCTAATCGATAAGAGCGCAGTTTGAGTGGTATCTCATTTAACAACCTGAGCAGTTGGTTGATGACCAGCGTCCACAGCAGTGGTGATGCTACCCAGGCATTATATATACTCCATTGCAAAGTAGTATATCAAAGGTCCTATTGAAATGCTAAAGAAACCGGTTTTCGCCCATATTCGACTGTATATGCAATGAGCTCTGGCTTGACCTCTCTCCAACATCTTCAAGGAAATGCTGAAGTTAATATATGTTTTGGAAAGTTTTATAAGGTGCTTGTCTACTTACTTACTTAATTGACGCTTAACAGTTTAAGCGGTTATGGCCGTCCAACAAGGCGCGCCAGTCGCTTCTTCTCTCTGCCAACTGGCGCCAAAAGGTCACACCAAGGGAGATTAAATCGTTTCCACCTGGTCCTTCCAGCGGAGTGGGGGTCGCCCTATTTCTCCGCTTCCATAGGTGGGTTCCAATAGAAACACTTTCTTAGCCGGAGCGTCATCTTTCATTCGTATAACGTGGCCTAGCCAGCGCAGCCGCTGCGTTTTAATTCGCTGGAATATGTTGATGTCCGCTGAACCCTTTAGGACCTGCTGGGACACATACATCCCAGAAAAAGTTTTCTTATAGCTAAAATCTTAATTTTCCATTTAAACTCATTAAAAACTGTGCCGTCTGGTATATTGAAGTTCGGTTCTGTGATCTATGTGTCCCGTTAGGTTTATTTGTTGATATAAATATATCCCGTTTAGAGCGTGCCGACATTCTCTAACTTTTAGTAATTAAAAAAAATGTATTATAAACCTGTTCCCAACGGGGCCTATACGTCCCGCTCAAAACACCGAATGGGACACATATGTCCCACCCCCTAGACCTCCCTGGAAGGGGTAAAGACTCCACTTCAATATTTTCTACTTTTAAGGCCTATACTAAAGCTAAAATAATCAATAAACCAGGAATTTTCCGACGAGTTGCTTTCAGGTTCAAAAGGGTTAAAGATCGTACAGGTCATCGTTAAATTTTCTGGAAAACTGGATTTCAGAGCTGATGTTGTTGTTAGTGTTAATGCTGTTCCTTGTCTTACTGAAGGAAAGTCGAACTGAGTGGATAAGGCGCTTAGTTCTGTCCTCGGACATAAACAATTTTAAATTAAAATTTTTGTATTTGCTCCCGCTATATCTAGCGGTGCGGTATAATTCCCAATCTTCAATTTAGATGTCAACAAAAAAAGACAAAAATCTATCAAATGTCAATGCACGTAAATCAACATTTAGTGTTGGTGATTATCTGCTTAACAGGCAACAAGCTAAGCATAAAGTAAGACCAAATGAGCTTATAAACATCGTTAACCCTAATAAAGCCATTAAAGCGGTTGAGCGACAACATGAACGACACACATGTTTGTAAATGCGTTTATGATAGTGCTGTGTATTTGTGTGTTTGCACGTATGTACATTAGGGTGCACTCTGACCCCTGCGAAAGGTAGTATGAAAGATGTAACATATAAATTTTGGTCGCGATTTAAGACGGCCAAGGCGTGCTGCACATGTGTCAAAGTTTAGATTGCCTTAAGACTCAAATAATAAAAATTATTTTGTTACTCCAAAAGTGATAGGCGCCGGTTAAGGTGTGCATTCAGAGTTTTCATACGCTTCACTTAATAAAGACCGAAATTTCATTTAAAATCCCTTATACTTGTACTGCTATTACCGAATTTAACCGCTCAATTGATTTTTAAGGACCACCCTAATAAATTTACTCGCAAGCATTAGTATCGCATGTGAAATGTTTTTTTATTAAGCATTTTATTTTAGTATATGTAATCAACACTTGAAAGCGCACATATCACACAAACCCTGCCCTATTAACCGATTGCGAGCCACCAAGTAATAAGTAGTTGCCATACATATCTACGTTGCATGTGTAATTATAAAGCGTTCGGCGGCGTATCAATCGCTCTGGCTTGAATGTGAAGAGCGCTTAGGATTAGGCTGTAGACCACCCAAAATGTGTTTTTGAAAACTTCAAGCGAAAAGCGATAAGACTGCAAAGTCAAATGTTAAACAGCAATACATTCAAGAATAGCAACAGCAACAACAACAAATGTATTTGTAAAACGGCTCTAAGCAAAGCTGTTGATCATGGCGCGCTTAGAAAGAGCAAAAACTAGTTTCCGCATTTGTTGTCTTCATAATATAAAAAAATTCAGCGCCACCGTGCCGTCTATATATTTTTATACGTGGTTACCACTTATTTGGATTGAAAATGCGTCTTTTTGTTTGGGATTATTCCGCTTTCTAATGGTTGCGTAAAGTTCATAAAAGTACATGATTACAAACGAGCAGTGTAAGCATATTTGGATATGGCGACTGAGAACATTTACTTAAAATTAACTGTGCCAGTATGTCTGCCTCTTTCCTTTTCCTCCCACCTACCATTCTTGTTTTCCTTGCCCTATACCTCTAGCCAAAAAATCCCCTTATGTACCAAATTTCCAGCAAATCATACGGCCAAAAGTCTACTATTTGTCGAAAATATATTTTGTTTCGATTTGTTATCAAAAAGTTACTTATTCCCTATCGGAGTATTACCAATTTATTATCGGCTTGTAATCGGAATATTATCGATTTGTAGTCGAAAAGTAAGGGATTTGTTATCAAAAACAATTAATTCGTTATTGATATGGCATCGAAATAATATCGATTTCTTATCGAAAAGCTATCGAGCCAATTGTGGCGAGTCTTGACATCACTGGGCTGTTAGTAAATAACCATCAACAACAAAACACAGCAAGCAAGGCAACGACGAGATATCTCACACGCACACATTTAGTCATCAGCCGATGTTCTTATTCACACATACATACGCATATAACTAAATTACCAAGCAGGATATACAACAGTTCTTGAAGGTAAAATGTCTAGACCTTTGGAGAAATATGCGGACGAGGTAACGGAGAATATAAAAGCAGCGCAAGCTGAGTAATAGTCAATCAGTTTTGATTTAAACATGCTATTGGTTGTGAAGTATAATTGTGAAGTACTACTCCCAAAGTAATCTAAATAAATACCAGTTTGCAATACTGAATATTGGTGTGATTTACTCAACAGTTTAGCGATTCGAACGATAGCAGAAGGTGCACAAATATCATCGGAATACCGGTCGATTATCTGCCGAATAGAAACTAATGAGAATCCGATGACTCGCCGACAAGATGCCGATAACAAACCGATAGTTTGATGATAATAAGCGATCACTGATCGAGTAGAGTAGGTGGACCAAGCCACAAACTTTTCCATAAAAAAGTATTTTGTTTGTTAATCTTCACAAATAACTAACCTATATGTCAAATTTAGATCCTGGTTACCTTGGGATGCTTTATAAATTGGAGCTTTTTTGAAAAAACAAAAAATTCCCTAGTTTTTAAATGAAATATTTTCGAATTAGGCTGCCACATAACTTAAATTGCACACATACGTATTTGTAAATCGAGTATCAAAGCACACAAGTCCTTTGCGATCAACTGCCATTTATGGCAAATTTCCCAAAGTTAGCGCTTTGTAACCACAGGAATTCCTGGATTTTATTTTTAATTATTTCTGGAATCTTTTTAAAAATTTTGGTGAGTTTTAATTTTTTAGTCCATTTTCTTATAGGTTTTGGTTCACAAAAAATTTTGGTGCGGCAACCTTGTCGGTGCTTTAGCTTAATCGCTGGATTACAGCTTAATATTTAAGGTGATTATTTTATAACTTTTTTCGCCTTTTGTCAGATTTATTTACAACTGTCAAAATATTAATTTTAGTGATTTTCATAATATTGTTCTTGTTGTTGTCGCTGATTATTTAAAATGTGTATACATATATAGGTATATTTATTTACATAAATTTATTTATCCAAATGACTTCATTTATCATGCAAAAGTCACAACGTTGATTACGAGATTTATGTTGAGATGTTAGGTATAGAAACGAGCAGGGAAATGAAAGTGAAATACGGATGAGAGAGCGCGAGTGTATGAAATGCGTTACACTGCACCGACAGTGATGAATTGAGGTGTGTGATTTGAAAGTGTAGTGATCTTAAGATAAAATAAAGTTTGTTTAACTTACATATATGAGATGAAGAGATCTCAAATCCAGAGAATTAGGGCTATAAATATTAGCCCAGCTTTAAAAAAAAAGATGTTAAAAATAAGAAAGATTACTTTGCCTAACTTAAATGAGGATATACTAAAATAAGATTTAAACTTAATTGCATATGACAGCTTTTATTCCATTAGGTCAGACATTAAACGTTTCCGAGAACTTCACAAGTTTTTTGTTGTGTTCGGGTTTTTTGCCATTAAATTAACTTAAGAATAATGTTACGAATGAAATCGAAGTGAATTAAACTCCTACACGAATACTTCATATGTTCACACATTTGTACATACATGATGACTTTTTCGGTATTTTTATACTCAGTTGAGCAGAGCTTACAGTTTATATTAACTTTGATTGGATAACGGTTGGTTGTACAGGTATAAAGGAATCGAGATAGATATAGACTTCCATATATCAAAATAATCAGTATCGAAAAAAAATTTGATTGAGCCATGTCCGTCCGTCCGTCCGTCCGTTAACACGATAACTTGAGTAAATTTTGAGATATCTTGATGAAATTTGGTATGTAGGTTCCTGGACACTCATCTCAGATAGCTATTTAAAATGAATGATATCGGACTATAACCACGCCCACTTTTTCGATATCGAAAATTTCGAAAAATCGAAAAAGTGCGATAATTCATTACCAAAGACGGATAATGCGATGAAACTTGGTAGGTGAGTTTAACTTATGACGCAGAACAGAAAATTAGTAAAATTTTGGACAATGGGCGTGGCACCGCCCACTTTTAAAAGAAGGTAATTTAAAAGTTTTGCAAGCTGTAATTTGGCCGTCGTTGAGGACATCATGATGAAATATGGCAGGAACGTTATTCCTATTACTATATATATGCTTAATAAAAATTAACAAAATCGGAGAACGATCACTTGCACTTTAAAAAAAATATTTTTTAAGTCAAATTTTAACAAAAAAATTAATATCTTTACAGTATATAAGTAAATTATGTCAACATTCAACTCCAGTAATGATATGATGGAACAAAATACAAAAATAAAAGAAAATTTAAAAATGGGCGTGGCTCCGCCCTTTTTCATTTAATTTATCTAGGATACTTTTAATGCCATAAGTCGAACAAAACATTACCAATCCTTGTGAAATTTGGTAGAGGCTTAGACTCTAGGACGATAACTCCTTTCTGTGAAAAAGGGCGAAATCGGTTGAAGCCACGCCCAGTTTTTATACACAGCCAACCGTCTGTCCTTCCGCTTGGCCGTTAACACGATAACTTGAGCAAAAGTCGATATATCTTTACTAAACTCAGTTCACGTACTTATCTGAACTCACTTTGTATTGGTATAAAAAATGGCCGAAATCCGAGTATGATCACGCCCACTTTATCGATATCAAAAATTACGAAAAATTAAAAAAATGCCATAATTCTATACCAAATACGAAAAAAGGAATGAAACATGGTAATTGGATTGGTTTATTGACGCAAAATATAACTTTAGAAAAAAACTTTGTAAAATGGGTGTGACACCTTCCATATTAAGTAGAAGAAAATGAAAGAGTTCTAATGGCGTCCACCTATAGAACTATGGCCCACTCCCTCATAAAATACTCTTTAATGCCTTCCATTTGATACACATGTCATTCAAACACATTCCAGGGTTACCCTAGGTTCATTTTCCTACATGGTGATTTGCCCTTATTTTGTCTCCATAGCTCTCAGCTGAGTATGTAATGTTCGGTTACACCCGAACTTAGCCCTCCTTACTTGTTTAATTGAATGTTTGTGTTCGGTGCCAAAAGAATGCAGTCACCACCCAGTCACAAAAATCACCAACCATTTGACAGAAGCGATCAGTCATGTGGACTGATGCCAAACAAGCAGAAAGATAGATCGGCAGAAAAATATAAATATTAATATGTAAATAACTGCATTAGGGTGCTCCACCCGAAAATTTTGCGGTTTTCTGTATGCAATTACAATGTTGAGTATATATGTATATAAAGTCCAAATATAACGAAAAGGCATTAATATCAGAGATGAATCACTATGGAAGTGCATCAAAATAACTGTAGATATGTATATGTACATAAGTGAAAATCGTAAATTGGCTGATTAGAAACATCCGCTATTACTAAAACAGTAGTCCTGATCCTACCTAATATCGACCTTTTGAGATTTTCTAGAAAATTTCTCTGATGTGGGCGGCCTGCGGAGAGCTACCTAATTGGAATATTCGGCATACCTAAAAATTTTTTCAGAAGTTTAGATTAGGTTAGAGTGGCCACCCGAGCGAGCACCAGTGCACATAAACCCGGAGATATATCCGCGTTCCAAAAAGAATGAGACTTCTCGTGCGTCTCGCGTCCCATTCAGGCCCCACAAACTTAGTGTGGTAGCAAGATTCAAGATTGCTCCATCTCACACCTTCTTCCCTAAGGAAAATCCGTTTCAGAGTGAGCTCGCAGGTAGTGAGCGGCATGCTCAATCCCCTCCAGGACGACGAAAGCGGAACCGATGTGCAAATTCGTCAGTCATCTTATTGCTCGGTATATCCGAGTGTATCAGCGATCTCGTTAAGAGAATTGCCGGATATCTCTAATGTCCTGGATTTACATGTGATCAATCCAAGCGCTTTTAGTGCAGGTTGGCTGTTATAGCTGGGAACAGCCTTTCTCAGGTGATCAACCGCCTCCTTAATAGCAGCCACCTTCGCCTGAAAGACGCTGCAATGATCGGGTAGGCTAAACAATAGATTCCACCGTAGTTGAGGTGCAAAACACCGCTACCCACCTTATTGTCCAGTTTGGAACCATCAGTATATATCTGCATCATATCGCTCAGGTCCGACGGATCGTTCATCCAATAATCCCTGTCCGGGATAACAACGAAAAATACTGTCGGAGCGCAATAGTCCGACGAAGGCCGATCCAGATTTTTATGGATGGCTGCATGGCTATCCACATTGTCTCTCCAGCCGGATAACTCTTGCAGCCGCAGAGCAGAAAAGGCCGCACATTGCTGGGCCATTAAATTTATTGGAAAAAAAGATTAAAAAGAGTGTCCAGCGCACCGAGCTCTCTTCCAATTTGCGTCGTGCCCTTTTAATTTTTCCAACAAATGCGCTCATTTCACGAGACGGGCTAAATACCATTCTCAGGGGCTTTTCTCAAGTAAAATGTAAGGTTAATCTTTCCGCTAAAAACATTTTATGTAAACAAAATTTGTGTTTATAAGGCAGATAAATTTTAAAATTCACATGAGAAAATGATCCTTATCAGCTCCCCACCAAAGGCCTGAGTTCGATTTCTTAAAGGATACGACCTAATATACAATTTCTATTAGAGCTGCCTGATTCGTATGGAATTTTGTGTCCAAAGGATATTTTATTGGATACAAGACTGGGAGCTGCATATTAACGAAAATATTCGTCAAAAATTTTTGTTTGATTTTAATTTGATTTCCATTGCTTACTCATTCGCAAGTCCTTTCCAAACCATAGCTCCTGAGATCAGTTTCTTTGCCCCATAATCAAATACTTTGTATCATGAACTTAAAGATAAGTATGTATATGCTTGAAAGGGAAGAAGAAATCAAAGCTGACACTTTCCTTTATTCAAATACATAACAGAAATTTGTTAGTTTCACGCTTAATAGACTAAAAGACGTCTAAATTTACAACAATTAGAGCAACGTGAACCCACATCAATTTCGTAATCCATCAAACTAGAAACTAGACATATTAAACGTGTAACTCAATTTGGAAACATTTCCAATGAAAATTGGTAACCCTATCTAATTAAATTCAGCCTCTATGCGGTAATTTCTCTATTGCGTATACGTAGTGACTAACAAAAGTGCGATGAATTGATTATGGCTCTAACTTTTATGAAGGTTTGTTTTAGGGGTAAACATTTGACCATAAATCTTCAGGATCTTCAATTCTTTGGCATCCATAAAAAGAGGATAAAAATCGTCATTGAAACTTCAGGTTGACTGAAAATTCTGTTCCAATTCAGAATTGCTTTCATTATGTGGGGTTTACAGCACCGCCTAATATGCTCTGAAAATAAACAAGTAAGGAAGGCTAAGTTCGGGTGTAACCGAACATTACAGCTGCCAAATTACAGCTTGCAAAGCTTTTAAATTACCTTCTTTTAAAAGTGAGCGGTGCCACGCCCATTGTCCCAAATTTTACTAATTTTCTATTCTGCGTTATAAGGTCAACTCACCTACCAAGTTTCATCACTTTATCCGTCTTTGGTAATGAATTATCGCACTTTTTCGGTTTTCGAAATGTTCGCTATCGAAAAATTGGGTGTGGTTATAGTACGATTTCGTTCATTTTAAATACCGAGCTGAGATGAACGCCCGGGAACTTACTTACCAAATTTCATTAAGATACCTTAAAATTTACTCAAGTTATCGTGTTTACGGACAGACGGTCGGCCGGACGTGGCTAAATGAATTTCTTTTTTCGCCCAGATCATTTTGGTATACATATATAAGTCTATATCTATGTATCTCGATTAGTTTATGTCGTTATGGGGTACCGTTATGTGAACAAAATTAATATACTTTGTGAGCTCTGGTCAGCTGAGTATAAAAACAAAATTTTTTAATACAGATAGTCTTTGAATAGAAATAATTGAGGGGAATTTACTGGTCAAATTTTTTTTAGTATTTCTAATAACTGTCAAAAACGGAGTCTTGGGTGATCTCTATGTGGGAGAAAATCAAGTTAGATCAATCGAATTGAGTGAGTCGATAGAATCTCTGATGCTAACGACACTGTAAAGGAAGTAAATTACGGAAAATAGAATTCCAAAGGAGCGCCTTAATGGTGCCTTGGGTAAACAAGTTAAAAAATGTCAAAATCAGATATCATGTCAAAAAACAAAAATTACGTTATAAAACCCTGAAGTGGCAAAATAACAAGTGTCATTATAAGCTCTTAAATTATAAATAGATGATAACGCTCTACAACCGGGTTCTAAAAAGTTGCTGTAAGGAATATGTGTCCACCCAAAGTCAAAGACTTTTTCGTGTCTGATCGAACACTCTTTAAAAATTTTCCGGTGACGACAAAACACTTGACTGGAATGTGATAAGTCTGCTAAGTCTCCGAGTCAACAGAGGTTCCTTGGACTGACCTCTGGTGCCTGTACGTGTTCCTTGAATCTATATTGGTCTGTGTTCCGAAAGCCGTTGTTTGAGAGTGAGTGTAAAGATCACCTTTTATTGGATTCTTCCAACAACATGCTTATTCTCGAAGTGGAAATACTTACTATCGGACAGCTAGGCTGTTTTGACAAACTTGAACTCTTACATACTAGGTTGAATATTTTTGATGACTGCATTATACCCAACAATGTAAACACGGTAGGATGAAAGAAGAAAAAGACTGAAAAATAGATAGAGATAGAGCGAGCGGGGGAGGGAGAAACAGAGCGAGCTAGGGAGGGCTATGGGGACAGAGAGAGAGCGGAGAGAGGGGAAGAGATTCAAGGGGTTGATAAGCGCAATCTATAGCTTGCGCAACCCAATAGTCAACCTCACCTACGTGACGTGAATACTGTTACAAATATGAATGTATTAGCAGGCGTGGCTCTGGTGACCTCATGTTCCCAATGAAGCTAAGGGGCGGTATGGCCAAGAAGGTTTAATGTGGTTTTGTGTGGTTAAATCGTTCACGAGGTGGTCTAGCTGGTATCTTAGTGGTTCCCAAAACCTTCGGGGAGTGTCTTTATCGCTATCGGGTGAAAGATACGCAAGAGAGAGAAAGGGAGGTAGGGAAGCAAATAAAAGAAGAATGAAGAGGGGAGAGAGTGGAAGTGGGCAGGACAACGTCTGCCGTTTCTGAATGAGCTATGCGGACGGAAACATGCCTCACTTCTCCGGTGTAAGCTTTAGTTCATTTGATATATCGACGCCCATTTTATGAACTCACTAAACGCATATCGATGCCATAAATCTGCTAGAGGTGGCTCGTTCTTCATGTGTTTGAAAGCTACCTTTATTTTCCTAGATTAAAAAAAAAGAGAAAACCTGGACTGGATTTTCAGAACTTTTGTTAGTCCCCACGCACTCCAAACATAACAAGTTTCAACATATGATTCCACAGAGATCATCCGCAATCAAACGTTGAAGCAAAAGAAAAAGAAAGACGGACACAAATAAAGCTTACAACATCAGCGTCAGCACAATGGCACTCACAATTGTCCAAAATAATTTTTGTCTCGGGGCTGAACATGTCAAATGCGGTTGACCACACACATACAACCAAGCAAGCAAATATAGGAAGCGAGAAATTATAGGAGAATCAATGAATGCCTCATTGCAGTTGTCAGTTGTTGGAGCAGTCATCAATGTCAAGTCAACATGATACTCCAAATCAAATGACAGCAACAATAACAATATATACCAGCAGCAGCAAACACCACAATACATTAAAGCAAATCTAAAAATCCGATTTTGACAGCATCATCGGTCTGCTTGGGGCATTGAACGTCAACAGTTGATCTTATGGAAGTTCAATTCTAAAATGAAAATAATGAGAACAAAACCAATATTTAATACAAGTAAGTACAACCAGATAGAAATAAAAAAAACAAAACTGAAATAAAGACGGAAACGCATCACATTGGCAGACGATAACAACACTAAGCTGGCGTCAACAGCAATCAATGTAGAGACTGGCAACACCGAAGTGGTATTGAATTAAATAATATTACTCTGTTTTAAAAGGCCAGGGAAGTGGGTGAGGTGCAAAGAAATGTTTGTGTGATGTAAAACAAATAAATAAATACAAGGCGTGATAACCTCCGAAGAAATTTAAGGCCGAGCTTTTCTTGAAATTAGCGTCGTGCTCCTTTTAATTTTTAGTACAAATTGGTGGGACGGAACCTACATGCTTTACGCCAACTCTGGACGGCATCTGCAAGGCGGATAAGTTTTCACTTACAAGTGTTTGCCAAAGCACTGTCGATGGCGACACCGCCTTAGAAGCATTTTTTTCTAATTTTCAAAAACTCGTTTCTAAATGTTTGATGCTGCTTTGCCCGAGAATTGCACTCAGGATCTTGGGTGTGGTAGGCGAAATAAGCCACCACCACACCACGGCGGCCGCCAATTATAAAAGCAACTAGAATGAAAAACGCTTTAAAAAATATAATTTTGACTGTTGAGTAAACCGGCAAAGTGTCAAGCATATGGAGTATGAAAAGCGCTTGAATTTACCGCAACATTGCAGAGAGTTTTGTTGTTATTGCTGAGTCTGATGAATATCAACAAATTGATGAATTGTCAATCAAAAGAAGAAGAGTATGTAAGTTTATTATGAGAAGTGTGAGTCAGAAGTGAGAAATTTAAGCCAAAATGAATTACCGTAATACTGAGTGATGAAGTATGAGAGGTTTATACGAATATGGAGAAAGCATAAAGACTTTACTGAGTAGTTGATATGATGTAAAAGGTTGTAGATAACCCGAACAACGCGATACCTTTCCCATATGCACAAGATACTAGGCCTAACCATAGCTGAATCTTCGCAAAGGGAGTAATACATACAATTTCGTTGAATTACAAAATTAAATTTTATTCCAATTAAAATTTATTTCGATATGCCCACTAAAGGGAGGAGGTAGGATAGGCTACCACTGTTTTATTTTCCTATATTACCCCAGATTTTCATATATGTATATGATAACAAAATAGTACTAGTCGAGTCACAATCATGTTTAAAGAATAATTAAAAATTAAATGTTCCCAGGGGACGTGGGACTCCTTTTTCAAAAGAGTATAGCGGTGGCATATTGGCGCTCTGTGAGCATTCAAAGACAAACATCTGGACATCCAAACCATATTAATGAGATAAGATAAGTAATAAGTTTTATGGATTGAACCGCCACCATAGGTATATTGCGCCCATATTTCTACACCATACTTATTCCACGCCCAGATGCTTTAGAAAATCGAGAATCAAGGTGGGATTAGATGCTATTTTATTTCCGGGGTAATATCACCGCACTCGAAGGGAATGTGCTCAAGAGTATCAGTCTATAAGCTTTACAGCCAATAGAGGTTCCCTGAAGAGATGTCAAGTCAATGAAGAGAGAGAGAGAGCTGTTTTCCTGCTCACCACACACATCGTTCCTTGAGAGTCGAATACCTTAGGCTGACGATAGAGTGACCCCCTGCAAAAATCGCGAGTACTACATGCACGCATGTATGGAGTACTCGCTATGGACCAACGGAGTGCTCCAAAATTAACCACAATTCATACAAAAAGTATGGTCCAATTAACATTGCGATGTCCTAGGACTGGACCATATACCCCAGCTCTGCATTACATCAGAGTAATCCATGGAGTACCCACAGTGCAATAAACATCGTGTAGTGATTACAATCGTTAAAACGAGCAACGATCGGCTTACAATATGTTCGTGTAGAAACATGAGATGGTCCTTTGCTGCATTACAGTGGAGTATAATGGTAGGTACTCCAATGGACCACATGATCCAATGATTTTTGCAGGGCCATCACAGACCGAATTAATTTCCCCGTGTTATTTGCATTGTTTTTTTTTTTTTTATTAAAAATTTTAATGAAAAAATAAATTTAAAACATAACTAAAACGTGTCAAACTCACTAATTTTGGGGGAATAGTGGTCTCGCTTTCTCATGGTAGAAATGGTTTTAGTATTTTGAATTTCTGATAAAGTTTCGTCAGTTTTTCTAGCCTGGAATCCAAGACAAAATAAAGTAGGTATAAGTCAGCTAATGAAAAATTATTCTTAAGTTATACGGAAATAATTGTTTACAGTGCACTAAAATACATTACAAAGTTTTATTTGTAAACAACACTGCGAAATGTGAAAAAGCTGTCAAACCTACGAATGTTGAAGTTGAGTAAATATATCAAAAAAGTATGATCGGTAACGTGGCGTAACGGGATTGGAAATACTCATCGACGCTCTACGAACGCCATTAAAGTGTATGCACACTAAGCGACGCGACACGTAGCGGCAAAATATTCTTTGCATGTATTCTTATGGAACCATGCACACTAGGGCGGGTCGATTTAAAAATCGCTCATTGCTCTGTGAAAATCGTATTCTAGGGATCAAAATAAGAAACTTTGCCGAAGGAACCATACCTCTAAAACGAATTCTGATGTCCCCCCTTTGGATCGAACTTTTGGGTAGGGGCAATTTCAATTCTACCTGCTGTGTCTTGTGGTGGCTTAAAAAAACAACACAAGCAATTTTACGATCTGCAATTGTGTCACAGTGATACCTTCATTTTTTAAAACGGTTGAATAAAAAACCCACACAACTATGTTTACGACATGCAAATGCATCACAGTGATGCCTTGGTTTTAAAAGGGGTTGTAAAAATGCAAATTTCTAAAAATTTTTTTTAATTTCGTTTCTATTACTAAGTTAAATTCATTTTTTCATTTACATATGTTCTGACTAAATAAATTTCTAAAGAGAAAAATAAACTCCAAATAGAAAAAACATAGGCATTTCAAAGTGGGATTTTTCAAAATTTGCCCCTAAGACCTAAAGAAGGGGGGGGGGGGGGGTGGGAGACATCAGAATTCGTTTTAGAGGTATGGTTCCTTCGGCAAAGTTTCTTATTTTGATCCCTAGAATACGATTTTCACAGAGCAATGGGCGATTTTTTTTCCTCCCCACAAATCGACCCGACCTAATTCACACATAGCGACAGTCGGACGACACGGCACGACCAAGTTGACCAATTAGGCAAAAATGCCGCGAATATTTTGTGGAACGTGTCGCTACGTGTATCGCCGCTTAGTATGCACGCACTTTTACTTAGCAGTTGGTCAACAGTTGCGTATTCGAAACGCGCCTGTTATTAAATCACCGATTCAACGCCAAGTTATTTGTAAATGATTGAATTGTAATTTATTATTTGTCTTGGTGTTTCACGCTGCATTTCTCGGAAATAACAAATTTCCATAATTCATCCTTATGTGTTGATCCGTGAGATTTTCAAGTATTTATTTGCTTAACACTCATTGTGTGATGGAAAACTTTGCAAGACGTACGTTCAAATGCAACGCAGGGCTTTAGAGGCAGGCAGTTGAGTGATCAGATAGAGGAAGTGTAAAGTACTTCAGAAGAACCTCTGATGGATGCATTTTTCCTCGCCTATATTAAACTCAATCACGTACAGAAAACGTATGCAGGTGAGTTTCTTTGTGGGAAATTAAGATTCTTGATGACAGACCTACCATAGATTTAAGCTGCAGACATTGGTGCTTTATCGGTAACTGTATCGGTAACCTTATAACAGCTGATTCGACCAACCTTATGAGAATCAATGCAACCGATTATTGGTGCCGCTAAGGTCGTAACCGTATCGTAGCCAACCAACTGGTTTTTGGTTTACCGTCGTAACGATAAACAGCTGATTACGTTAGGTATACGACTACAGCGATACGACAAACGGCACCAATGACTTCAGCTTTAAAAATACAAGACGAACGTACACTGCAAGAAATGGTGCTAGTAAAATCAAGACCTCGGTTCTGTTGTTCTTGATTTAACGGAGATTCGGTGAAATTGATCGAATTATGGTTAATTCGACCGAGTTCATTGTCAAGCGAACAAATTAGTTTAGTCATTTCAACAGCAGATAAATTGTCGCCCTTAACTTAACAAAATTCTGTAAAATTGACAGATTCCTAATCAATCTAATTGATTTATCTGTTAACACAACTGATCTCACTGATCATTTCAATAGCGATAAACAGTCCATACATGAGCAAATTTCAAAGAGTATTTTAGGCACACTGCGCTCTCTACCTTGTACTTATGTATGCTGTGTACTATATGTATGCACATATTTACGTATGTATATAGCGGCCGCCGTGTTGTGATGGTAGCGTGCTCCGCCTACCACACTGAAAACCCTAGGTTCACACCCCAGGCAAAGCAACATAAAAATTTTAGAAATAAGGTTTTTCAATTAGAAGATAATTTTCCTAAGCGGGATCGGCCTCAGCACTGTTCGGCAAGCACTCCGAGTGTATTTCTGACATGAAAAGACCTCAGTGAAAACTAATCTGCCTTGCAAATGGCGCAACATAGGCACTTTCGTACAAAGATGTCGCAACAACTTTTTTTTTGTTCATTTAACTACTAAAATAGTCAATTACGAATCAACGATTTGTGCGCAGTTGATTAAACATCTTGTTGCGATGGATAAAAATTGACAGAAAATTAGGTTGAATTGCCCCGTATTTAGGTTGATTTTACCAGTATTTTTCTTTCAGTGTAATAATCAAAACAAAGAAGTCGAAAACACTTCAAATCCATAAGATTATGATGTGAGTCGCCACATGAGTGCCTCAGTTTATATACGATTACAATTCAAGTGCTGGCCTACTCGGTGAATTGCAGTTTTGAAGATAATGAAGCAGTTAACACAAATCTTATGGCGTTTTATTTTCTGTAAAAAATGTTACCCTCAGTTTGCACTCTCAAGTTCTATCTTTTGAACTAGATCACCTAGCGATCTGCAAAATAGCCCTTTTTTCTCATTCAAAAGGAAATATTTTGCGAAAGGAACACACAAACACGACAGCGCATTGAAACACCAACAGGGCGACATTATTTTTAGGAAAAAAAAAAACGAAATTAGGCATAATACGCTAGAGCGCCTAAAAATTGTAATTTATATACATACTTCTTAACCGGTTCAGTGGTACGTAGTTTTGGGATCGTCACAGCTTTGCTTGAATAATTCAATACGTTGGGTCAAACTTAAGCGTAGTTAACACAAGTGTGGCCACCAACTTGCCTGCTGTGTAGTAGTGCGAAACTGCTGATTTGCGTGAGAGTCTCCCATTTCCTTTGCAGATTGCATGCTAGCCGCTTTTCTGCGTGGATTGAGCTCTTCCGTCTACACAGCTGAATAGTCCTGCGCATAGAGAAATCAGAGAAGCTTAGACCTTACTCACCACTCCGTATAGTGCATACTGACTCACTGTTTTCAATATCGTATTGCCTATTTATTCAGCTATAGTCACGGTTCAATAATCCCATCTACAGCTTCATTGAAGCGAGCAAGAAGTTTTCTTCCTCCACACAGCCCATCTACTCCGAACCAGTGGTAAACAGACTCAACGTTTTCAGTGTGAAATACTCTCATTCTCCTACTTCTTTTAGCAATAAAGAGATTCCTTTCTGGGGTTTTGGGGAGAACTATCGATGTTGGTGGTTCGCTGTCGAATATATGTACACTCAGAGAAAAAACCGTTCTAAAACGAACGAAACAAGTTCAAAATTAAGAACATTCGTTGACAAAAGTCTGTTAAGTACGTTTTTTCTTAACTTGTGACCGATGGGCTTGTTTTAAGAACAGTTTTTCCAAGCACACCGTTCGTATTTTATGACCACTTTGGTATTGATGTGTGAACCTTCTGTGCTCATTTCAAGCACTACTTGGGCTTGATTTAGGATTTTTCGTTCTCACGCTTCGAGAACGATTTGGGGCCGATTTAACATTTTTCGGTCTCAATTTAAGAACGGTTCGTGCTTGATCTTTGGTGGGAGGGAAAGTATTTTTTTAAATATATTTATTTAATTTTTATTAATAATAATATTTTTGTCGTAAATAAAGAATATTTACAACAAAAAAATTGTTATTAAAATTCAAAAGTTTAAGAAAAAATGCATAATAAGCATTTTCTCATAAATTTCTCTTATTGAGAAATTATTCTTATTTAAAGATGTAATCTGCATATATACTTAAAACATTTCATAACAAGTTTGAGAATTACCTGTGGATATGTGAATGTAACTGAACGAAAAATAAGAGTTAAAAAAATAGAACAAAAAAAAATTGTTTTAAAAAATTCAGAGTTTGCTGGTGATCGAACTCGCGCAACACGATCGCAAGCGCAACATCATAGCCGCTGGGCCACTACAACTGCTTAATAGCTGGTGGCAAATGTTGTATTTAACATTTTAGTGCACACGAATTATACCGTTTCTTTTTTCTTGAACTTAATTTAAGAACATTGTTCTCATTAATAGAACATTTGTTCATATTTTAAGACCAGCCGTTCTTTTTTCAAGAAAATGGTGTCAGTTCAAGAACAAGGTTGTTGTTTTAAGAACAGGTCGTTCGTTTTTCAAGAACAAAAAAGTAAGAACATGAAAAGCTTGAGTTGAGTCCGGTGGTGCTGGATTTTAGAACGGCGTTTTTCTCTGAGTGTAGATCCGGTATGTTCCGCTAGCAAGCTACATTATGGTATTATCCCCGACCTTCTTGGCAACGGTTTAATATGACCAAATGGAACTTTCTAGGCCATAGTATAAGTGTAGTTGCCAATTGGGGTAGCTGTGAAACTATAAAGATTGTGCACCTCCTTGAATCCCTGAAAACTTCTCGTTCTCAGGACTTGCTAAGCGGCTTCTGGTGCAAAAGCTCGGCTAAAAGTAATGGTTCCTCCCTCATTTTCATTTGACGACCAAACTATTAACAAACTGGTATATTACCTACTTATTCGTCGAATAAATGGTAAATCCAGTACAGAAACACGGCTCTTCAATTTAAATATTGTGATCGCAAGCCTCACGCACGTACATAGCTGCATCCAACACTTCCCTGGACAGAAATTACTTCGCAGCTTTAGAAGAGTTTATAGAAGTAAATTTGAGTTTCTTCTGTCAACAGTATTTTCATCTCCGATTCAAATTCTACCCTCTCCTTATCGTCTTGGATCCCATTAAATAAGAACTGAAGTGAAATATGCGCAATAGTGCTAATGAAAGCCTGAGAAGCTTAAATCATATGATTTCTCAAAGCTAATAGACAACCAAGTTACAACAACTTACTTAAGCCAACAACAATAATAGATCACAACTGTAGCCTAAACACCAAAACTCGTAGCAATAATAAAAACATCATCAATAGACAAATGTTGATAATACGTTGAAAGCAGACGTCAGCCGACGCACAGAGTTGCCACCGGGTGCATGACGGAAATGGGTGGCAATGCATACTCCTTAACACAGGCATTTATGTGTGGTTTATGATGACTCAAGTGCTGGTGGTCGCCACGAGCCATCATAAGGGTATGCATAAAACTACGCTGGCATGCGTGAAACAGTGAGAGAGCTATCATTAACTTTGTTGATCTTTGGCCGCCGCACGGTGGGGTATTTGATCAATCTAGCTGGGCCAAAAGACGATTTTTCAAAATATTCCAATTTTTTAAAGATATACTCCCTGGCGTTCCTAGATACCCACTGAATAGTATACATACCTCAAAACCCATCTGCAACGTCAACGGAACTAACCGCGCACATCCAAAGGTGTATAAAAATTGTGTGCAGTTCGATGTATTTTTGGATTAAAAAGCAATATGCCTTTCTAACCTAAATACTTGTTCACTTGTTTAGCCTTAATTAAATCTAGTTACATTTTCTTTTAGGACAGGTAAATGTGTTTTTAATTCATATGATAAATTTTTTATACCACATGTTTTAACTTATTTTTTCTACTTGTAATACTACTACTTTTCAATATTAAATTTTTTCAAAACCTTGCAAACAAGTCAGTAATTTTTTGGCATAAGTTTGTGTTTGTTTCAAAGTTTAATAACAAAAACGGCTGCGCATACCCGCGATTTTTGAGTGGCAATCAATTTTGTAAGAGATTGATACCCCTATTGGCAAAAGGTGGCAACCTTGTGAAAATATTCTCAGTGGCAACACCTAGCTGAAAAGTCTTAAAATGTAATACTATATCGATGTACCAAATTTGATTCAAATCGGTTAAGCCGTTTCCGAGGTGATATACAAAGAAATATAAAAAAGAAGGTGAGGTGGCGGCCCTATCACTCAGAGAAAAACGCTGTTCTAAAATCCAGAACCACCGGACTCAATTCAAACTTTTCATGTTCTTACTTTTTTGTTCTTGAAAAACGAACGACCTGTTCTTAAAACAACAACCTTGTTCTTGAACTGACACCATTTTCTTGAAAAGAGAACGGCTGGTCTTAAAATATGAAGAAATGTTCTATTAATGAGAACGAATATTCTTAAATTAAGAACAATGTTCTAAATTAAGCCCAAGAAAAAAGAAACGGTACAATTCGTGCGCACTACAATGTTAAATACAACATTTGGCACAAGCCACCAAACATTCGTAGTGGCCAAGCGGTTATGATGTTGCGATTGCGATTGTGTGGCGCGAATTCGAACACCGTCAAACTCTGAAGTTTTTTAAAACGATTTTTTTTATGTTATATTTTTTTAACTCATATTTTTTGTTTAGTTCTATTCACATATGCACGGGTAATTCTCAAACTTGTTATGAAATGTTTTAAGTATATATTCAGATTACATCAATAAAAGGAAGAATTTCTCAATAAGAGAAAGCCATAAAAATGCATATTATGCGTTTTTTTAATTTTTGGACTTTAATAATATTTTTTTGTTATTAATATTAAATACATACATACATACATACATACATACATGACAAAACAATTTATATTAATAAAATAAAGAAATGGGTACTGTAAAATTTTGAAGGTTCTGAAGGTTCACACATCAAAACCAAACTGGTCATAAAATACGAACGGTGTGCTTGGAAAAACCGTTCTTAAAGCAAGCCCATCGATCACGAGTTACGAAAAAACGTACTTAACAGACTTTTGTCAACGAATGTTCTCAATTTTGAACTTGTTTCGTTCGTTTTAGAACGATTTTTTCTCTGAGTGTAAGTGGCATCCCTACTTAAAAATATCAATAGAAATGCGGAGCAAAATACCTTTCGTTTGATACCCATATTGACATACATATCTCATGTAATGCCAAAAAATGACCCCGGGTCCCACCTAAACCGGGGGCTCGATCCATAGTAATTCTCCGCGGAACACCGTGAATTTACTGTCAAATATTTCCTTTAATAACAATAAAGTGAGACAACTACTTTTTTAACAGAAATAACTGCTGTTTTAGTTTTGGCCAGCTAGATTGATCAAATACCCCACCGTGCGCCGTTCAACGATGAATTACGTTGTTTTACCGAGATATTTTTCGCAAAGCAATTATGCGCTTGCATTGCAATTATTGCATAGATGACCGCTGCAATGCTGTAATCGATAGATGATTTCGTACAGTAATGGTGAGGTTGATACATCTGAGCCCAGCTACGGACGGCGTGCGCTGAGCGGCAGAAAATGGGTGGTGGATCGCGTATTGCGCCAATATCTGTTTTAACTGTGAAGGTACATACAGCCATCAACTTAAACGTAATTGCAGTGAAACATAGGGTAGGCTGAGGGTCTGCGCCCCTTTGGTCCATAGAAGAAATTTGGCGCCTGTATATGAGCGTGAAAAACAACTTAAATTTCAAAAGCAATTATGCAATTAATTTGAACAGGATATGAAAAAACTAAGCTACAAAACCCAGCAGAAAAACTAAACTAACTAAGGAAAACAATAATAAGTTAATCTTTTCTTCAAGCACTTCATTCGCCTCAGAGACAAAAAAAGTTTGGCGCACTCTGCAAAAGAATACATTGTACTCGCGTATACTTCAATGCGAGCTATAAAATTGCCAACAACATTCCAAATAATACAATAAGCAACAATGCAAACAACAACAACAACAACGAATAATGTGGCATTAACTAAGTGCAGCAGTGCCAATATTTCAATTGCCACTAAGGCACCGCAGCACCCAGTCGCAGCAACAAAACAAAAAAAAAAAAACTTGCAAACTTACTGCCTCAACTGCTGGCTTCGGCTGCATTTGTGGACCACCCAAGTTGACAGACAAAGACAAGCAATGCATGGTGCAGTTGTATGATCGCGTGTTCGCCAAGCCTTCAGAAAGAGTATTTTATTGTGCCAATGCAAATGAAGGTTAAGAGAGTTATTGTTGCATAAAATTGGCAAAAGAAAGAGAAATTGAACAAGCGAAGTACAGTGAAACAAAACGAACTCTTACTAAAGTCGAAAATCGAAATTAAGGCTCAATTTACTTGAAAAGTGGAAGAAATTTCTGCAGTACTAATCGCATTATAGTTAATTCAACCGAACGTTTCGGCAAGAGCAGACATTTAGTTAGTCATTTCAACAGAAGATAATCTGTCTGTGAAAATCACGGATTCTCAAACAATCTAGCTGATTCCTCACACAGCGCTCACTACTTTGTTATTGTGCCCTCAAAGGCTCTATTTTATATCAACAGTCTTCACTGTTATTTTATTGTTGACGGAAATCTGTTATTTTAACAGTTTCCTTTGGTTTCTTAAGGTGACTTTAACAATTGTTAAACTAAAAAATCGACGGCTTTTGTATTTTTTTTTGTTGCTTTGACCATTGAAATTTAGAATCAACAAATTATGCGAATTTGATTTAACAGTTACTTGTCAAAATTTGGTTAATTTGACCAGAATTTAGTAAGGTTGCTAAGCCTTGATGCAATATTTTGCTAAAGATTTACTCAGCATTTTTATTTCTCGGAGAAAACAACTGGGAAGGATACAACTCTTCTAAAAGCACTATACGAAATTTTTCTGGACGAACGCAGGGACATTTACCAGAAAAAATTAATTTCAGTCTATTTGAGAAGAGCTTCGTCGGCTTGTTGTCGGTAACAAACTATACCGATACTTTATTGTTTTATTATCGGTTTATTATCGAATGCGAAATTATTATCTATTATTGGCTTATTACCGCCGAGTCAGTGGCTTCGGATTGATTTTTTATCGGCTTCTTATCAACGGGTTCAATACGAGTCATCAACTTTACATTGAGGAGTTATGTGTTTTACTACAAAACTATGACGTGGCACAGTGGCAAATGAAAATTTGGAGAATATGCATCTAAAACTACAGAGTTGCTGCATCAAAAGTATCCTGAGAAGAAACTTACACCAAAGGTACATAAAATTTTAGCACATGGAAAAGATTTAATAGAGTATCAGTGCTTACCATTAGGAGAATTGTCTGAAGAAGGTCAAGAATCTAAGAACAAGGACTACAAAAGATATAGATGTATGAACACCTGCATAGTATCACGAGTTAGACAAAACGAAGACCTTTTCAACATGTTAGCTATCTCTTCTGATCCAGTCATATCATCTACGAGGTATGTAAGAACACAAAAAGATCTTACAGATGCGTATAGCTCAGAAAGGTTGCTTTGTTAGATATATGTTCCAGTGACGATGACTATGTTGAGATAAAATAAGTTTCTCACTGCTTATCCCAACAACGAAAAAGAGATTTACTAATCAATTTTGTTACTTTATTGAAAAATAAGATATCTATGTGCAAGTTAATTTTTTATTTCAAATAAAAGAATTAATTAATTTAGTAATTTATAAATATATACTTTTCGTTATTGCAGTTCTCCAAAGTTTATCAAATTTATTTTAAAGCTTAGGCATTTCGCCTTCAAACGAGTATTAAATTTTTATAGAAATCAATACGTCTATCGAGTTTGGTACAAATTGGTAAAACGGTTACTAAGATCAAACTTTTTAGCATAAATGGGCAGTGCAACTCCCCTTTTTCAAAATTCGTTGGCTGTTTAATCTTTAGCTCAAATAAAATTTCATTGAACCACTTTCAATAACTTTTAGTTATTAATAAAATACATATTTGGCTTGTAAATTAAAAAAAAACATATAAAATTTTACGATGAATTTTGAAGCACCTTGTTATTGTGGCACCAAAAACGGACATTTAAGTTTATAAGAGTATTGCCATTTAAAAGAAACAATACGTCTATCGATTTTGGTAGTTATTGATTACGTGACTACTTAGATACAACTTTTTAACATAAGTGGGCAGTGCAACGCTATCTTATCAAAATCATTAGTTTATCTTATTTAATGCTTAAATGCGTCATTATAAGACAAATCTCATTTTGATTTTAACAATTTTTTTGAAGCACCCTGTATCTGTGACATTCTGAGCTTTCACACAATAAAACCTCAAACAATTAGCTTTCAATTGCATTTCAAATTTTTAAAATATCTTCATTGGTTCAAAAGTTATGATTTTTGCAAAGAAAACACTCAAAAGGCGCCACTGTGCGTCGTCGACAACAAATCGATCGTAAGCCGATACACATTTGGTAACACTTCGATAATAAACCAATAACTTTTCGATAGCTAATTTATAGCAACTAGGTAAATTTTCGACAACACATGCGCAACAAATCGATAAAATTCCGATAACAAGAAAATAACACTTTCATGACAAGTCGATAACAAGTCGTTGACTTTTTGCTATAATATCGAATTACGTATTGGTAACACTCCGATAATAAGCCAATAACTTTTAAATAGCAAAGTGATAGCACCTCGATTACCTTTCGCTAACATATCCTTAACAAATCGATAAAACGCCGATAGCAAGTCGATAAACTTTTAATAACAAATCTATAAAGTTTTGATATCGATATTTATATTTTTCGATTACAAATCGGTAACTATGATAAAAAATCGAGAATTTTTCGATAACACGCCGAAAGTAGTCTGTTAAAACTCCGATAAGAAAACGCTATCTGTCGGTAGCAAAAACAAACTTTTTGATGACAATTCTATAATTTTTCGAGAATAAATTCATAAATTTTTGATAACTTGTACATAGATTTTCGAAAACTAATTTATAACTCCTCAATAATAAATCAACGATTTTCGGCCAGAAATTGATAACACGCCGTTACTTACGCTATTCTTTCTTTTCGATAGCAAGATTTTAGCACTGCAATAAAAAATCGATAATTTATCAATATCTCGCTCATAACATAACGATAACAAAGGTATAACTGGTCAATAAGAAATGAGTAGCATGGCCATACACCGTCGACAGCCGACCTATAACTAATCGATACGGTTAGCACTTCGATAACAAATTAATAACACGCTCCCAAAAATCGGATGCAGCTACCGAAAAAACAAAACAGTAGAGGCTAATGATTGGCAATCGGCGGCGTCTTCCGCTTTTTTCCGGCGTAGTTCTGAGCAAGTCAAATTTCTTGCAGGGTAATTGCAAAAATTAGCAATACAAAATAATACTTAAGCTAAGGACACACTGAGAGGAGCGACATGTAGTGACAGCAGCGCTTCACTTTTTGCCTATTTGATCAACATTGCCGCTCATGGCCGCGGGGCGCAGTGCTGCTACCGGTATGTGTGAATTGCTTCATGCAAAAAATACTTTGCAGCGTAGTGCAGTGCAGCTCAGTGTGTCCTTACACTGAAAGAAATGGTGCTAGTAAAATCAACAAATTGGTTCTGTTGTTCTCGACTTAACGGAGATTCGGTGAAATTGATCGAATTATCGTTAATTCGATCGAGTTCTTTGTCAAGCGATCAAATTAGTTTAGTTATTTCAACAGAAGAGAAATTGTCGCTTTTAAGTTAACAAAATTCTGTAAAATTGACAGATTCCTAATCAATCAAACTGACTGAACACAACTGATCTCATTGGTCATTTCAACAGCGATCAACAGTCAATACATGAGCAAATTTCAAAGAGAATTTTACGCTCACTGCGCTCTCTACTTTGTACTTATATATGCTGTGTACTATATGTATGCACATATTTACGTATGTATATGGCGGCCGCCGTGGTGTGATGGTAGCGTGCTCCGCCTACCAGACCGAAGACCCTTGGTTCACAACCCGGCCAAAGCAACATAAAAATTTTAGAAATAAGGTTTTTCAATTAGAAGAAAATTTTCCTAAGCGGGGTCGCCACTCGGCACTGTTCGGTAAGCACTCCGAGTGTATTTCTGCCATGAAAAGGTCTCAGTGAAAACTCTTCTGCCTTGCAAATGCCGCAACATAGGTACTTTCGTACAAAGCAGTCGCAACAACTTTTTTTGTTCATTTGACTACTAAAACGGTCAATTACGAATCAACTATTTGTGCGCAGTTCATTCAACATCTTGTTGCGATGGATAAAAATTGACAGAAATTTCGGTTGAATTGACCCGTATTTCGGTTGATTTTACCAGTCTTTTTCTTTCAGTGTAGCTTTAGTATAAATAAATCTGGGAGGACTGAGGATCGTAAGGAATTTGATACGTGTGTATGTATGTTGGTTGGAGACATTTTCAATTATGAAGAAAATGAAGTTGTTGTTTTGCTTCATCTGCTGCGATTCTAACTTTACTTTATTCTATTTTCTCTAAATATTGCCAGCAACATTTTTGTTGTGCAACGATTTATATGCGTAGAACTGTCTAGCGAGTATGAGAAACATTTCTGGGAGTCCAGCCACTTTACCTCTCTCCTCTTGCCAATATTTTCCACACCATTCCAACTGATTGCTACCCCATTACAAAATTTGATATCATTGTGGGATTTAAGTGGATTGCAGTAGACTTTTTGTTGTTGTTGTGTGGTTGCAGCAAACGTTGATGGTAATCGCATATGTTGCGATGTTACTGTATTTACTGTTGCATTGGCAAAATGATTAGTGTTCAATTAGCATTGTTTGGTTTGTGGGCTTTGAAAAAAATAAAAAATAAAGGGCAGCTGAAAGTGTCAACGTGACTTCTGCATTAGATCATTTTATTTAGGCATGAGATTGCCAAGAATGATAAGTGGATTTATGAAAGGAGGAATTTGAGTATGAGCACTTAAGTACGGGTAGGTTGAATAGTGATAAGTGTGATGGTGTTTTGAGAAAGATAAGAATATGTATATCATATTTAGTGTACGGAAGTAAAAAGATCCTACAAGCTGCCAGATCACTGTAGCGTTTTCCAAGCGGAAGCATTAGCCATAACCAAAGCAGTAGCAATACTGGAAGAGAATAGCTTAAACTGCAGCAATAATCTCGCTTAGCACGGGACGGGAAAAAGCATACATCTGTACTGGGTCCCAGGGCATATGAGAGTAGATGGGAATGACAAGCGGGTGAACTAGCTAAAAAGGGCGCATCCCTTGATATTTGCTCCGTAGACGTCACAATTAGATTGGGCGAGATTAAGAGAAGGCGAGAGGTGCACACGATCAGCCAAGCGGGAAAAGCGTGGGTCCAAGCACGGGGCTGTAAAGTGTCGAAAATTATATGTAGGACTTACAGCCTTTCATGGCGGCTATTCTGACTGGACACTGCCTTCTGGCGTCACATGCCTTTAAATTAGGATTGGTCAGTGATAGCAGATGTAGGAAGTGCGGTTTGGAGGAGGAAACGATCGCGCACGGTTTGTGCTCATGCCCTGCGCTTGCCAGGCTAAAACTCCAGATATTGGGAGTGATACAACTGTCATATCTTAAAGAAGCAAGTGGCACAGGTCGCAAAAAGCTTCTTGTATTTGCCAAGAGGACGGAATTAGGGGTTTTCTGTTTGGCCATTAAATAAACTTCTGGTAACTCTACGGACTCATTCTATCTGCGTGAGGTCCTCGTGAACTGGCCAATTAAAACTAACCTAGTGTAAGACAACGTTACCGTGAAGCTTCGAGGAAAGGTGGTTTTACCTGCGCACCTGTTAAGTTCGCCCAAGCACGAGAAAAATCCATATCACTCGTCCACTTTTTCCATCCAAATGCAGCTCCAACTCACATACCACCATCAGCATTTTCCTTAGTTCGGGGATTTAATTAATGTTTAATTATACAAGCAAAACATGAAATTTCTATCTTTGCGACTGACCAAAAGTTACCGATTGAAAATCCGCACTCCAATCTAAAATAGGTATATCAATGGGATTTGATTCAGATTGTCCCTCATTTCTTCTTCTAGTGAAGCTACCAAACAGAATAATAACCGAATTGAAATTATAGCTATTTGCTAGAGATCGAAGGTGCTAAAAATGCGGAAGTGATCACAGATCTAAAAGGTTGCAATCTTCAGGAAAAAATAATGGTTCATGCGACAGAAGCGACTTGTGAGTTCGTAGCTGCGTAATAAATACCGGTGTGTGTGTTATACAAAGAGCTCCGCTAATTCCAACCAAAATCATTTATTGGTTTTCCGCTCTTTGATAGTGTAATCTCTGTCCAGTTCTCTCTACCAGCCTCATAATAATATAAATAGTTTAGTTTACTATAACACCGAACAAATTAAGGATTTTTGGGCCGAGAAGCTTTTTTATAGCACAACCCTGCAAAACTCGCGAGTACTCCATGCATGCATGTATGGAGTACTCGCTATGGACCAAGCGAGTGCTCCAAAATTAACCACAATTCAAAAAAAAAAAAAAAATATGGTCCAATTAACATTGCGATGTCCTAGGACTGGACCATATACTCCAGTTTCGCATTAGATCAGAGTAATCCATGGAGTACCCACAGTCCAATAAACATCGTGTAGTGATTACAATCGTTAAAAACGAGCAATGATCGGCTTACAATATGTTCGTGTAGAAACATGAGTTGGTCCATTGCTGCATTACAGTGGAGTATAATGGTAAGCACTCCAGTGGACCACATGATACAACGATTTTTGCAGGGAAATGCACTCGAAGGGTTTGAGAAACCACTACGCTTTAGAAAATAAGTTTGAACAATTTTTGTTGTTAGTTGCCGGGCCTTTCATTCGACGACCTTCGTTGAGTTAGCTAACGCACTACCTTCATATCATAAACCCTTTCTCAAACTTTAGGTTCAGGAAGTCAATAGTCCCCATACGTTTTTACATACATAATTCCCACCATCTTTATTTGAGGCCTAGCGAACTCCCAACCAAAATTTGCATACAATTCTACGGAATTCCAGGTTGACTTCCCTGTTTTTGGTATTGTATCAATCTTACCATTAAGTATAGCTTAGAGTCGTTCCCCAGAATTTGTTTGACGACCAAACCTAAGAGCTCCAAACAGGTGGCAGGATCTATGTTATAGAATAACTCCGTCCTCTTGGCAAACACTAGACGTTTTCTAGGACCTAGCTTAATTGCTGCCTCGAGACTTAGCAGTTCAGCCGCCCCTGATACCTGGAGCCTTGAACTGGCGAACCCTGGTCACAAATACAGAACGTGCTCAACCGTTTCTTCCCGCAGCTCGCACGTCCTGCATCTGTTGTAACTGACGAGGCCTAACATATGAGCATGTGACGCCCGAAGGCAGAGATATGAGCCACTTGGTGATTCTAATATCGTATGACTTACTAAACTTTAGCTTACAATTTATACTTCCTAATGCTACATTCATTTAAACTCTACAATTAATATCCGAAACTATCAATTTTCAACACCTTCTCTTATGTACATATGAATATGTGTCCTCCCACCGTTAGCAGCCATCATGACCTACCGCACCCATTAAAAACAACAACATCCATAATACGAGCGAGTACAATGGTGAAGAAAACAAGTTATATTTAGCAAAATTTTCATTCATTTTTCAATGTCTTTTTCGCCATTCAAACGTCAACGGCCAATCGTTGCCGCCATTGTCAAATGTCAACTTTTCGTGCTTTGTAATTATTTTAGAAACTTTCAGTTGCGCTGCACCTCTCAAACCCCCCCCATTTGTCACATAAGTAGTTGTCCTAGTATAGCGGTATTTTATTTTTATGTTTTATGTTGTTGTAATTTTTCTGAGTAATGCATTTATTGACTTGCAAGCAAACAATTATAATCAAAATGTCAAAGTTGCTGCTACTGGTTTTGTGTCACTTGGCAATTGTCACCTTAGTTGTGTTAAACGTTGACTCAGGCAGGGGTTGATCTGTGAGACGTACGTTCGATCGCTTGTCGTGGCCATATATTGCGGTATTTGCACTTTTCATACCCAAATCGGGTTGATATTTTTATTTTTTTTTGTTTTTATAAGATTTTATTAATTTATTTTTTCGTCTTCCAATTTGTATTTGGCTTTAACTTTGTCGGCTCGTTCACACCTGCTGGGTTTTAAAGTGTTGGGTCGTTCGGCGTTCGGTTGATTAGCAGTCAGTTGGTTGTGGTGTGAACGAGTTTATTATATTTTTGCAATAAATTGTATAAAATTAATTAAAAATCAATGAAAAATTATTCAAATTGTAAATTTTGATTGGCGTGATTGCTAAAATGATTGAATTTTTTGATATAGCAATTTCATAGTTTTTTGTTGCGTTATTTTATTTATTCGAACCAAATAAATAATTAAAGTAAATTTTGAATTTGATTATCAACAATGACTGTAATTTTTTTGGAGCCGGTCGTTGTTGTGATCGCAAATACACTCTGACGGTTAAGCGAAATGAAAATCATAATCCGATGAAGAATGAATCCGATAGGCTCCGATACTAACCCCACTGCCGCGGGAGAAAGTTTTTTGACACCTTGAACCGTTTGTCTGTGGATTTAAGTCGCTTTTTTCCATAAACGATTTGAATATTGTTCCTACATCTGAAAATTGGTTTTCTGAAAATAAGTGCACAGAGCTTGGTTTTAATTTTAAACCAATGAAGTCTACATTTGTGCGGCGTTCGATCAGAATCGTGCGCTGTACTCAATGGGGATTTTGGATTTCTTTTACCTCTCACTTTTCTGTTAGTAGATATTATAAACTATTATAGACTGAATTTCTTCTGGTGCATTTTGAGATTTTTGGGACAACATCCGTTTTAGTACAGGGCCCATATCGTATCATTTTGAGACCATGATGCGTATACAAAGACCCACAAAAAAGTGGGTTGTTCAACGGACAAGAGAGGTCAATTCGATGGTTTTTTGGTCAGCATTCAAAAGTTAGCTCTTGTTTTTTCTAAACTAAACAAATTCGCGTTCTTTCTAGCCCCATTTTACGTTTTTCAGGTTGGAAATAAAACAAGAGCTAACTTTTAAGTTCTGACCCCGGATTCGTGTTCAGTGTCGCAAAATCCATACGAATTGACCTCATACCTGTCTTCATTCTTCAAACTGTTCTTAATTTATTTTCTCAACCCCCTTTTTACTCAATCTCTGTTTCCATCACCTTCTTAATCATATTAGTCATCACTTTTTTCTACGTAGAGTCCGTCGCCGTTTTTACCTTCTTTTTCCTCTCAAGTGCTATCTTCGGTTTTGCGTTAAGATTTTCACCCTTAAGAGGTATACCTTGAAGACTTGAGTGCTACTTTCTGGAGAGAAGCTTAACCCCATAATAATAATAATAATAATAATAAATTCTGCTATATATACATATCTTCGAGCAGACAGAGCTCATGCATCTACGCCATTCACGATCTGCTACGTTAACTGCAGTTTGTGTGCCACTTTCGACCGAAATCTGCTAAGGCTGATGCATTTTTGCTGAGAAACTTCTCTAGGGAAAAATATACTCGCACAGTTTGTCAAACTACTGCTGAGGAGCGTTGTGGAATGAAAATTGAACCTTTCTCATGTTCCATATTAACCTTTGATTTTGGTATGGTAGGCAAGTAATACACTCTCTGTGTCCAAATTTCTTCGGAGATTTACGCGTTCGCAAAACCAGACAGACAATTCTGTGCATATGTACTCCACTATACTCCCTCTATCACCTTCGGTAATTTTTTTAATGAAATTTTTAATGCACTGATACGACTTTTCAAGAGTTTTATAAGTAAATATTATAGATATCCTTTCGTCTTGTCAAAAACGTTTTAGTCTTTTCACAAAATACCGCCTGTAAACCCCAGGGTAGGTTAGATTGAACTGAGCAGCACGTGAAGACCTCACATAGACTTAATGGGTCGATAGTGTTACCGAAGTTTGCACAACGACCAAACTGAAGAATTCTTTCTGAAATTAAGAAATTTGTTTGTGTTGCATCTTACGCATCTTTACGAGCCCCATCGAAGTGCAGGAAGGAAACTAGTAGTAGCAGTAAACCTCATTGCTTAAACGAACAATCGACGATCTAAAGGTATCCTTAACCTACACCTTTTAATGAAGCTTTGAAGGGGCATCCATTATCGCAGATATAGAGGGCTTATACAGTTCAGTTTCCTAAATCTCATTGCTTGTGTAGTCTTGCAATTAACAATTAGATTGCCAGTAGAGCATTGTAAACCAATTATAACTAGTAAGGAAGTCCAAGTTCGGGTGAAACCGAACATTACATACCCAGCTGTATACTTAAAATGCTGTTGTTGTTTGTTTTGTGTGCCTAATAGGGTTACAAGGCTGCGCAATAATACATATACATATGGTTCTATTCTGAACTAATTTTTCTTCGAGTTATGGCTCCCGAAACATAGAAAATTGCTTAGTCATAAAAGGGCCGGAGCCGCGCCCATTTTTTTAACTTTTAAATTTTTCCTATTTATTTTAAAAATCTTTTATATAAAAGTGGGCGTGGTCCTTAACCGATTTCGTCAATTTTTCTTCAAACCATTCCTTATAGAAAAAGCAACCTCTCTACCGAATTTTGTTACGATAGGTTTAACGATTTTTGATTTATGATTAATAATATTTGTAAAATTGATTTTATCACAAGTGGGCGGTGCCACGCCCATTTTTAAAAATTTTTTTAAATTTTTATCAGCAGTCTTAATATCAGTCCACATGTGAAATTTCAACATTCCAAGTGTATTATTTACTAAATAATCAAGTTTTTTGTGTTTTCCAAAATGTTATATATATAACAAGTGGGCGTGGTTATCATCCGATTTCGCTCATTTTCAATACCAATCTATTCTGGGTCCAGATAAGTTGGTGTACCAAATTTGGTGAAGATATCTCAATATTTACTCAAGTTATCGTGTTAACGGACAGACAGACGGACGGACGGACGGACGGACATGGCTCAACGAAATTTTTTTCGATACTGATGATTTTGATATATGGAAGTCTATATCTATCTCGATTCCTTTATACCTGTACAACCAACCGTTATCCAATCAAAGTTATAATACTCTGCGTACAAGTACAGCTGGGTATAAAAATTAATGCATCGCTGCTTATAATACGAAATAATGCACAAAAGGCGATACTTTAAAATCCAAAGTGTTTCGTAACTACATATGTGACATGTAAGGTCTAATCATACAAATTAACGCTAAATTTGGGTGCATGTAATTTGTAATTGACAATGCCTAAACGAATAAGTTGACAACAATTAAAAAATAAATTGTTGCAATTAAATGAGAGAAAAACAACGAGCTAAGAAAATTGTTAGCTGTACTTATTTGTTTATAAGCAAAATTAGCAAACCAGTCGCACGGGCCACTTTTTATCGTCAACTACAAAACGTTATAACCTTTTGCTCATGACATATAAATGACACTGATCGAAAATAGATAAAAAGGTAAAACGATTAGACCAAAAGAAAAAAAAAATATCAAAAACCATGACGTAATAAAACCATACAGGTGAAGTCATTAGTATAACAACAAAAATGTCTCATCATGAATTTTAAAGTAGCAGGCAGGGAACATTTTTAGTACTATTTTGCTACTTTTTTAATACCTTAGTAATGTAGTGTGCGGAAAAAAATCTATAGCAATATATCTCCATGTTGGAGACGGGGAAATGAAAGAAGAGAGAAGAGAAAACAGAGAAATGGAAAGAAAAAGTAGAGCAAGATTAAGGAAAGTCGGAAAAGTAAAGATAACAAGAGAAAGATGGAGACGGAGAGTCAAAGGAATATTAAGGTTAATGGTTTGAGACATAGTAGTAAAAAGAGGTTAACAGGAAGACTAAGAATAAAGATAAGATTAAGAGGAATAGAGGGAGAAGAGTAAAAAAAGCGGGAAGATTTAACGAAGAATGAAACCGAAATTGAATGAGCTTTATAAGGTAAACTAGAAAATGCAGAGGGGAAAAGAAATAAGAGAGGAAGAGGGTTGGACAGAGGAAATGCAGGTAAATAAATAGAAAAAGTCAGAACAATGTCTGTCGGATTTGACTGAAAGTATTTCGTGTTTGTCTTAACCCTCCCAGGGATAGCCAGACCTATTTAAATTAGAATTGTGATAAGCTAAAGTTTTTTTGCCACCAGTTAAAGCTATAACCTCTGATTTGTTGAAGCATCGCAAAACTTCTAGCGCTATATATATTTTTTACACCAGCCACCTCTTTCTGCTCAATGAGCCTACTGCAATGATTGTTTTACATATGCAGGTAAACGTGAGGTCTTGGGACCGTATACCACCATGAATCGGCCATATCAAGGCGGATTCAGATCTTGAAAATCTTTAATGATGAGCCGTACGACCATAATGCAGCTCGCATACTGCGACTACGCTGATTTACCATGTTATGCGAATGAAAGTTGATGCTCCAGCCAAGAAGGTAACCTTATCGTAGCTCGGCTACGGATGCAGAGGAAGAGTGCGGCCCCCATTCCGCTGGAATAACCAGGATTTAAATTCCCTTGGTGTTACCATTCGGTGTCCATTAGCCCAACTAAGATGCGAAAAGTGCGACTTAAGTGCGACGGCCAAAACCGTTTTAACGGCTAAGCACCAGTTGAGTAGTTATATAAGTAAGT
The DNA here is from genome assembly GCF_040869045.1 of Eurosta solidaginis. Lineage (NCBI taxonomy): Eukaryota > Metazoa > Arthropoda > Insecta > Diptera > Tephritidae > Eurosta > Eurosta solidaginis. The sequence continues at coordinate 253,925,276 of NC_090321.1, forward strand.
TTGACTGACGTATTATCGTTTGAAGGGGTGAGACTGGAAAAAATGTTTATTTATTTCATAAGGAGCACCCTACTGTGCTATGGTTTATACTGTAAAATATTTGTCACACGACTTTTAGTGACTGTTAAATGCATAGACAGCAATTAATTTACAAGAAACTAATTGAAAATGCCGAATAATTAGATAAAAAAAATAAAATAAGTGGTAATAGTTATACAACAACAAAAGTGCTTGACAGCGGCAGATAAAACGATTTACTTAAGCGAAAAAACTTAAGAGTTAATAATAAAGCAATTGCAATAACAATAAACAACAACAACAACGAAATATCATTCAAATGAGAAAAAATAAATATAATCACAACAACAATGTCAAAGCAGCACTATCAGCAACTATTTATCTCAGCAACTCACATTGGTCGCAGCGACAAGTCTTTAACGGCGTACGCGAATTGAGATATTTTGCCGCGAGCAAAAAAAAGCGCGTTTGGCTACACCTATGAGGTGGCGTCACTGGTAACTGGATGTTGGTGCAGCAGCACATTAACAAAAACAAAAAGAAATTCATGCTGCTAGAATAATATGTACATAAATAGGTATATAAATTTATACATATGTGTACATTTGGGTGAAAATAACTTAAGTCGTTTTTCCTCTCTTATTGCATGTTGGTTAATTACATATTTTGTTATGCATTGTTGCTGTAAGTTGTATATGTGGTTGGCTCATGCTGCGCCATTCAACTCGTTGTTCAACATTTTACAGCAAATTTTATGTAATTTCATGTTTCATTATTGTTGGCGATTATTAAGGCTGCGCGTGCGCAATGGGCGACATCAAATATGAACTGGCAGGATGGGGTGTTGGCCAATAAAGCAATATGTTGGAACATATGTACAAATAATGTAAGACATATGTACGTATGAACTTGTTGTATGTTAAATTAAAAGAAAAAAACAGTCATAAATTAAAAGTGGCTTTATGTATCTACTTACGAATGGTTGTTACAATTTGTTTAACATCAAATTAGCGCGGTGAAACCGTGAGAAACAATATGAATGAAAAATACAAAAAAAAAAAAAATAGATATGTATTTGCAGATAAAAAATTGTGTGGAGAGGAGGCAGAGGGCCGTCGTGGGAGTGGGGGTTAAAGAAGTTGGTATTATAGAGATTTCCATAACACCTTGCCTGACGATATTTTTCCATCCATTTCATTGGGATTCCATTCCATTCTACTATTGTTCTGAAATGGTGCTAGTAAAATCAACAAGTCGGTTCTGTTGTTCTTGACTTAACGGAGATTCGGTGAAATTGATCGAATTACGGTTAATTCGACCGAGTTCTTTGTCAAACGAACAAATTAGTTTAGTCATTTCATCAAAAGAGAAATTGTCGCGCTTAAGTTAACAAAATTATGTAAAATTGACAGATTCCTGGTCAATCTAACTGATTTTTCTGTTAACACAACTGATCTTACAGATCATTCCAACGGCGATCAACTGTCAATACATGAGCAAATTTCAAAGAGAATTTTACGCTCACTGCGGTCTCTACTTTGTACTTATGACGATGGTGCCACTTGTTTAAAAAAAAATACCAAAATAAGAAAACCACCAAATCGAAAAACACACAAAATGGGGAAAAACAAAAAACTAGTTTTTCAGTAATCAATACAAAACGAAGAACTCTTTTTTGAATTTACTGTGCAAAAAATTATGAGATACCGGGATACCTATTTATCGGGTACAATTTTACAACTTCTCCTCCAAGCGAAATGCAAAATTGCGCATTCTTGTTGCAAAAGTTTTGTTTGAACGAACAGGATTGTTCCAAAGTTAGTAACATTTTGTTCAATCTTTTACGAATTTTCACTCACGCGAACGAATTTAATAAGATAACAAGTAAGGAAGGCTAAGTTCGGGTGTAACCGAACATTACATTGTCAGTTGAGAGCTGTGTAGACAAAGTAAGGGAAAATCACCATGTTGTAAAAAGAACCTAGGGTAACCCTGGAATGTGTTTGTATGACATGTGTATCAAATGGAAGGTATTAAAGAGTATTTTAAGAGTAAGTGGGCCATAGTTCTATAGATGGACGCCATTTAGGGATATCGCCATAAAGGTGGACCAGGCCTGACTCTAGAATTTGTTTGTACGATATGGGTATCAAATGAAATGTGTTAATGATAATTTTAAAAGGGAGTGGGCCTCAGTTCTATAGATGGACGCCGTTTCGAGATATCGCCATAAAGATGGACCAGGTGTGACTCTAGAATTTGTTTGTACGATATGGGTATGAAACGAAAGGTGTTAATAAGTGTTTTAAAAGGGAGTGGGCCTTAGTTCTATAGGTGGACGCCTTTTCGGAATATCGTTATAAAAGTGGACCAGGTGTGACTCTAGAATGCGTTTGTACAATATGGGTATCAAGTGAAAGGTGTTAATGAGTATTTTAAAAGGGCGTGGGTCTTAGTTCTATAGGTGGATGCCTTTTCGAGATATCGCCATAAACGTGGACCAGGGGTGACTCTAGAATTTGTTTGTACGATATGGGTATCAAATGAAAGGTGTTAATGAGTATTTTAAAAGGGCGTAGGCCTTAGTTCTATAGATGGATGCCTTTTCGAGATATCGCCATAAACGTGGACCAGGGGTGACTCTAGAATTTGTTTGTACGATATGGGTATCAAATGAAAGGTGTTAATGAGTATCTTAAAAGGACGTGGGCCTTAGTTCTATAGGTGGGCGCCTTTTCGAAATATCGCCATAAAGTTGGACCAGGGGCGACTCTAGAATTTGTTTGTACGATATGGGTATCAAATGAAAGGTGTTAATGAGTATTTTAAAAAGGAGTGGGCCTTAGTTCTATAGGTGGACGCTTTTTTGAAATATCGCCATAAGGGTGGACCAGGGGTGACTCTAGAATTTGTTTGTACGATATGGGTATCAAATGAAAGGTGTTAATGAGTATTTTAAAAGGGCGTGGGCCTTAGTTCTATAGGTGGACGCCTTTTCGGAATATCGTTATAAAAGTGGACCAGGGGTGACTCTAGAATGCGTTTGTACAATATGGGTATCAAATGAAAGGTGTTAATGGGTATTTTAAAAGGGCGTGGGCCTTAGTTCTATAGGTGGACGCCTTTTCGGAATATCGTTATAAAAGTGGACCAGGGGTGACTCTAGAATGCGTTTGTACAATATGGGTATCAAATGAAAGGTGTTAATGAGTATTTTAAAAGGGCGTGGGCCTTAGTTCTATAGGTGGACGCCTTTTCGAAATATCGCCATAAAGGTAGACCAGGGGCGACTTTAGAATTTGTTTGTACGATATGGGTATCAAATGAAAGGTGTTAATGAGTATCTTAAAAGGACGTGGGCCTTAGTTCTATAGGTGGACGCCTTTTCGAAATATCGCCATAAAGGTGGACCAGGGGCGACTCTAGAATTTGTTTGTACGATATGGGTATCAAATGAAAGGTGTTAATGAGTATTTTAAAAAGGAGTGGGCCTTAGTTCTATAGGTGGACGCCTTTTTGAAATATCGCCATAAGGGTGGACCAGGGGTGACTCTAGAATTTGTTTGTACGATACGGGTATCAAATGAAAGGTGTTAATGAGTATTTTAAAAGGGCGTGGGCTTTAGTTCTATAGGTGGACGCCTTTTCGGAATATCGTTATAAAAGTGGACCAGGGGTGACTCTAGAATGCGTTTGTACAATATGGGTATCAAATGAAAGGTGTTAATGAGTATTTTAAAAGGGCGTGGGCCTTAGTTCTATAGGTGGACGCCTTTTCGAAATATCGCCATAAAGTTAGACCAGGGGCGACTTTAGAATTTGTTTGTACGATATGGGTATCAAATGAAAGGCGTTAATGAGTATTTTAAAAAGGACTCGGCCTTAGTTCTATGTGTGGACGCCTTTTCGAGATATCGCCATAAACGTGGACCAGGGGCGACTTTAGAATTTGTTTGTACGATATGGGTATCAAATGAAAGGTGTTAATGAGTATCTTAAAAGGACGTGGGCCTTAGTTCTATAGGTGGACGCCTTTTCGAAATATCGCCATAAAGGTGGACCAGGGGCGACTCTAGAATTTGTTTGTACGATATGGGTATCAAATGAAAGGTGTTAATGAGTATTTTAAAAAGGAGTGGGCCTTAGTTCTATAGGTGGACGCCTTTTTGAAATATCGCCATAAGGGTGGACCAGGGGTGACTCTAGAATTTGTTTGTAAGATATGGGTATCAAATGAAAGGTGTTAATGAGTATTTTAAAAGGGCGTGGGCCTTAGTTCTATACGTGGACGCCTTTTCGGAATATCGTTATAAAAGTGGACCAGGGGTGACTCTAGAATGCGTTTGTACAATATGGGTATCAAATGAAAGGTGTTAATGAGTATTTTAAAAGGGCGTGGGCCTTAGTTCTATAGGTGGACGCCTTTTCGGAATATCGTTATAAAAGTGGACCAGGGGTGACTCTAGAATGCGTTTGTACAATATGGGTATCAAATGAAAGGTGTTAATGAGTATTTTAAAAAGGACTGGGCCTTAGTTCAATGTGTGGACGCCTTTTCGAGATATCGCCATAAACGTGGACCAGGGGCGACTTTAGAATTTGTTTGTACGATATGGATATCAAATGAAAGGTGTTAATGAGTATTTTAAAAGGGCGTGGGCCTTAGTCAATAGGTGGACGCCTTTTCGGAATATCGTTATAAAAGTGGACCAGGGGTGACTCTAGAATGCGTTTGTACAATATGGGTATCAAATGAAAGGTGTTAATGAGTATTTTAAAAGGGCGTGGGCCTTAGTTCTATAGGTGGACGCCTTTTCGAAATATCGCCATAAAGGTAGACCAGGGGCGACTCTAGAATTTGTTTGTACGATATGGGTATCAAATGAAAGGTGTTAATGAGTATTTTAAAAAGGACTGGGCCTTAGTTCTATGTGTGGACGCCTTTTCGAGATATCGCCATAAACGTGGACCAGGGGCGACTTTAGAATTTGTTTGTACGATATGGGTATCAAATGAAAGGTGTTAATGAGTATCTTAAAAGGACGTGGGCCTTAGTTCTATAGGTGGACGCCTTTTTGAAATATCGCCATAAGGGTGGACCAGGGGTGACTCTAGAATTTGTTTGTACGATATGGGTATCAAATTAAAGGTGTTAATGAGTATTTTAAAAGGGCGTGGGCCTTAGTTCTATAGGTGGACGCCTTTTCGGAATATCGTTATAAAAGTGGACCAGGGGTGACTCTAGAATGCGTTTGTACAATATGGGTATCAAATGAAAGGTGTTAATGAGTATTTTAAAAGGGCGTGGGCCTTAGTTCTATAGGTGGACGCCTTTTCGAAATATCGCCATAAAGGTAGACCAGGGGCGACTTTAGAATTTGTTTGTACGATATGGGTATCAAATGAAAGGTGTTAATGAGTATCTTAAAAGGACGTGGGCCTTAGTTCTATAGGAGGACGCCTTTTCGAAATATCGCCATAAAGGTGGACCAGGGGCGACTCTAGAATTTGTTTCTACGATATGGGTATCAAATGAAAGGTGTTAATGAGTATTTTAAAAAGGAGTGGGCCTTAGTTGTATATGTGAAGGCGTTTTCGAGATATCTACCAAAATGTGGACCAGTGTGATCCAGAACATCATCTGTCGGGTACCGCTAATTTATTTATATATGTAATACCACGTACAGTATTCCTTCCAAGATTCCAAGGGCTTTTGATTTCGCCCTGCAAAACTTTTTCATTTTATTCTACTTAATATGGTAGGTGTCACACCTATTTTACAAAGTTTTTTCTAAAGTTATATTTTGCGTCAATAGACCAATACAATTACCATGTTTCGTTCCTTTTTTCGTATTTGGTATATAATTATGGCATGTTTTTCATTTTTCGTAATTTTCGATATCGAAAAAGTGGGCGTGGTTATAGTCGGATTTCGGCCATTTTTTACACCAATACAAAGTGAGTTCAGATAAGTACGTGAACTGAGTTTAGTAAAGATATATCGATTTTTGCTCAAGTTATCGTGTTAAAGGCCGAGCGGAAGGACAGACGGTCGACTGTGTATAAAAACTGGGCGTGGCTTCAACCGATTTCGCCCTTTTTCACAGAAAACAGTTATCGTCCTAGGAGCTAAGCCTCTACCAAATTTCACAATGATTGGTTAATTTTTGTTCGACTTATGGCATTAAAAGCATCCTAGACAAATTAAATGAAAAAGGGCGGAGCCACGCCCATTTTGAAATTTTCTTTTATTTTTGTATTTTGTTGCACCATATCATTACTGGAGTTGAATTTTGGTGTAATTTACTTATATGCTGTAAAGATATTAACTTTTCTTTTAAAATTTGGATTTAAAAAAATTTTTTTTTAAAAAGTGGGCGTGGTCGTTCTCCGATTTTGCTAATTTTTATTAAGCCGACATAAAGTAATAAGAGTAACGTTCTTGCCAAACTTCATTATGATATCTTCAACGACTGCCAAATTACAGCTTGCAAAACTTCTAAATTACCTTCATTTAAAAGTGGGCGGTACCACGCCCATTGTCCACAATTTTACTAGTTTTCTATTCTGCGTCATAAGCTCAACTCACCTACCAAGTTTCATCGCTTAATGCGTATTTGGTAATGAATAATCGCACTTTTTCGTTTTTTCGAAATTTTCGATATCGAAAAAGTGGGCGTGGTTATTGTCCGATATCGTTCATTTTAAATAGCGATCTGAGATGAGTGCCCAGGAACATACATACCAAATTTCATCAAGATACCTCAAAATTTACTCAAGTTATCGTGTTAACGGGCAGACGGACGGACGGACGGACGGACGGACGGACATGGCTCAATCGAATTTTTTTTCGATACTGATGATTTTGATATATGGAAGTCTATATCTATCTCGATTCCTTTATACCTGTACAACCAACCGTTATGCAATCAAAGTTAATATACTCTGTGAGCTCTGCTCAACTGAGTATAATAAAAATCATCCTTTTTTAATGTTCATGTTTCCGACAACATATAAGTTTAAGTTGTTTTGGAATCGTTTCAACTTAAACTTGCTGAATTACATGTAAAGTTACTCCAGTGGTGAATTACCTTCTAGCGATTTGATTCTTTACTTTTCTATAACTTATAAGTTCTCTATTTAAAATGTTACTTATGTCAAACATTTATACAAGTTTTGTTTGAAACAATCAAGTTTGGCAACTACATGAATGAGCTGAGCTGCGACTGAAAACTGAAAGAATTGAGAAACAGTTTTGTAACTACTATTTTCATTTCTATTAGCAAAGCGAAGTTCAAAACTATAAATTAAATAAATTATAAAATATAAAATTTGGTGAAAGCGCGTTTAATAAAACAAAATAATAAAGTGTATAATGTTTAATGTGTGCCAGCATATTTGATGTAAGCCACCGTGGTGTGATGGTAGCCTGCTCCGTCTGCCACACCGTATGCCCTGGTTTCGCACCCCGGGAAAAGCAACATCAAAATTTTAGAAATAAGGTTTTTCAATTAGAAGAAAATTTTTCTAAGCGGGGTCGCCCCTCGGCAGAGTTTGGTAAGCGCTCCGAGTGTATTTCTGCCATGAAAAGCTCTCAGTGAAAATTCATCTGCCTCGCAGATGCCTTTCGGAGCCGGCATAAAACATATAGGTCCCGTCCGGCCAACTTTTAGGGAAAGTCAAGAGGAGCACGACGCAAATTGGAAGAGAAGCGCTCGGCCTTAGATCTCTTCGGGGGTTATCGCGCCTTACATTTATTTATTTATATGGCAACATAGGTACTTTCGTACAAAGCTGTTGCAACAACTTTTTTTGTTCATTTGACTACTAAAACGGTCAATTACGAATCAACGATTTGTACACAGTTGATTCAACATCTTGTTACGATGGATAAAAATTAACAAAAATTTCGGTTGAATTTACCCATATTTCGGTTGATTTTACCAGTATATTTCTTTCAGTGCAGTTAAACCGCTGTTTTACATATCTAAAATTTTTACATTTCTCTTGTATATTCGTATATCCTATCGCTCTCCGCTGCTACACTACAGGGTAGATTTAGGACGAGCCTCTCGCCCAAGTTGCGTAATTTTTTTATTTTTATTTTTTTTATTTTTACCACAAATACGCCGGACCGGACCTACATATTGCTGCCGACTTAGAACGGTATTTTCAAACAGTTGAACTTTTGTTGAGAAGCTCTCGGAGTATTTGCCAAACTTTTTCCGAGGAGCGAGCCAACTTAGGAAAATTTGTTTCTAATAGAAAAAACTTTTTTCTAAAGATTTCGATGTGGCTTTTCCCGGGGCTTGAATCCAGGACCGTTCAAACCTTTATACCTCGGCTTCGATAGTGTAAACGGGTTGTAAATATTTTTTAATGGTTAATTTATAGTTCTGTTGAGATCTTTGCCTCCCGTGCCTCCAAAGGCAAAGTTATGCGGGCCCCCTATGCTTCCAATAGAGATGCCATGTAAGTCCAACAATGCTTCTATTCCGGAAGACACCGGTGCTGATGTTTGCTCCGACATTCATGGATGTTATTTATTTACATATATTGTGCTTCCATTTTCGTGAAGGTCCCATCTAATGAAGTCGATATTACATTAGTTTCTCATTTGTCTCTTCCGGGGGCAAATATACTCTTCAATGTAATTTCCGTCCATTTCCGTAACCTCTTAATAACATGATTGTAGTTGGGATTTACTGCTAGTTCTGTTTAGTCCGCGTTATTTCAACTGCTATACTTGTGATTCTTGAAATGTCCGTGATTTATTTGACAAATCGTCTTCGGACGCCAACTAAGACGAATTCATTAATTTTTCGATTCGCTAGCAACGCTTTGAAATCAAACTGATGGTCCCACTCGCATAAACTCCGCCTTTTATAGTCTGGCAATGCTACGGTTTTCCCTCCCAGAAGCCTCTATACGTTTCTCAAATTTCCGGTTTTGCAGTTATGAATAATTCCTCTGTACCTCATAATCCTTGAAATTATTCCCTCCTTTCTCGTTCCTACCCGCGTGTGTAAGGATGTGTAAATATACGTGGTTATTGTTGGATATGTTTCGCATATTATTAACTACATAATAATTTTGCTGCCCAGATAACAAATAAAATATTAGCGAGAGTTGATGTGTGCAAATGTGAGCAGCGGAAACAGTTTGACAAGCATCATCTGGGCAGGGCGTCTGTTTAGATTGGAAATCGAAGAGCAGCATTGTTACAGCAGCCAGCAGAAAAATAGCAGTGACAATATTTATCAATTTTCGCCAATTATTTCCACTTAAAAAATTTAGAAACAAGTTTTAGGAACAAGGATTAGCCCCGGGCACAGGGTTTTTGAGGGGCCCGCGATTTAGAGGTACTATGATATTTTTTTTAATTCAGGAGAGTCTTTAATTGTTCCATGTGCAATTTTTAAGCCGAATTTTAAAAGCAACGAAAATCTGCATTTCGTTTTAATATTACTAGTATCGCCTGTGGTCGAAATTCACCAACGTGTATTTTTTTCAACTCAGTCTATGCATCAAGTGTTGGAAATATAGCAGAATGGTCTAACTGACTTAAATTTTCCGTAAAATTTTGAATTTTATCTAAGACTTTGTACTTTTTGATTGTATTTTCTTAAATTTTCTACAAACTTTTCACATGTAATTATAACGTTTTGGTATGGAGCTCCTTAAACAAAAATATAAAAATTATGTAAAATCAAATGAAATTGACTTAGAATTATGGTGAAATTACTTGAAATTAAGTGAAGTGAACAAACAGTTCCATATAAAAACGCAATAAGTGCACTTAGACTTTTTTCCGGGTTTTAATGTGATCATTGTGGAAATATGAAGATTCTAATCTTCGGATAGAGCACTTACATAATTTGTCCAAAGATGGCGCGCTTTTGTGCAAGAAAGTAAATATCCATATTTGGAGAGATTGTTGGATTTACAAAAATATTTTTCTATTAATTATAAACAAATAGAGTAATATTTGTTAACAAAAATAGGCCTATGCACTGCGGCTGATCTATACGAATCGATTCATATCAATTTTATATGATTTTACGTATGCTAACTATGCGAAACGCCTGTTAATTGTTAGTATGGAAATTTTGTTAGCGTATTAATATATTTTAATATTACAGTTGAAGTGTGAAAAATAAAAATCTATATATATATATAAAGAAAGGCTAAAATGTGTGTTAGTTGGTCGCCGGTGATGCGTCGGTCGATTTTGTTCAAACTTTCACGTTGCGTAAACCTCACGCGGTGGTTATAACATAGGTTTGGTTGCGGTCGACGTACAGGGTCTGGGGATATAGGCCCAAACGTGGACCCGAGTACCCCTAGAATGTGTTTATAGAATATGGATAACAAATGAAAGCTGTTGATGAGTGCTTTAGTGGAGGGTAACTTTCATACCCCTGGGTGACTAGGGTCTCGAGATATAGGCCAAAATGTGGGCCAGTGAATGCCTCGACAGTGTTTATACAATATGGATATCAAATGAAAGCTGTTGATGAGTGCTTTAGTACAGAGTAATATATTATGCAGTGACGGGCTGGGACTGGGATTAGGACTAGGACTGGGACTGAGACTCGGAGTGGGACTGGGACTGAGACTCGGAGTGGGAGTGGGACTGGGACTGGAATAAAATACACACCACCCTCTGGGACAGGCAATAAGGGATGCAGAAAAATGAGAAGAAATTGAGAGAAGAGAAAAGAGAGAAGGAGATTGAGAAAGAAATAGAATGAGACGAAGATGGAGATAGATGAAGCGAAAAAGAGGGAGGGAGGAGTGAATAAAAGGATTAGGAAAAAGTGAAGAGGGGGGAGGACAGAGTCAGACGGAAAATCTTATTAAAATGTATGCAGATAGGTCAAATTTAGGGCAGAACAACGTCTGCCGGGTCTTCTAGTAAGCTATATCTTTGCAAAACAGAGCTTTATATCAATGGTATTTCATTTCCCAAGTGTATTTATGACAATAAATAAGAAAAACTTCAAATTTTAAAAAATGGGCGTGGAACCGCCCCTTTTATGACTAAGCAATTTTCTATGTTTCGGGAGCCATAACTCGAAGATAATTAACGGATCGTAATAAAATTGGGTACACAAATTTTCCCTATAGCTGGAAATATTTCTAGAAAAAATGGACGAGATCGGTCAAAGACCTCGACCACTTTTATATAAAAGATTTTAAAAAGGGTCGTAGACGAAAATAATAAGCTATATCTTAGCGACGAAAAGCCTTGTATCAATAGAATTTTACTTTCTAAATTGAGTTATAACATTAAATTGGAAAACGCTAAAATTGTTGAAAATGGGTGTGGCACCGCCCCTTTTATGACTAAGCAATTTTCAAAGTTTCGGTGGCCATAACTCGAAGAAAAATTTACATATCGTAATAAAATTGGGTGCACATATTTTCCTTATAGCTGGAAATATTTCTGGCAAAAATAGATAAGATTGGTTAAGGACCACGCCCACTTTTATATAAATGACTTTAAAAAGGTACGACCCGGAAAAAATAATAAGTTAAATCTTAGCGAAAAATAGTATTGTACCAATCGTATTTTTATTGTTCTGTTATATCTTTATTTTTAAATAAACAGTAGGGAAATCCCCATTTGGAAGGAAACTGCATTATTATCCGCTCAAGGAATTGGTGTTAGCCTCTGTATCCTTTTTGCTTCTTTTAAACGAAAATTAGTTCAGAATAGAACCATACGTATACGTAATTATTGCGCAGCCTTGTAACACTATTAAGCACGCAAAACAAACAACAACAGCATTTAAAGTGTACAGCTGGGTATGTAATGTACGGTTTCACCCGAACTTAGACTTCCTTACTTGTTTTTTAATATTTGTTACTTCTTCATTTCAACGAACAAGAGATCCCTCCGAATTTAGGTTAGATTAAACAGGTCTTTCAATAAAAAATCTGCAGAATTTGTTTGACGACCAAATGGAAAATAATAACATCATCCTCTCGGTAAGTAATTAAGAAAAGAGGTCTCGAAAACATATTTCGTAATTTGAGAATCAAAATACTTAATCGTTTCATAGGCCTTAGATGGGATGCCATTTTGGTGTACTAAAAGTTGATATTATTGCACAAATAATTAGAGATCTTCTTTTCAAACGGATCAGTCCAATGTACATACATACATATAACCAGATTAATGCATCTTACGTGGCTAATTTGTTGCTAGAAATTTGTATGTGTTGGATATGTCTGCAACCTATCGATTTTTTGCCAGCATAACCGAGCATCGTGTCCCGAAACTTCGTTAAAGCGTGTTTGTTGAATCGCCCATGGCGGAACCAGGCACAGGTGACCGCCGGAAATCAGCTGATTTTTTATTTTTTTAATATGATTTGACACTTCAAATTCCGGCGCAGTACGATTTTGACATTAGTCCATCTTTTTACATGAACTTTTTTTATGTTTGTATGTATTTCACCGTGCTGCCACCTTGTATGGCACCGCCATGGAATCGATTAATCGACACGGAAGGCGGGTTTGGTTCAAATTTAAAGCTTTATAACTACCTACCATAAAGCTGTTTTTCATTGAACTTTTAAAATTAAGTAATAAATATTTCAAATAACAGTAATATCACAATTTATGCAATTCATTTTAACTCTTCCTCTTAACACTTGATCTGTGCTCTGCAAAAGTTTGCTTAGTGCGCTTCGACTTGCGCCAGCTTTGGATTTTATATTCGTGCCTCCGGCTATTCATTGGAGCAACAAACACTTAAACTCGCAAAACACTATAATTTGCACCAACTTTGTTGTCACTTTATGTAGATAATTTTATAGTAGTTTTTATTAATTTTACTGCTTAGTTTGCTGCACTTTGCGCTTATCGCTTATTTTCATCTAATGATCTACAGTGTGGTTTGGCGTTGGTTTACCGCCTTGGGGCAAATGATCTTCTGTTGTTGTTTATTATGTTTAAAAACAAAAATTTGCATTTAGTTTTGCCTTTAGCTGATGCTTTTTTTTAGTTGAAGGGTGTGTTTGTTTTGCTTTCACTTCTGGGATTCAATAGAGTGTATCAATTGTTTCAAAGTTTAGTTTGATGGTATAGATAATTTATGTATGTTAGTGCCCATAGAATTGCATGGATGAAAATGTTAAATTGGCTTGGCCATAGATCAGTTTAGGGACAAATTATGTGTAACGCAACGAATCATTTTTAACGGTTTTATTTAGGTTGACTTGATAGACTGCACGGCCAGCGCGAATTTTGTAATTAAAATTTAAGTAACTTCCCGATAAGCTACAAGGTTGAAACTTGGAATATAGTTCAGAACCCGATGACAAAGCAATAATAAGAAAATAATCGCCGCTAGGTGGCGCAAGGATCGAGATATTCACAAAAATCGTATTTTTGGTCCGATTTCGCTCATATTTGGAACACATAATACATACAAGAATTGAAAGCGACCTATGAAACCATCGCCGCTAGGTGGCGCATGGATCGAGATTTTCACTAACATCGTAGTTGTGGTCCGATTTGGCTCATATTTGGAACACATAATACATACATGAATAGAAAGCGACATATAAAAAAATCGCCGCTAGGTGGCGCAAGGATCGAGATATTCACAAAAATCGTATTTGTGGTCCGATTTGGCTCATATTTGGAAATCATATTTGACATGCAGAAATATAAAACCGCTTTAGTAAAAAAAATTCACGCTAGGTGTCGCAAAAATTGAGATATTCAAAAAACTCGTACTTGTCTGTCCGATTTGGCTCTTTGAACAAATATTATATACACTGTATACGCAGTCTTTATATACAGTACGTTAGAAGTGACATCAAAATACTTTGGAGCACATAAATTCAAATTTTGCTAGTGAAATTTCAGTATAATAAAATAAACAAAAATATTTTTAAGTTAAACGGTTTTATTGAAAACAATACTTACATTAAGTAATAATAAAACTAAAAGATGGAAAATAATTAGGTAGGTCCTAGGTACTAGTCATCAATCACACTCCTCATCAATCTAGGGCGTTGATCAGACAATTAAATGAAAGCGTTGGGGGCATGAAGTTTCTAAAGATGTGAGACGTAGCATAACCTGATTAAGGTTCAGTTGGTCTTACTTATGACTATCAATAGAAATTTGACGCGTCCAACGCTTTTATTTAATTGTCTGATGAACGCCCTAGATTGATGAGGAGTGTGATGACTAGTACCTAGGACCTACCTAATTCTTTTCTATCTTTTAGTATTATTACTACTTAATGTAAGTATTGTTTTCAATAAAACCGTTTAACTTAAATTTTTTATAAATATTATATTATTTATCCTGTGAACGAAAGTTGCTTCGATATAAGAGCATTCATTCATTCTCCTCAGTGAATTAAGCGACTACGGTGGCGTATGACACTTATCCCCTTACTGTGCACAAACAGTCGCCATAGGTTGGGTGGCATATGTCGAGTTAGAAATTTGCTTCGGATAGTCGAATATGTTGGATTGAGATATTTACGCTTCGTCCTCGCAAAGGTACAGAGAGGTGGCACAGTTTCAAAAATGCGTTTAGTGCCAGTGTAGGTGTTGTACGAATGGTCACGCCCATTGCCAATACCTGCAATGAATTGAAATGATCGACTTGATGTCATACTGACGTCACACTCACTCAGGCTACAAACCTTGAAAAATTTAGAATTTACTTGAACTGGTGTCACAATAATCGAAAATTTCTTGCAAGCGAGCACTACAGGCCTAAAAGGCTTTCTTTCCAAGTTCCCAAAGGCATCCAGCTTTGATGCGTTCAAATTTTAAAAGTACACCTTAAGTCGAATCGACTTATATTTGCAAAGTTTTTTATTTACAAAATTTCCTTATCACTCCATATTGTTCCTCAGCCCGCCTTAATCGTCTACGTACACTAACTAAATAGTGAATCAATTATATATTTGTCATTTGAGATGTCAAAAGGAAAAAATTCCATAACAATTTTAATTTTTTAAACCAATCAAAAAAACAACAAAAACTCACTCACTATACTTATTTATAGTAAAACTAGTCGCGTTTTTAATTACATCAACTCAAAATACTTCTCATGGAGATAATACCAATCAATTCAGCTTAACTCAACTTAGCTAAAATCTATTGCTTTCAATTCGATTTAATTCAATTCCAACGTACA
Source organism: Eurosta solidaginis (assembly GCF_040869045.1). Taxonomy (NCBI): domain Eukaryota; kingdom Metazoa; phylum Arthropoda; class Insecta; order Diptera; family Tephritidae; genus Eurosta; species Eurosta solidaginis. Next base: position 253,940,471 of record NC_090321.1, read on the forward strand.
AATTTAAGATTTCATGCGATTTGTTGTTGCTGCCATAGCGAAAGCTTAGGGGCTCAGTGCCATTTGAGCTTGGGTTACGCGCACAAAACAATTTGATCAATTCATTAAATAACGACGCGAAGCTAAGCGTCTTTGCTAGCTGAAACCGACGTATTATGGACGGACGGTTAGTCGTCAATAGGCCAAACAACATCAATGACAACATGGACCACACAGACTGTGAATGCGATGTAAGGACGGTGACAATATTTAATGCGTATGAGTTTGTTTGAAAAAAGTTATTCGATCCAAGTTCGATTGAAATTGAAAATCATATACCCAGTAACATTAAACTTAAAATATTTGTTTTCTCAAGAAGAACCAAAGTCATATGTAATGGCCGAGACACAATGAAGTTTTTCATATAGATGCGTTCAACGCAATCTTATGCATGCCAGTAACATCGCTACAATCATGCAAGATGTGGCGTTTGTAAATATTAAGGAACTTCAGACTTGGCAATTGAAGAAGGTACAAAATTTGACAATCTCTGTTATAAACATTCTCACTATACAAGAAATATACCTGTGAACATATTTTGTGTCCTATTCATTTGTTAAATTGCAGTTTTTAACTGTGAAAAAATATAGAAAAGTACCAACGAGTGGAAAATAATTTCACTTTCAAAGTGTGAAAGCAACCTTAGCCAAAGCAAATGTCAAATTCTTCTTATGCTTTGCTTGCAACAAAAGTTGGAAGATGGCTACTTTTTCATGTCAGATGGCGCTAGTGTCGCTCGTTCTGCCGTTCTCCATAAAAATACGTGCAATCTACTTATAATGCATAAGATTGTGTTAAACGCATCTCTATGAAAAACTGCTTATGTAATGTGCTTGCAAGCCACTTTTGATAACTTTCATGAGAGCAAGATACTTGTCTATAAGTCTAAGGTAGGATAAACACTTTAAGAAGTTAACGCCTTCGTGGTGGGAGAGTGTTTCACGAATGAAATGCTTGTTAGTGATCACTTGCATTGTCTGTGTGCTGATGATGCGCTTGTTGCTCGTATTTAAAGTTGATGAATGTGTAGAGGTAACTATAAATATGACGATTTGTAATGGTACTAGTGCAGTCTAGCGGTGAGGCGTGTGGTTACAACTCATGCTACTGAAAGCAACAATAGAAGTTCCGTAGAGGAACTCATGGGAACTCCACTGTTTTCTCAGCAACGGTGCGAAACTAAGTTGCTGAGTTACTACAATTTTGACTCAGCATTAACAAATCTGTTGTGACTCATCCAGTCAGAATGGCTGACTCTTACCCATGTGATTGGGCCAATAACAGCTCACAATCTCATAGAGATACACGGAGAAGGAATGAGACATCCCACACAATTGTTTTTTTTTAGCTGTAGAAATAAGGATGGCATAGAGAGTACCGAACACGAACGAGTGAACGACGAAAGACTGGTAAGATAGAATTATGGATAGACATACAGAAGGATTAGTAGATGCACTAGCCTGTTAATGGACCAATCAACGAATATTCGGGGGGATACATGGGTGCACTACTCGTTTCCTTTATGCTGGTGAAACATTTGTTATGCAAGGAGTACTTTGATTACTCCATGAACCACCTGCGGGAGAGTACTTTCCAAAATGTCCAAAAAACTACTCAACTACGTGGGCGGATTAAAAATTTGCGATCGGCATATTAAGCTTGCTCATCTCCTTTTTCAATTCAATTATGGTGCGACCGAAAAGGCGAATTATTGGATGGACCTCCGAATGTACCAGAAAACCCAACACACCATTGTTGAATAAGGGCATTAATGAATAGGTGAAAAAATGGATGGCTTGAAAGATTGATGTTGTTGTTGGTTGATATTTGAGCGAAGGGTTGTATGAACGAGCGACTTTTGGAATTCGCCATATAACTATTGCTGAAATGAAACTTTTGGTTTAAAATGGCTTACTTTACAGTCCATTTATGGCAATATGGCTTTGTTCCGATGGATGATCATATGAATAGAGCTATGGGAAAATGTATGATGAGCTGATTGCTGAATTGTAAAATATACCGACGGATGCTGGAATAATCATGGACTGTAGAAATATGTACGCCTATGTACTACAGGAGGCAGGAGGAACAGGTTGATGGATCAATGAATGGACGCTAAAGGAACTAAAGTAATAAGAGACGGGTTGGACCTCATTATTTCTGATCTTCTGATATTTATATAGACTACCTCAGCTGGGTATACAAACTGTAAACAGATTTAGGGATTAATGCGATCCATTGTACTGTGCTCTTTTTCTTCGCTACTCCAATCAGCCATCCAAGGCGCCAGTGTTTTAAAAGCTTAATCAGTGCCGCTCACAATCACTTTACAGCTTCTAGCAATTATTTAAAATGCGCTTGTGCATTTATCCAACTGCCTACTAATCTGTCTATCCAACTATAAAACGCTACCGAGACACCAAGCAACCGTGTTTGACCATCCATCTGTCTGTCCGTTGTCAGCTCAATATCAACTCGTTTGTAGTTGCCTTCGCGCAATCAATCTTATTGACACCAATTTAAAAAAATCTGCAATAACAACATATAATAAAACCACAACATGTACATAGCTAGGGTATGTCGGAGAGAGAAGGGGCTTCAGAAAACATGAAAATGTAAAAAAAGAAACTATAAAATTAAGAATTAGTTAAAAGTGCTACGCAATACTTCAAACACCTTTTGAATCTTTGATTTTATGTGTTACAAAAGTACACATTTTTGTTCTTATTTTTTTTTTTTGAATTGGCTAAAGCGCTGTCAGCACTTTTTGTTGCAACAATCTGCTATTGCCTTATTATTACTACACTTTTTTATACGCCGCTAAATAGATTGTTAAAAACAATTTTATTTTTATTTTTTATTATCGCAATTGTGCATTAGAAAGGAAATATAAAAAGTTGTTTTTTCTTTCTTACAAAACTGTTATTTTACTTCAACATTGTTGTAAGCGTTTACGTATTTTGCCGCGGCGCCACTTAAATGCGAACCGCAAATAAATTGATAGATCATCGCCAATTGTTGATTTGAGCGCGATAGATGATCTTGGTTGAGGGGGCTCATGTTGACAGCAACAACAACTGAAACAAAAAAAGCAATTGAAGAACAATGGAGTATAAGAAAATGGCGAGTGAAATAAAGCAATTGTAGAGAATAAGAAAAAAAATAATTTGCCATAAAAGCGACAATCACTACAAAAAACATCAGAAAGAAATCTATGCGGAAAAAACCCCTCTGAAACAAAAGTTATTACAATATAAAAGAGCGTGGTTAAAAAAAAAAAAATTATAAATAGTGATGACAACATATCGTCGCCTGCTAGCCAGTAGCATGAATGTGCAATTTTTCCGATTTTGTGTTAGAGGCCTTTTTGGATTACCATTTACATTCTCTAGGTTCTACTTAAATCTAGAGCTTCCGACGTACATGGAAACCCCAATAATTTGCAATGCCATTTTCACGAATGTATAATTCAATCACACAAAGCTGAGCCAGAAAAATAAATGTGGCACATTCATGTCTCTGGCTGACAGCAAGGTAATGATGTTCCTGTTTGTATGACACATTCGTTGATATGGCTCAATAATTTTTGAAAAAAGTAAGAACAGCACACATTCGTATGTTTGAATGTTCGGGTGTACGTGCCTGAATGTTGGGCACCAACTCGCAACTCACCAAAACTTTTCTAGGTTCACACACAATTGTATGACGATTTTTATACCTTTCATGAACATGAAATGGTGTATTAACTTTGGTCCGACGTTTGTAACGTTGAGAAATATAGAAGATAGACTCACCATTAAGTATACCGAATTGATCAGGGCGACGAACTGAGTTGATATAGCCATGTCCGTCTCTCCGTCCGTCCGTCCGTCTGCCTGTCTGAATGCAAACTAGTCCCTCAAATTGTGAGATATCTCAATAAAATTTGGCACAAGGATGTATTTTTGTATTGTGTTAGACATTTGTCGGATCCGGTAAGATCGGACCACTATATCATATATCTCCCATACGACCGATCGTTCAGATAAGACGATTTTAGTCATTCCTGCCGCAATTTAGAAAGTATAAACGTGAAACTCGGTGATATATATTCTAATATATCATAGAAGATATCCTGAAAAAACCACTTTGATCGAAGCTATTTATAGTTATATCCCATACAACCGATCGTTCAGATAGAAAGATTTTTGGCCATTTCTCACTTAATTTAGAAATTATATACCATAGAAGATATCCTGAAAAAATCACTTTGATCGGAGCTATATATAGTTATATCCCATACAACCGATCGTTCAGATAGAAAGATTTTTGGCCATTTCTCCCTTAATTTAGAAATTATAAACGTGAAACTCGGTGATATATATTTTTATATATCATAGCTTTTTAAATTTTTGTTGTGCCATAAAACGGAGGGATGCGAGCTGAACAATTATCTCAGTTGAAAGAGTATAGTGTGAGTATAATATATAAGTACATTTTTACCCTAGAAACTAATTCCTCTAATTTTGAGGTAGCAATAAACTTTGAAACTCGATTTCTCAACATTTTCATTTTGGCACATTCATGCTTGTGGCAAGCGGGCGACGATATAAATTGAAAGCTTATTATAACTACAGTAAATTTTACAAAAACTAGTTATAGTCATAAAGTCCATTTTAAATGGCGAGACATTTGTTAGCAAACAAAAGTAATAAAACAAATAAGCCATTAGAAACAAAAACACAAAGATCGAATTTTTTGAAGAAGCAGCATACGAAAATACTACAAAAGTGGAACAAAAATTACCATACAATGTGTGATGACTGAGAATGTTCGAGACTTAACCAAGTAAAGCTCACTACCATTAGTCATTAGTTCTACTTAGATTTTACCAGTTGTATAACTCCTTACAGGTAAGTCACTCCACTTATCCATGCTTTGCGACAACTGAAAACTATTGGGAGAACCAAGTATTTCTCCACCTCTGTCTCTCTCTCCCCCTCTCAATTCAATGCAGTTTTCCCTTTTCTGCGTAATACGTGTGTTAAAGCGCCATTCCATCTTCTCTTCACAGCGTTTATATTCTAATCTTTATAATTCCGAGCTGTATATGATAACAGGTATGATTGGAGACTTCTAGAGCGTGATTCGTTTTCGTTGAAATGGAACATTACTCTTCAATTGCCCACTTAGTTCAGAGCAGTAATTGTTGACAATTGTGCCTACGCCTACTTCATTACAAAAGACCGACAAAGTAGTGGCTTTTGATATATAATTTGATTTTATGACGGAAAAATAGAAATTTGGTAACATTTTGGAAAATAGGCGTGGTACCGCCCACTTTTAGAAGCGGCGCCGTGCAACAAAAGCTGTTGAAGATTAAATATTGAAATTTGGTACGGAGGTTGTCCTTGCTTTTATATATACATATATATACACTTTTTGAAAATTTACAAAATCATTTGGCGCCCACTTTAAAAAAATATCGATATCGAAATTTTGAAAAATGGGGAAAACTTGACATGCCCGCCTACATTTCCGCCTGTATGTCCGTTTGTGTGCTTGAATGCAAACTAAAATAAACAAATGTAAGGCATGATAACCTTCGAAGAGATTTGAGGCCAAGCTTCTCTTCTAATTTGCATCTTGGCCCTCTTAATTTTCCCCATAAATTGTCGGGACGAGACCTACTTGTCTGCAAGGTAGATGAGTTTTCACTGAGAGCTTTTCTTGGCAGAAATACACTCGGAGTGCTTGCCCCCACGACCCCGCTTAGAAAAATTTTCTTCTAATTGAAAAAATGTGTTTCTAAAATTTTTGATGTTGCTTTGCCCGGGGCGTGAACTTAGGATCTTCGGTGTGGTAGGCGGAGCACGCTACTATCACACCACTGCGGTCGAGTACTCAACGCAAACTAGTCCCTCACTTTTTGAGATAATTTAATGGAATTTGGTAGGCGGGTATACCCATAAAACCGATTTTTCAAATAAGTGGGGTTTCGTCATTTGTTCCTCATTTTGAAGTTTGAAATTTCACAGGATGCCTACACATATCATATGCGACCCGGTCTATGAAAAGGTGGCTTATGACTCAAAAAAGAAATTGTGAGAAACAGCTGGTAAAGATAAACAATGCATTTCTTCAGGACGTTTGTGCTCTTCTTTTTTTTTGAGTCATAAGCCACCTTTTCATAGACCGGGTCACATATATGTACATTGTGTCTGGAAATGCTTTCGGGATGTGATATGTATATAGCTGAACTCCTCTTAACGGAATTGACCCATTTTGATGAATGTTTTTGTGTGTGTAGGATGCTTTAGATGCACAATTCATTTTTCTAGAAGGTAAACCAGAGTCCTATTTATTCTAACAAAAAATTATTTATAGTGCGATTTCCTTAAATTCTGGCACAGGGGTACCTCCTTGACTGGCTTATTATTTTTTCTTTTCGGTCGCCGGTCTGACATATTCGACAAAAATCTTATTAATTATGCGATTTGCTTGATATTTGGCGCAGGTTTACCTCCTTATCAAACTTAATATTCGAAACCCTTTTCTTTCCGGGAAGTGACCTAGTACAGACGTTCCTCTTGGACAAGCTTAATATTTGGATCCTATCTTTCCGGAGGTGGTGAAGATGGTGCTATTTGGTTGAAATTTTTTATTTATGTGATCTGTTGGTAACTTTCTTACTCAACATCGTATAAACTAATATTAAAAATCATAGCTGCGTTAGTTTCGTAGATGGTTTGTAAGTTGGATCTAGTTCCATACGTGGACCCATTTCTGAGATATAGACCAAAATGTGGATCAGAGTGATACCGGAATGTGATAACACAATATGTGTATCAATTAGGATGTGTTAATGAGGATTTTAACAAAAGGTGGTGGTTAAGAAGGAGATCGAGAGGGAAAGGCAGAGTTATACAAAAAGCCAGGGACTGAAAAAGAGAGAAAGGAAGAGAAGAGATAGGAGTGGGTACTGGAAATGGAGAGAAAGAAACTGTGAGCGAAAGAAAAAAATAGAGCGTGAGAGACAGAGGAAAAAAAGTGTGAGTAGGAAAGGGAGATAAAAATAGCGACATTTTCGTGGAGAAGATAGTAAGGGGAGAAACCTAGAAGGGGAACTGTCTTCTTGCTTGTTTTATAATCCAAATAAAACAAAAAGAAAGCGGCATTTTGAAAAACACTCCAAAATGTAACTTTGATGCATCATTGTCTAACGGTTTTCACAACTTCTTCGCTTTCCAGAAAATCAATAAAAATTTATTGACAGAGTTGACATGGTTTGACTCAATTTATAATGTTATGTGGCATATATTTAATCGGAATGACTTATTGGCCTCGATATGTTGACAGTGTCATAAATGAGATTCACGAACAGATTTTGTCAGTTTATAAACATTAAAGAAATAGAAGAATGATTTGAGTAAAATGCTGCTAAAGGTTAATAGTATTACTCACTTCGTATTAAACAAATTTAGAAAAAAAAAGTTAAATAAAATGAATCAAAATTTATATTGTTGTTATTCAACGTATTTCCTAATATGGTTTTTTGTGAGCTAGTTATTGTCTTTGGTTATATAATTTATTGATGACATGATCTACACCTTCAACAAATAACGAGCATTTTACTTTCAATTTTTTGCTCTTAAACTTTATTGCATGGCATAAAGAACCACAGTTTCGATTTATTTGGCAATTAACAATACAAATATTTTTGATATTTAACCATATCATCTTTTATGAGTTAAGCTTAACAAGTTTTCTAGTTTTTCGTAGATACCAGGGATCGGAGATAACCGTCACTTTGACTTTATGGGCTAGAATGTCATTGAGAAGATTTCAGCCTCATTGAGAATATGTATTGGATGTTATCTATTAAATGAGCTTCCGATTTTTTCATCGAAGAGTTATCGGTTCGTTATCGAAGAGAGAAGAGGTGTCGATATTTTATCAAAAAGTAATTGCTTTGCTATAGAATAGTTATCGGTTTATTATATTATTTATCGACAAGTTATCAATTTATCGGTTATTGTATATAAAAAAGTTATCGATTTATTATCGAAAAGCTATGAGGCGGTAATTCTTTAATGTAGCTCACAGCTGCTAAAACTCGTCCAAAAATATCGGCAGGGGCGTCAAAAGACGCGATTTGGACTCATAACCATGAATCCGAAAGCGAAAATTATTATTATTATTTTATATCTGTCAAAAAAAAATTTCCAAAAACCGAAAAAGCACCCCTACTGCTGCATTGGCTGCATTCGGCAGCGCTTAAAAAAAATTTCGCTGGATAGGTCCGACACAGGTTTAGAGATCAAAGCATAGAAAACACTTTACAACAACTACATGAAAACTTTAAATTTATTTTTCAAATATCTTTTGACAGAAATAAAATTTTTAGTTTCCGGTTTCACATTCGTGGGCCCTTAGTCAAAAGCGCGTTCACTCAGAGAAAAAATCGTTCTAAAACGAACGAAACAAGTTCAAAATTAAGAACATTCGTTGACAAAAGTCTGTTAAGTACGTTTTTTCTTAACTCGTGACCGATGAGCTTATTTTAAGAACAGTTTTTCCAAGCACACCGTTCGTATTTTCTGACCAGTTTCGTATTGATGTGTGAAACTTCTGTGCTCATTTCAAGCACTACTTGGGCTTGATTTAGGATTTTTCGTTCTCACGCTTCGAGAACGTTTTGGGTTCGATTTAACATTTTCGGTCTCAATTTAAGAACGGTTCGTGCTTGATCTTTGGTGGGAGGGGAAAATATTTTTTTAAATATATTTATTTATTTTTTATTAATAACAATTTTTTTGTCATAAATAAAAAATATTTATAACAAAAAAATTGTTATTTAAATTCAAAAGTTTAAGAAAAAATGCATAATAAGCATTTTCTCATACATTTCTCTTATTGAGAAATTATTCTTATTTGAAGACGTAATCTGAATATATACTTAAAACATTTCATAACAAGTTTGAGAATTACCTGTGCATATGTGAATGGAACTGAACGAAATTAAGAGTTAAAAAAAAACAGAACATAAAAAAATTGTTTTAAAAAAATTCAGGGTTTGACGGGGACCGAACTCGCGCCACACGATCGCAAGATGAACATCACTGCCGCTGAGCCACTACAACTGCTTAATAGCTGGTGCCAAATGTTGTATTTAACATTGTAGTGCACACGAATTGTACCGTTTTTTTTTCTTGGGCTTAATTTAAGAACATCGTTCTCATTAATAGAACATTTGTTCATATTTTAAGACCAGCCGTTCTGTTTTCAAGAAAATGGTGTCAGTTCAAGAACAAGGTTGTTGTTTTAAGAACAGGTCGTTCGTTTTTCAAGAACAAAAAAGTAAGAACATGAAAAGCTTGAATTGAGTCCGGTGGTGCTGGATTTTAGAACGGCGTTTTTCTCTGAGTGTTTCTTGACATTCTGCCGATATTTTTGAACGAGTTTTAGTAGTTGTGAACTATAGGAAAAAATTACGACTGTAGATAATTTATCGAAAAACTATCGATATGTTATAAAAACATTATGGATTTGATATCCAAACGTTATCCATTTCTTATCGGGCTGTTAGCAATTTGATATAGGTGTGTTATCGGCTTGTTATCAATGACTCATCGGTTTGTTATGAAATAGATAACGATAAAAATTGAATTTAGCACCGATGACACAGCTGTAAACCATTCTTCAGATGACTCAGATATTGCATGCCGATAACTTGACGATAATAATTCGCTATCGATTATGAGGCGATAGTTATACAATAACTTGTCGATATCGGTCGTTATTGATAAAAAGCCGACGAAACTCTTCTCAAAAAGCCCAAACATATTTGTGTCAGTTAAAGTTACCTCTATTGTGTCTAACTTCATCTCTAGGCGAGCTCTAGGTAACTTAAAAACATAAGTCTTCTAGACGTACGTTTTTTTTTCTTGATCGAATACTCCTTCCGCTCTCCGGCATATAAAATTAAAAAAATTGTTATGACAGAAATAAAACCAGCAAATAGTTGTAACAACAATCTAACCAACATGACCATAAACAAATTGAAAAACAAATTACGAAAATGTTTTATGCTGCTACCCGAACGGCCCCTTTCACCTCTGACACCCTCTGAATTGTTGTAACAAAAAGCGTGGGTCGTTTTGTTAAATGTTATTTTGGCGCTGTAAAATTTATGGGCAACATTTTGTGCTGTGAATGGGGAATTGATGACAACAACATGCAACAAACCGCTTACATACCAAAAATATTGCTAAAATTATTTTTTTGGTAAGGCAATTTTTGTTTTAGCTATTTGAGATAACTCGATCTTAATTTTTTTTTATTTTTATTTTTTATTTCTTTATTTTGACAACTGCTTGAAATCCAAAAATTATTGCTGTCAACTCTTTTAGCGATTATTTATTGTTGAACGACATTTGATGAAATTGTCACTCAATTCGTACGTTCAGTGTGTACTCATATGGTATGTTTTTATTTCTTTATTTCATAATTCAATTTGTTATTAACATAACATTTTGGATAGTGACAGCTGCGCATGCGCCTTGATATTTGCCGATTTTGTTTTATTTTTAGCGGCGCGCATGAAAGCTTTCGATACATAATCGCTGAGAATCCATTTGGGCGTGGTTTTTGGTTTAACCTAAAATTATTCTCTCATAGATTAGAGTGTGCCAAGCTAAATTAACCTTTAAGGCCCAGTTTTTCAGTACAAGTTCAACTCAGTTTGTCAGATAAACTACGCTTAAACTTCTTCTTCCTCGTTTTCAGTCTATTTTAACTGAAGTAAAAGGTTGAGCTTAAGCGGCCGATTTGGTAGGATTAAACTCTAGTTAGCATATTCAGTTATTTGAGTTCATTCGAAATTGCGTCGAAACTCATGTTGTCATTAACGGCAGGTAGTCTGGTCAGATAACTGATATCATCAAGTGGACAGCATTGCCAATCACTTGGATAATTTTTGGCGGGCTTAAAATGGTATAAAGACATAATATCATCATTTTCATTAATTAGCGCTTAAGTCCTGCCAGCTATTCTGGTTTCGTGACAAGTGACACCATTTGGGTTTGGAGAAGCTATATATTGCGCTGGCAACTTTAAAGGGTTGCGCTACACAACACCTTGAATCTTTTTGGTATTTTAGTCGCCTCTTACGACAGGCATACCTATCGCGGGTATATTCTAACCGCCTAACCCGCTGGGGTACTATTTTGAAGCCTCATTTGGTTTTGATCGGCACGGAGAGATCCTTCCCAATCACAACTACTTTTCGCAACTTTAAAGCAGATTTCGACAGTGCGAAAAGGAAAGCCATAAATTTACAGATGGCTTAAAGATACATATTATCTTGGCATACAAGTATGAACTTGCACACACACCTTTCGGCTTTACCATCCTTTTGGCAAGAATGATCTTTGTTTGATGGAATTTGGACAAACTTTAAGATAATTAAGCTGTAAAGTCCATACTCGTTATCTGCATTTTATTAACTTCGCATCTGAATAAATTTCACATAAAAAAACACCTAAGTCTTATTTGATAATCCTCGTTTGTATCTTACGCTTTCTGCTTTATTAAAGAAGTATCTGCTTAAATATTCACTCTCCAAATACGCTGTCAAAAGTGTTTAGCTCTGTTGAGAACTTTGCATTTGCTGCTATGTTGGTACGGGTATCTACATAGCAATCCTCTATCATGCTCTGTGACCTTCTGCGATTGCCTTGATATCCTTCAGATATATTTCACCGTTGCTCTGTAATTGCAGATATATATGTACATATGTCTTGGGTGTATGTATGTATGTATGAATTTAGTGTTGCTTCAACTTTGGCCAGATTTGCGTAATTAATAGCTCAAACGACATTTCGTCTGAACAATGCCACATTGACACATCTGTCAATCCAAGTTCAAAGCCACAACAGTTGATTGAACCATGGCCGACAAACCATTCTTAAATAAAGCAACACAAACTACCTCAAGTTCATAACCAATATAAAGGGGGACTTGTGCTGCAGAAATTATAATATTGGAAATAAGCAAAAGCAATAACGTCTTTCGGATTGCTTGAAGCTCTCAGAGACATCTGTTTGAAGGACATTTGATTGTAGCTGCATATATTTTGTATTGATCATATACATAAAACAAGTCCTCAGTTGTATTGTATTTGTAGTTGAGTTGACTATGCTTGACTTGTGTTTTCTTTTAAATTCCTTTTTACTTATTTTTTGTGCAGTTTTTTTTTACTTTTTTTATTCCAGTTTGATTTATTCTTATAGCAACAACTTATTTTGCATTTAAGCTTCGTAATCATATTTTTATTTACAACGCATATTTATTATTTACTACTCACTTCCGATTGACTTTAGGGTGCTTTTGTGAGTATAGGTACACGTATGAATGAGGTATATCAAATAAATCAAAAAACAGTTGGGGTGATTTTTTTTCAAGTCACATAATTTGGATATGAACAGCTTTTGCATGAATTTAAAGTAGTAACTGTGTCCCTTGCTCTTAATTGAGCAAAAGAAAATAAAAAATGTTGCAGAAGTCTTCATAGGGATGCATTCTTGTGTTGTTTCTTGCACATTTCACAAGGAAATTATTTAAATTGGTTCGTCGATGCAAGGGTTGCCAAGTTAACTTGTTTATGTTTTTCTATGATCACACTTTTGGGCAAGCTTGCCCCTGTAATTGCAGCTAATTTTTGGTTTAATATTGAGTATTCCCTCTTGTTGATGTGGAAACAACCTTGCTCATGGTATGGCGAGAGTGCAGAATGTAAGCGAAAGTGTAGTCAGTACACTGTAACGTATTGAATTTTAGGAATTCTTAACTATTTGGCAACTTCTGTCACTGTTCGAATCGCTGAACTGTCGAATAAATAACTAATCTAGTAGTACTTATCAAATTAATTACTCGCGGACTTTACTTATAGCGTGTTGAAATCAAACTGATTGGTTCTTTCTCAACTTGCGCTGCTTTTAACTATAATCTCTGTTGCGTCGTTCGTCCATTCCTCGTTGAGTCTACGCTATTCACGAACAGCCTTCTCGACAAATTGCTTATTTATTTCTCATTCTTGTGCTCATATTCACGTTTGTCTTCTTGTTATATGAGTGAATATGTGTGAGTAATAAAAAATAAATAAATGTAAGGCGCGATAACCTCCGAAGAGATCTAAGGCCGAGCTTCTCTTCCAATTTGCGTCGTGCTCCTCTTGATTTTTCCCTACAAATTGGCCGGACGGGACCTACATGTTTTATGCCGACTCCGAACGGCATCTGCAAGGCAGATGAGTTTTCACTGAGAGCTTTTCATGGCAGAAATACAATCGGAGCGCTTGCCAGACACTGCCGAGGGGCGACCCCGCTTAGAAAAATTTTCTTCTAATTGAAAAATCTTATTTCTAAAATTTTGATGTTGCTTTGCCCGGGAGTTAACCCAGGGCATACGGTGTGATAGGCGGAGCATGCTACCATCACACCACGGTGTGTGAGTAATAACTTCTGTGAAATATCCCTGCCAAAAATTGTGCGATTAAACCGTAAGCAGAATGGTCTGCGATTGATCTCTTTTGTCCACATTGGGTATAATTGATCCCCTGTAGTCCGTTTTGGGTATATTTGGCATCAGTCAGTTTGAAATTTATGTAGCCAATTGAAAGAAAGAAAAAAACAATAAAAAACAAACAGCAACGAAATGAATAAAATAAAAAGATTAAATGTGATTGAATAAAATTGTTTATAACGAACCTAAAATACTAAGACCATATGTTCCACTATCGTAATATTTGTTTTTTTTTTTATTATTATTATTGTACAACACCAATAAGAAAAAAAACTTAGAATACTACATTAAATTTAAAAAAAATTTTAATATCCGTAAGAATTCCCGTACGTGTAGAAAGAGGACTTGTCCGACAGTACTCATAGGCGAGCAAATAGAATCTGTCCGACAATACCCGCAGCGGTACAAAGAGGACGCGTCGAACAGTACCCAAAGGGGTACAAAGAGGAAGTGTCGAACAGTACAAAAAGGATCTGTCCGACACTACCCGTTCAGGCATAAACAGGTACAATTGGTCTCTCCATAGGACATGCTCAAACAAAAGGGATCACTCCAACGCATATAAAGAGATCAGAACTGGCTATAGTCGCATATTCCTTTGCGACTCATCACGGATTCATCTCAGACTAATCGCATTTTTTGCAGGGATTCTCTTCGCCTTAGCCAACCTAGTTTTGCTGTTTACATGTATGTGTGGCTGTTTGTTTTGATGTTGTTGTTCATTTATTTACTAGCAGCATAGTGATGTATAGAAATGCAAGTATTCGCCACAGTATTGTGAGAACAATGTACATATATGGTAGAGTTAATATGAGCGATATCATAAAGCAAATCAGTTAATGAGAAGTAACGTAGCCAGAAAAAACAAATTGATATAGTATAAAGGCAAATTTAAAATTGAAATTGAAATAACAATATCTATAATGATGTGGATGAAAATAATGATGCGTATGGTTAAAGGTCAGGTTTGCGAAGCCAAGGCAAAGTAGAAAAGTAAAGGGACGAACGGAAAAGTAAAGATAAAAGAAAAGGAGAGGAGATAAAGAAAATATCAAAACCGAGACCGCAGCCGAGTCCTGACGACGTGTTAATAGGTTTGTTATCAAATTGTTAACGGCTTGTTTTTGATGGGATATGTGCGTTATTCATTCCTTAACGAACAGTTATCGATTTTTTATCGAATTGTTATAACTTTGCTTTGCGAGTTATCATTTCTTTTCAGGAAAAGGTATCGTTTATTTGCCGAAAAGTTAATAATCTATACATATAATAATATTCTAACTGGTCGATAACTGTACATTGAATATATTTCAACGAAATTGATAGGAGTGATCCATATTGGACCCTCTGAACCCAAATAAGCAGTTTTTAAAATGTTTTTCTGTCTGTCTCTATGTTTGTGCTCCTATCACTCAGAAACCACTGCATATAATTGAGCAGGGACGGATCCAGGGGGGGAGAAGCCCATTAGATAGATTGTTGAACATTTTCTATGTCAATGTCGAGCTCTAGCTAAAACGTGAGTACACGTCCTTTAGGAGATCTGTGAAAGATTATAAAATCATATTTCATTCACCTTGGTAACCCTCTTGAAGTCGTATTAAAAAAAAATAAAGGAACATTTTTTCACTATTCCTTTTAAATCTCGTCATTATATTTTGATTAAATGCTTTTGAATGGAACATTTCATTCAAGTTTTTTTGATCTTCCACCTTTTTCATACCTGCCCCAAGTTATTTTTTTTACTTATGCTGAAGTAGGTATATTTATCTTGGATGAGTAATGTTGTTGTAATTCACTTTCTGAGTGATTTAAATAATTGAATTTGCGTGTGGTATCCACAATCTTTTAGCTGTATGACAAAACAGTTAATCAAAGTTTATACAGGAGCTGCATTGAGCGAAGGAGGGACAAAAGAGTAACCTAGACGAGAGTGGGATCATGCGATGAATTACTGAGTTGAATACAACTCCATTCATATTTAACTTGACTTATAAAAGATATATGATCATATTAAAATTGCTATATAAGACACTCGCATGCAGATGCTTTTAGGGTAAGCGCGTCAATGACTGGACGTTATGCAAATTTTGTTTAAGACTATTAAACCCTTAGTATAATTAGCTCTATTAAAAAATGATTTTAAATTGTAGTAAGATTCACTTAGACAAATGAAAGAGATAAAGGAATTGAAAGTGGCCAAATTGTTCATTTATGAATAAGCGGTTAATTCATAAAAATAAAATCAGTTTATAAAGCTCATACAATTCGAAATTTGGATAGAAATGCAATTTTAAAAAGCTTTATAAATAGGTTGGTTGGTTGGATGGTTGGAGTGGCGAGTCCCAATTGACTCCAATTAGCGCTCATGCGCCGTTTTGATACCACAAACTCGTCAGTTAACCAATGAAAGCGTGTTGTAAGAAGACTAATAAACATTTTCAAGCACCTCAGGGAAACCCGTCCCCATATATCCGTCCCGCGGAGTTTTTAAATTGGAGATGCTCTCCTGGCCTAACATCCTTAAGTTCTGGGAGGCTTTCGAAAAAGGGATTTCCAAGAAACTTTATTATGCTTCGACAGTGTGCTGGGCATTCGCACAGCAGATGCTCAACCGTTTCCTCCTCCCCCGGACGCTTGCATCAGCGAGAGGAGGTATTGTGTTCCAGTCCCATCCGTGCCGCATGTACCCCAATTGTCTAGCACCCCGTAAGCACCGTACTAATCTGGATATATCTCTTCGGTTCATCTTAAGGACAGCTATAGATCGTTTTTCGTTATATAATGGTCACATGCTCTTGGAAACTCTATAGATCTAATAAATAAGGTGGCCTATGAAAAATTTCAAAATGGTAGGAAATGAAAATTTATAAATATAACTAGAACGTAATTGCTAAAAGAATCATACCACTTTTAAGTGTTAAATCTTTCACCTATTACGTTATAAATTTGATTGAGTTTTACAATCCTAATAATTTTTATGCTAGATTCTTATACTCTTGTTTGATTTTCTATACGTATCGACGAATTCAGTCTCTCTTTATTTATAATTTTAGAAGCAGTTGACTTTCTAGTTGATATATACGTATAGGTCAGCCTAAAAGAGGAAGTAATTAAATTACTAATTAATAATTACTAGAATCGGGACAGGGAGAAGCATGCATCTATATTGGCTCCCAGGACATATGGGAATAGATGGGAATGAAAAAGCGGATGAACTAGCTAAAAAGGGCGCTTGCTCCGTAGACGTCCCAATTAGAATGGGCGAGCTTAAGCGAAGGCGAGAGGTGCACATGATTGACCAAGCGGGAAAGGGGTGGGTTCAAGCGCGGGGCTGTAAAGTGTCGAAGATTATGTGTAGGTCTTACAAACTTAGACTAAAAAAGTTGCTTCTATCATTAAAAAGAGAGGAATGTAGACTCATGACGGGTGTTCTGACTGGACACTGTCTTCTGGCGTCGCATGCTTTTAAATTAGGCTTGGCCAATGATAGCAGATGTAGGAAGTGCGGGTTGGAAGAGGAAACGATCGAGCACGTTTTGTGCTCGTGCACTGCGCTTGCCAGGGTAAGACTCCAGCTATTAAGAGTGACACAGCTGTCAGATCTAGAAGCAGCAAGTGGCTCAAGTACTAGGAAGCTTCTAGTATTTGCCAAGAGGACGGAGTTATTTTATAACACAGGTCATGGTTTTTGATATGGTTTTTCAGTTTGGTCGTTAAAACACTACGTAACACTGCGGACTCAATCAGTCTATATGAGGTCCTCATGGACCGGCCAGTTCAACATGACACAACCTAAAGTTTAATGGGTTTATATTATGCCAGAAAAGCAAACCAAAATAAAGTCAGATTCCCATATTCTTTAGTTGAAAAGATTATATTTGGCACCACAGATGGTTATTGAGAAATAGAACGAAAACTTTATATTCCATTCAAATATTTGAAAATGTAAAATGCTTTAATTGGCTTGTTTATAAGGTACGAAGAGAAAACATCATTTAGAATCGGGGTCTTGTTTTGTAGTTTTATTTACAAATTTGCGTAATGGAACTTTACATGTGGAATGCCGACTCCGGCAACTACAAGGCAGACGAATTTTCGCTGATGGCTTTTCATGGCAGAAATATAGTCGTAGTATTTGCCAAACGAATTTTCGCTGATGGCTTTTCATGGCAGAAATATAGTCGTAGTATTTGCCAAACCACTGCCGAGGGGCGACCTACTTAGAAAAACTTTTTTCTAAGTTGAACCTTTTTTTTCTATGAAACACAAGCATTTTTAAAGGTTTTTTCGTATAAAATTCCTTCTTCAAAATAATTGGAAGCAACCAAATTACAACAACAAATATAAGGAGGCCTTTTAAAAACAAATTCCACTTACTTGCTCCAAATTCTTCATATTAAAGTTTTCTCGTTTAAAAAAAATCTAGATTTTAATTATTATATTTTACATCAAAAGAAAAAATGGTTAGCATTATTGTGAAAACACAGCTTACTTTGATGGCTTCCAAAATACAAATATATATTATGGTTCTTCTTCATTAAAATTTTTTGTCTTGATTTAACAATTCAGCACAATGTTTACATTTTAGTGTAAATAATAATTTTCTTCGCATTTTATGGTATGCATATAGATGTTGATAATTCCCGACCATGATCACATTTACCCTATACACATGCCCTCGCAGTATGCGGCTATCTAACTTTCAAGAGCAAATTTACGGATTTTTCTTTTCATGCATGCAGTGCACACACACACACATTGACATTTTGATATTTCCCATGTTGGAATGATGAACCTGCTGCGGTTGCTACAAAACGAGACGACGAGGTCAAGTGGCTACTTCTGACTTGGCTCGTCCATCAGCTGGCAACTGGTTTTGTTCTTTTATTTTAATCCTTAAACATGTTTTTTTTTTTGCAAATTCTGTGGTCAATTTTAGTTGGCTTCCGTGTCTGTTAAGTTTTTTGCATTCAAGTATATTAATTATCTGTATAAATTTTTGATTTTTATTACATGATTTTGTTGCGGTTTGCGATTCAACTTTAAATAAAACTTTGTTTTGAGAATTTTAGACAGAAACAAAAATTAAAAAAAGTTTGCGGTTAATTTTGCCAATTTGCTTGATTTTTGCTTACAATGTGTTCAGTAATTTAGCATTTAATTAAGTATAACCGTATGATCTGTGAATCAGAAAGTTGTTGATTTTATTTATTTTGTGGTTTAAGAGCAATTTAAAAATAGTTTGTTAGTAACTATATAGCCAGTGGCGTAACAATAGGGTGGCAGGGCTGGCAAAATGCCACGGGCCCCCGAACTAAGAGAGCCCCGGGCCAAGAGGCCGCGAACTCAAAAATATTTTTGACATTGTACCTGAGTATTTTTATTTATTTTATTTATTAGAAGAAAAGAAGCTCAAAATGCCTTCTTTACTGGAAAAGGAGCACTAGTAAGAACACCTTTGGCTCGCTGGTTTTTTTTTTTTTAAGATACAGTTTTTGTTTAGATTAACTAAAGGCTTATATATAATTAACTCTAGATCACTTACTTAATTTCTTAAGATCTGTTAACCTAAGGAATTCATTTATTTTGTCTATAGATACAGCGTTGCGATTTCTTAATAAACTAGAAGGGTTTGTATTTTCAAATAGGCTTGCTCTGGTAATTGCGAAATGGTGACATCTGTCGAGGAGATGAATCACAGAGTTGGTTTCTGCATTACAGTAGGGGCACTGTGACACGCTCGATCCTTTAAGAACCGCCTCATGTGTAATAATCGTGTGTCCTATGCGTAGTCGGATAAACGCTTTCAAATTGTTGCAGGTGACTTTATATATGCCTATATTCGAGTACACTCAGAGAAAAACGCCGTTCTAAAATCCAGCACCACCGGACTCAATTCAAGCTTTTCATGTTTTTACTTTTTTGTTCTTGAAAAACAAACGACCTGTTCTTAAAACAACAACCTTGTTCTTGAACTGACACCATTTTCTTGAAAAGAGAACGGCTGGTCCTTAAATATGAACAAATGTTCTATTAATGAGAACGTTGTTCTTAAATTAAGCCCAAGAAAAAAAAAACGGTACAATTCGTGTGCACTACAATGTTAAATACAACATTTGCCACCAGCTATTTAGCAGTTGTCGTAGCCCAGCGGCTATGATGTTGCGCTTGCGATCGTGCGGCGCGAGTTCGATCACCGTTAGACTCTGAATTTGTTTAAAACAATTTCTTTATGTTCTATTTTTAACTCTTATTTTTCGTTCAGTTGCATTCACATATGTACAGGTAATTCTCAAACTTGTTATGAAATGTTTTAAGTATATATGCAGATTACATCTTCAAATAAGAATAATTTCTCAATAAGAGAAATGTATGAGAAAATGCTTATTATGCATTTTTTGAATTTTAATAACAATTTTTTTGTTATAAATATTTTTTATTTATGAAAAAAAAAATTATTATTAATAAAAAATAAATAAATATATTTAAAAAAACACTTTCCCTTCCCACCAAAGATCAAGAACGAACCGTTCTTGAATTGAGACCAAAAAATGTTAAATCGACCCCAAATCGTTCTCGAAGCGTGAGAACGAAAAATCTTAAATCAAGCCCAAGTAGTGCTTGAAATGAACACAGAAGGTTCACACATCAATACCAAACTGGTCATAAAATACGAACGGTGTGCTTGGAAAAACTGTTCTTAAAACAAGCCCATCGGTCACAAGTTAAGAAAAAACGTACTTAACAGAATTTTGTCAACGAATGTTTTTAATTTGGAACTTGTTTCGTTCGTTTTAGAACGATTTTTTCTCTGAGTGTAGTGGTGAATATAATTCTTCCAATATTCGAGTTTTGCTTTAAGTATGTGTATTTGAGCCAGTTTGAAGATATCCTTTTTAGAGATAAAGTTTTGAACTATAAGTGATTCTTGGGTTGCTAACTTAACTCTTTCATCAGCAGCTTCATTTCCAGCTATTGAAACATGGCCTGGGACCCACATGATTTTTATTCGACTGTTGTTTTGTAAAAGTGTTTTGCGTTTTGCTACTGTCAGGCTATCTGTACTGGACATATTTGTGATGGATTGTATGGTCGATAAGCTATCTGAGCATAATATGTATTTTTCTTTGGTTCCGAGAGCAAATTGAGTTGCGCGTAGTACCGCGCTAGCTTCTGCAGTGCATACAGAACATAATGGTAGTAGGTGGCCGACCGTGATTGTATTGTGATTGGAATCTACCACCGCGAAAGCTGTTGTGGAATGAATTTTTGTACCGTCGGTATATGTGAATTTCCAATCTTTCTGTTCAAATTTTGTTGCGATATCTTTAAACATTTGTCTATAAACTGCTGCCGATGTGGTACACTTGTTGCTTCTGCTCATATCGGTTATAACAAACGATTGCATATTAGTCCAGGGTGGAGGAGTGTTATAGTTCACTTTTACTGGCTTAATAGGCATGCCTGTTTCCTTCGCTGTGTTGATGCACCTTGTAATGGCTGAAGTAGGGCGTAATACTTTGCTATTTCTTGCAGCTGAATTCACTGCCTCACATAGAATCACGTTTTTGCAGTGTAGGGGCTTATGGGTCAACTTTAAGCTGTTTTGATTAGTTCTTTCTTCCACAGTCGGAAGCCCTGCTTTTGTCAGTATGCACCGTGTTGGAGATGTCGGGAATGCTCGCAAGCTTCTTCTAGCTGCAGCGTGGTATGGTGGTGATAAGCGTTTCATGATGCTGCGCGCACAGTGCCCGTATATCCTTTAGCCGTAGTCGATTTTTGACAAAATCAGCGCTTTTGTTATGCGTATTAAAGTTGTTTGATGCAGCAGACAATGTTTCGATGATAAATACTTTATTACATTTAATCGTTAGATAAACTGTGAGCTTGTTCTTAAATGTTCGACATGGAGTTTATATGTAAGCTTTTTGTCAAATACAATACCCAGAAACTGAAGACTACTGCTATTAACAAAGTCGACATTATCAAAATTTAGACTTATTGATGGATATAGCTTTTTATTACAAATGTGGAGAGTTGTAAATTTGTTGTATCCCAGCTTAGCTCCCGAGATGTTTGACCAACTGGTTATTTTTGAAATTATTTGAGAAAAATCGCTTTGGACCACCGATAAGTCCTTACATTTGGAAAACAATAACAAATCGTCTGCATACACAATTCTATGGACTCTTTTGTATTGAGACAGGACTTTATTAATTTCATCGAAAGCTACTATAAATAATACTACCGACAACGGTGAACCCTGAGGTATATATACATATATTAAAGTTTATAATTTTTAGAATACTTATTACATGTTTTGACACTAAAAGAGCGATTGGATAGAAAATCTTTTACGTAGTTATATATGTTATTTCCGATCTTCCATACGGCTAGTTGCCGAAGAACAATATGAGCACCGATTCTATCGTAAGCCTTCTCAAAATCAAGGCTTAGGTTAGAAACATGGTTTTTTGAAGCTAGAGCTGTTGTGGCAAAGTGTTCAAATATCAGGAGTGCGTCTATTGTCCCTTGACCTTCTCTGAAGGCAACCTGGTGTGGATCGATGAGACCGTTTGACGAGGCAAACCACATGATGCGCTTTGCTATGATTTTTTCCACACCTTTACTTGAACAGGGAATTAGAGATATTGGTCTACAGGCCGGAAGCACGTGTTGTGTTTTGTTTCGGCTTTGGAAGCGGAAGGACAGTGGAATTTTTTCAAGTATGTGGTAATGAACCTTGTTCTAAAATATTGTTGTAGAGCGCAATTAATCTTTGTTTTACTTTCTGCGGTAGATTTTTAAGCATCGGGTACAAAATGCGATCGCTGCCTGGATTTTTTCCAGACATGTTTTCTACCGTCAAATCGTATTCGAATTCTGTTATGGGCAAGTCAATTAGTTTCGCTTGCGTTGATGGAGTATCATTATATTTTTATGTGAATCAAAAGCTTCATCAAAATTAGAGTATTTAGAGTAGTTAGACCAAAACACGCCCAGATGGTTTGCTATTTCTGTCGCGGAGCATATTGTCCCTTCATCTGTGACTAAAGCTTTGATTGAGTTAGGGATATATGTGCCCGTCAGCATTTTAATATTTGCCCAAATTTTCTTTGGATCTTAGGAAGGTGTTATCACCTCCGTTAGCTTTTCTAAACTCTCTCTTTTAGGTACATTTATCTCCCTTTTAAAAATTGCGTTCGCTTTCTTGTATTCAACAAGATTTTCAGGAGATATAGTATCAAAAGACAGGATATCTTATCAAGTTTTATATCTAATAAAGAAAGTGAGTCTTTAGCTTCAATAATATTAAAAAAATTAAACTCTGCTAGATGGACAGGACGTTACGATGCCTTTTTTCTTTAAAAATTCGGTTTGTTGAAGTCCAAAAAGCCTTAAAGAAAACACTTTGTTAAAATGTAAATCAGATGACAGAACTGAAGCTGTTTCACAACTCAAAAAGAAGATCGAAAACCACAATTTTGTTAGGTTACTGGTTATCCATTCCAAGATCCTACTTACTATCGATGCAGCCTCTAAAGCACTTCAGTCTGAAGCCACCGATCTTTCAAACGCCTTAAAACATGAAAATTTAAAAATGGAAGCGAATAGTATAGTAGAAAAATGGTTCATCATCCCTGAATTTTCTAAAACTCGCCAGAGGATGGTAAAACGCTATTTTCATGAGCTTTGCGAAGATGAGCGTCTCCAATATCCGGAAAGTTTGTTCAAAGTGAACATATTTTATCGAGTATTGGACACCATTAGAAACCAACTGAAATCGCGTTTCATTCCAATGAATGAAATTGTTTCAAATTCCAGTATTTTGCAGCCTTCCACTTTAAAAATTTTAAATGACACTGGTCTTTAAAAAAAGCTCTAGAATTGATTGAGATACATAAAAAAAAACAACATATCTGAATCATTTCCCAGAGGAATTCTCCGTTTGCAACCCAATTTCACAGACGAAACAGAAAAATCGTCGTGCATTAGAGACCTTAACAAAGGCCTGAATATACTTTACTTAATGTACATAGGCTATAGCTAATAAGGGAAAACACAAGCTAATTTTTCCACTCTTTGCAATAACAATGTTAACAGCACCAAGAGCAAGAGAGTCGCGCGCATAGCGCATACCAGTGAGCTGCAATTATTCATGTTTTAAGGTTATTAGTGGACTAACCAAAAAATTAGTATTAGTGCGTACACAAACAAAGAATATCAAGCACTTATATCCACTAAAACAATTTTACATAGTCATGCTTCGTAAAATGAATAACCGCTCATAAGCCACGAAGCAGTGCAGTACTCAATTGTCTTATTGAGCAAGAAAGTCAACTGTGTTATACGAAAACACTAATTTGAATCAGTATGGCTAACAGTACAATAAAATGAATATAGACATATCAGTCTTCTGACGCTAGCAACACAACGATGTACGCGAAACTAAACTGAGTACAGCGCTAAAGAAAAACCGATAATAAACGAAGTATACAGTGCATTACACACGAAATCAACGTGCTACTGAGTTAAAGCGACTATGATTTCAGTTTATACTCAACAATGTCATATATGTATGGGACATATGTGTTGCGGGGCACTCGTATGTATTTTCTATTATATGTGCAAGTCACTCATAGTATTTGTCTGTACTTGACTAAGTACACATTTAGACACAATTTTTTGGCTCATGACTAAGTGCACTAATTTTATTAGTACTCAAAGCAGACCTCTGGCGCATACATGGAAATCAAAATTCAACAGACTTCCATGCAATGCATTACGTAGTCTAATCAAGTACACGCAAATTCCATTGAACGGATATTATTTGTGAGAGCAAGTACAATTGGCCCTTAAAATTGATAAAAACCTACTTAAGTTGCTATTTTTATTTCATTGTAAAGGGAACTTTTTATTCCGGGAAAAGGACCAGGGATCGACCTATTCTAAATAAAATAGTGTATGTTACGGATTGCCAGAAGTTTGGTATAGGGGTAATTTCGTGACTAGCTCGTTATGTCTTTCCGAGAAGTGGACCAGGGACCGACCTATTCCAAAAAATCTTATTTATGGCTCGATTCGCTTGAAAATCGGTACAGGGGTACCTCTTTGACAAAGATATTATTTAAGAAACTTTTCACTTTGGTAAGTAAACCAGCCGACCTATTCTACATATAAAATAATTTAAAAAAATTTTTTAAGTTAAACGGTTTTATTGAAAACAATACATACATGAAGTAATAATAATACGAAAAGCTAGAAAATAATTAGGTAGGTCCTAGGTACTAGTCATCACACTCCTTATCAATCTATGGCGTTGATCAGACAATTAAATAAAAGCGTTGGGTGCGTGAAATTTCTAAAAATGTGACTGATTAAGGTTCAGTTAGTTTTACTTATGACTATCAATAGAAATATGACGCGTCCAACGCTTTTATTTAATTGTCTGATCAACGCCATAGATTGATAAGGAGTGTGATGACTACACTCAGAGAAAAACGCCGTTCTAAAATCCAGCACCACCGGACTCAACTCAAGCTTTTCATGTTCTTACTTTTTTGTTCTTGAAAAACGAACGACCTGTTCTTAAAACAACAACCTTGTTCTTGAACTGACACCATTTTCTTGAAAAACGAACGGCCGGTCTTAAAATATGAACAAATGTTCTATTAATGAGAACGATGTTCTTAAATCAAGCCCAAGAAAAAAAAACGGTACAATTCGTGTGCACTACAATGTTAAATACACCATTTGGCAGCATCTATTAAGCAGTTGTAGTGGCCCAGCGGCTATGATGTTGCGCTTGCGATCGTGTTGCGCGAGTTCGATCACCACCAAACTCTGAATTTTTTAAAACAATTTTTTTTTGTTCTATTTTTTTAACTCTTATTTTTCGTTCAGTTCCATTCACATATCCACAGGTAATTCTCAAACTTGTTATGAAATGTTTTAAGTATATATGCAGAATACATCTTTAAATAAGAATAATTTCTCAATAAGAGAAATGTATGAAAAAATGCTTATTATGCATTTTTTCTTAAACTTTTGAATTTTAATAACAATTTTTTTGTTGTAAATATTCTTTATTTATGACAAAAATATTATTATTAATAAAAATTAAATAAATATATTTAAAAAAATACTTTCCCTCCCACCAAAGATCGAGTACGAACCGTTCTTAAATTGAGACCGAAAAATGTTATATCGGCCCCAAATCGTTCTCGAAGCGTGAGAACGAAAAATCCTAAATCAAGCCCAAGTAGTGCTTGAAATGAGCACAGAAGGTTCACACATCAATACCAAAGTGGTCATAAAATACGAACGGTGTGCTTGGAAAAACTGTTCTTAAAACAAGCCCATCGGTCACGAGTTAAGAAAAAACGTACTTAACAGACTTTTGTCAACGAATGTTCTTAATTTTGAACTTGTTTCGTTCGTTTTAGAACGATTTTTTCTCTGAGTGTAGTATTTATTGTGCGAAACAGGAGAGTGCTCCTGTGAAGTTTCTTTCCGGAAAGTAATTTGGTATATAGGTAGCCCTTTGCTTATATTAGTATTTACGATACTTCTTTTTTCCGGAAGTGGACCAGGGACCAGTCTCTTTTTTAATGAAGGCAAAGAAGTATAAACTTCTCACGCACGCATAATTTTTTTTATCATCGGGTATTGTTTAAGTGTGAAAAAATACTTCTTTAGTTTAACTGCATTTTTTCGAAATTGTTTTTGAATCATACATAAATAGTTAAACAAATTTCACATGTCACATTTTTTACATCAAATATTATTTCTCTTTTCAGGTAAATTTAAAATCTGTTAGAGTACTGCGAATATTTCTAGAAGGTAAGCATCAACCGGCCACCGGCGCCCACCGTGGTGTGATGGTAGCGTGCTCCGCCTACCACACCGTATGCTCTGGGTTCACACCCCGGGCAAAGCAACATCAAAATTTTAGAAATAAGGTTTTTCAATTAGAAGAAAATTTTTCTAAGCGGAGTGGCCCCTCGGCAGTGTTTGGCAAGCGCTCCGAGTGTATTTCTCCCATGAAAAGCTCTCAGTGAAAACTGATCTGCCTCGCAGATGCCGTTCGGAGTCGGCATAAAACAAGTAGGTCCCGTCCCGCCAATTTGAAGGAAAAATAAAAAAAAAGGAGCATGACGTAAATTGGAAGAGAAGCTCGGCCTAAAATCTCTTCGGAGGTTATCGAGACTTGCATTTATTTATTAAACATCAACCTTCTTTTTCCAAAAACTAAAAAAGAACATAATTTTATGAAGTAACTCATTAACATTAAATATTTTATTTTTCCAATTTTCAATAAAAAATTTGCGAATGCCTAAAAACCTGAATGAGTCCATAGAAGTTTGCTCAACGATCAAACTGAAAACCCCTCCTAACCAAACTATGCATCGGTTAATACCAGCTATAAATTAATTTTATTAAATTTTCTATTTGGAAAAATATTAAAATTATAAAATTGGAGCAAGCTTATCTGGAGTAACCCCTTATCGAGTTAGTAGCTTCCAGGCTGTAACGTACAAACGGTGGACCCCATGAAAAACTATTTTTAACAAGATTTGTAGATAATGTTGTGCGATATTATGTTTGCCAACAGGTGATTTTAGTAATATTTGATCTGGATTGCCCAAAAATTTACCCATAGTCTGTAGTCCCACTTAATAAACTCGAGTCATAAATAATGCTGAAAATACCAAGATTAACAGACAAGATTTTCTGATTTTTTGAGAAATTTTTGATGTGTTAACATCTTTTCTCACGGTATACTGTAGTCTAATGTGGGAAAAATATACGTGGTACGAGCGAAATCAGACAGCAAATCAAGGCAAGGAAATGAAACGAAAGGCGTGGAGAGGGAATGAAAGGAAAGGGAAGAAAGGAAAGTAAAGGAAAGGAAAGCTAAGGAAAGGAAAGGAACGGAAAGGAAACGAAAGGAATGAAAGAAAGTTATCAATTTGTTTTCGAACGGAAATTTGCTAACGATAGTAAAGATTATCATTCAACTATCGATTTTTTTATTGACGAGTTATCGAGCTTGTTATCGAAAAGATATCTATTTGTTTTCCAAAACTGTGCGATTTTTCAACAAAACATTATCGATTGGTTTTCGATTTATAATCGGAAGCTTACCGATTTGCTATCGAGAAAATACTGATTTGTTATCAAAAATATATCGAGTTAATATCGAAATGTTATTAATTTGCTAACCGAAAACTTTCGACACGTTATCAAAAAAGCTATCAAAATAAAAAATGTCTGCTTTCTCCACTTTTTCATTGTACCAATTTGTTATCGGCGTGATATCGATTTGTTAACGACGACTCATCCGCTTCCTATGAATCAGACACCAATAAAACTTCAATATATAATCAATGAGACAAGAAAGACGATAACAAAGCTATAACTCGACTAAAATAATTCGCTATCCTGAATGAGTCGACTATAAAACAAGAAGCTAACGAAGCTCTTCTCAATTAGCCCAAAATTATTTTTTTCTGGTAAATTTACCTCTGCTTTAGTGTGATGTCGATCCCTGGGCGAATCTAGTTAATATACGAACACCTTTATGATTACACAACGAACTTCACGAATACTTGATCAAGACGCCATAACTTTATAAATGATATTTACATATATGCATAAGTAAAACCAACTGAACCTTAATTAGGTTATGCTACGCCTCACGTTTTGAGAAATTCCACGCGCCAAACGCTTTTATTTATTTGTCTGATCAACGCCCTAGATTGATGAGGAGCGTGACGACTAGTACCTAGGATCTACCTAATTATTTTCGGCCTCGTTCGACAATACTCGTAGGGGTATAAAGATAAATATCCCTATACTATTCGTGCAGGTGTAAACAGGTACAATTGGTGTAGCAAAACAAAAGGGACCAGTCCAGCCCTTATAAAGTGATCAAATAGAACTATACAAGTTCCAGTGAAATTCGTTACCGGCGTGTTATCAGAAACCAATTGATTTTTTATCAAATAATTTTCGATTTTATTTAAAAAGTGATCGATTTTTTATCGAAAAGTGATCAATCTATGATCGAAGTGTTAACAATTTGTTATCGGCGAGTTTGATATCGACGAGGCATTGGCATGTTATGAAATAGATACCGATAAAATTTTAATATAAAATCGATGATACATATATAGTCCGCTGATTGAAAGACGATAAGAAGCCGTTGACTTGGGGATAACGAGCAGATAACAAACCGATAATTTCGCTTTCGGTAGGAGGCCGATAGTACAATTATATCTTGTCTATATCGGTTGTTTACGATAAGATCCCGACGAAGCTTTTCTCCTATACACTCAGAGAAAAACGCCGTTCTAAAATCCAGCACCACCGGACTCAACTCAAGCTTTTCATGTTCTTACTTTTTTGTTCTTGAAAAACGAACAACCTGTTCTTAAAACAACAACGTTCTTCTTGAACTGACACCATTTTCTTGAAAAACGAACGGCCGGTCTTAAAATATGAACAAATGTTCTATTAATGAAAAAAGCCCAAGAAAAAAAAACGGTACAATTCGTATGCACTACAATGTTAAATACACCATTTGGCAGCAGCTATTAAGCAGTTGTAATAGCCCAGCGGCTATGATGTTGCGCTTGCGATCGTGTTGCGCGAGTTCGATCACCACCAAACTCTGAATTTTTTAAAACAATTTTTTATATTCTATTTTTTTAACTCTTATTTTTCGTTCAGTTCCATTCACATATGCACAGCTAATTTCCAAACTTGTTATGAAATGTTTTAAGTATATATGCAGATTACATCTTCAAATAAGAATAATTTCTCAATAAGAGAAATGTATGAGAAAATGCTTATTATACATTTTTTCTTAAACTTTTGAATTTTAATAACAATTTTTTTGTTATAAATATTCTTTATTTATGACAAAAATATTATTATTAATAAAAATTGAATAAATATATTTAAAAAAATACTTTCCCTCCCACCAAAGATCAAGCACGAAACGTTCTTAAATTGAGACCGAAAAATGTTAAATCGGCCCCAAATCGTTCTCGAAGCGTGAGAATGACAAAGCCTAAATCAAGCCCAAGTAGTGCTTGAAATGAGCACAGAAGGTTCACACATCAATACCAAAGTGGTCATAAAATACGAACGGTGTGCTTGGAAAAACTGTTCTTAAAACAAGCCCATCGGTCACAAGTTAAGAAAAAACGTACTTAACAGACTTTTGTCAACGAATGTTCTTAATTTTGAACTTGTTTCGTTCGTTTTAGAACGATTTTTTCTCTGAGTGTAGTCGGAAGTTATTTCTTCCCGTAAAATTACCTCTATTGTTGTTAAATTTCAACGTCTGTTTCTTTACGCATCGAAGTTCATGAGTACTTCATGATCCCCCATGTTCACCAACACCGAAATCTTTTGCTTCGTTAAACGAGCCTTTACTCTCGAGGCATGATAAATAGTTTACTCTAAAAACTAACACATTTATAAGAACAAAAAGTCCAAAATTTAGGTAAAATAAAAAAGATAGAAGCACCGACCATTGCAATACAACCTGTAATATAAGATAAGGTCTGAAGGCTGGATACCAAAATAATATGAATAATACACGTTTACATGTATATACTTACGTAAATACTTTTTTTATATTAATGACCTCTTGCTATTGTAAAACACTTGTTTAATATACAATATTTACACTCATATTTTGTTTATATTCCGTTGCGACAGACGCGGCATGTCAACAAGGTTGCATCCAACTAACTTTGTCTCGTTTGACACGCTAATTTGAACTCTACATAGCTAATGACTTTTTAATAGCTAAATATGTTAGATGGCTATATAAACAGTAACGAAATTCTAATTTTTCCCTTACCATTAATGTATTTAATGTTGCTTAGCAATTGTATGTCAAAAGTTGAGGCCATAACTGAATCTCCACTTGTTCCAGTGAATTGTTACTTGACTGACATGCAACTACCCATGTACATACATACATACACACATATTTTATGTTCTATTGATAAAAGAAATTAGCTGCACTGGACATATTAATATTTAAGCAGCCATTTTTAGAAAATTAACCCCTCGTCTTTTATTTGTTGTTATTATTATTGCGTAGTCATTTTAGCACCTTTTTGATAATTTCTCATTTTCTTGCTCCCATTTCTATTGTTATTCCTTTAGAGTACAATGTACACCTGTTGCTGTTCTACAATCGCCTACCATTTCTTGCCTATTAGTGGACAAAATATTGTTGTGTTTGTGTTTAATTTCCTGTTTGTTGTAATTGTAATGCTGGTCATTAGTTCATCTGGAAAAAAATGAGGAACTTATTACGATCGCGATTAGTGACCTAACTTATTTTCTAACCTTATACACTCAGAGAAAAAATCGTTCTAAAACGAACTGAACAAGTTCAAAATTAAGAACATACGTTGACAAAAGTCATTAAGTATGGTTTTTCTTAACTCGTGACCGATGGGCTTGTTTTAAGAACAGTTTTTCCAAGCACACCGTTCGTATTTTATGACTAGTTTGGTATTGATATGGGAACCTTCTGTGCTCATTTCAAGCACTATTTCTGCTTGATTTAACATTCTCAGGCTTCGAGAACGATTTGTCGTCGATTTAACAGTTTTCGGTCTCAATTCAAGAATGGTTTGCGCTTGGTCACTGGTAATTGTGGGAAGGTAATTTTTTTGGGTACTCATGTTTTTTTATTAATTATACTTTTTTTGTCATTGATAAAAAATATTAATAACGAAAGAATCATTATTACAATCCAAAATTTTAATAAAAAATGCATAATACGCATTTTTGCATATATTTCTCTTATTGAGAAAATCTTCTTATTTGATGATGTAATCTGCATATATACTTAAAATACATCAAAACTAGTTTGAGAGCTACCTGTGCATATGTAAATGGAAAATCGAATTGAACGAAAAATAAGAGCCAACAAAAATTGAAGATAAAAAAATTGTTTTAAAAAATCAGACCGATCGCGACCGCAACATCATAGCCGCTGGGCCACTACAACTGCTTGATAGCTTGTGCCAAATGTTGTATTTAACATTGTAGTGTACACGAATTGTACCGTTTTTTTTTTCTTGGGCTTAATTTAAGAACAACGTTCTCACTAATAGAACATTTGTTCATATTTAAGGACCAGCCGTTCTCTTTTCAAGAAAATGGTGTCAGTTCAAGAAAAAGGTTGTTGTTTTAAGAACAGGTCGTTCGTTTTTCAAGAATAAAAGAGTAAGAACATGGAACGTTTGATATGAGTCCGGTTGTGCTGGATTTTATAACGGCGTTTTTCTCTGAGTGTACGATAATATATCGATAACTCGTCTATACCTCGGTGATAACAAACCGCTAGCAAACTGCCAACACCTCGATAACAAATTGATAACTTGCCGCCCGGCCTCGGCTTCGGTTTTGACTTCTTATCTTTTCTTTTCTCTACCCTTTTTTTTTCTTTCCTTTCCTTGCCTTTCCTGGCTTTGACTTCGCTTCGCAATATTGATAATAACCATAAGAATCGTTTTTACCATCCTACCATTGTCGACATTGTTATTATACTGCTTTTTATACCTTTCATGAAAATGAAATGGTATATTAATTTCGTCACGAAACCTAAAATTGTAAGTCCTTAAAGGAAAATAGATAGACCCACCATTAACTATACCGAAATAATCAGGATGAAGAGCTGAGTTGATTGAGCCATGTCCGTCTGTCCGTCTGTCCGTCTTTCTGTCTGTCCGTCTTTCTGTTTGTATGCAAACTAGTCCCTCACTTTTCAAGATATCTTGATAAAATTTGGTGAGTGGGTGTCCGATTAGACATTTGTCGGAACCGGCCGGATCGGACCACTATAGCATATATCCTCCATACAACCGATTTTTCAGAAAAAGAGGATTTTTGTCATATCTTACCCAATTTAATAGATTGAAGCTTCAAACTTCACCATATAATTTCGCATATTGCACATATTGTTGCCTGAAAAAATTGATGAGATCGGTCGTATATATAGTATATATCCCCCACAACC
This sequence comes from Eurosta solidaginis, assembly GCF_040869045.1. Lineage (NCBI taxonomy): Eukaryota > Metazoa > Arthropoda > Insecta > Diptera > Tephritidae > Eurosta > Eurosta solidaginis. The sequence continues at coordinate 253,973,133 of NC_090321.1, forward strand.
GATTGTTCAGATAAGAAACTTTTCGTAATTACTGCCCTATTTTAAGAGCTAGAGGCTTCAAATTTCAACCCATGCTTACGTATATAGAATATATTGTTGTCCGAAAAATCATAAATATCGGTGGTATATATAGTATATATATATTTTCGCAATTTGAGCCCCATTTTAATAGATAGAAGCTTCAAATTTCACCGAACGCTTACGTATATAGTATGTATTGTTGTGTCAAAAAATCATAGAGATCGGTGATATATATAATATATATATGATGGTATATATAGTATTTATATATATATATTTTTTTTTTTTGCGATTTCGGTCCCATTCATAGAGATCGGTGGTATATACATATATTATATACTTCATATAAACTGTAATTTTTGCCCCTTTTTTACGGCTAGAAGCTTCAAAATTCATCAAATTTCATCAAATAGTTACGTTTACGTAATATATTTTTGAAATACGTAATTCGTAGTCATAGTTTTTACATGCAGACCACAAAAAACATACCTACCTATTTTTATACTCAGTTGAGCAGAGCTCACAGAGTATATTAAGTTTGATTGCATAACGGTTGGTTGTACAGGTATAAAGGAATCGAGATAGATATAGGCTTCCATATATCAAAATCATCAGGATCGAAAAAAAATTTGATTGAGCCATGTCCGTCCGTCCGTCCGTTAACACGATAACTTGAGTAAATTTTGAGGTATCTTGATGAAATTGGTACGTAGGTTCCTAAGCACTCATCTCAGATCGCTATTTAAAATGAACAATATCGGACTATAACCACGCCCACTTTTTCGATATCGAAAATTTCGAAAAACCGAAAAAGTGCAATAATTCATTACCAAGGACAGATAAAGCGATGAAATTTGGTAGGTGAGTTGAAATTATGACGCAGAATTGAAAATTAGTAAAATTTTGGACAATGGGAGTGGCACTGCCCACTTTTAAAAGAAGGTAATTTAAAACTTTGCAAGCTGTAATTTGGCAGTCGTTGAAGATATCATGATAAAATTTGTCAGGAACGTTACTCCTATTACTATATGTACGCTTAATAAAAATTAGCAAAATCGGTGAAGGACCACGCCCACTTAAAAAAAAAAAAAACAAAACAACAAAAAATTTAATATCTTTACAGAATATAAGTAAATTATGTCAACATACAACTCCAGTAATGATATGGTGCAACAAAATACAAAAATAAAAGAAAATTTCAAAATGGGCGTGGCTCCGCCCTTTTTCATTTAATTTGTCTAGGATACTTTTAATGCCATAAGTCGAACAAAAATTTACCAATCCTTTTGAAATTTGCCAGGAGCATAGATTTTATGGCGTTAACTGTTCTCTGTGAAAATGGGCGAAATCGGTTGAAGCCACGCCCAGTTTTTATACACGGTCGTCCGTCTGTCGTTCCGCATGGCCGGTAACACGATAACTACAGCAAAAATCGACATATCTTTACTGAACTTAGTTCACGTACTTATCTGAACGCACTTTATCTTGGTATAAGAAATGAACGAAATCCGACTATGACCACGCCCACTTTTTCGATATCGAAAATTACGAAAAATGAAAAAAAAAATGCCATAATTCTATACCAAATACGAAAAAAGGGATGAAACATTGTAATTGGATTGGTTTATTGACGCGAAATATAACTTTGGAAAAAACTTTGTAAAATGGTTGTGACACCTACCATATTAAGTAGAAGAAAATGAAAAAGTTGTGCAGGGCGAAATAAAAAACCGTTGAAATCTTTGCAGGTATTACATATATAAATAAATTAGCGGTATCCAACAGATAATGTTCTGGGTCACCCTGGTCCCCATTTTGGTCGATATCTGGAAAACGCCTTTACATATACAACTAGCACCACTCCCTTTTAAAACTCTCATTAATACCTTTAATTTGATACCAATATCGTACAAACACATTCTAGAGTCACCCCTGGTCCACCTTTATGGCGATATCTCGAAAAGGTGTCCACCAATAGAACTAAGGCCCACTCCCTTTTAAAAATACTCATTAACACCTTTCATTTGATACCCATATTGTACAAACGCATTCTAGAGTCACCCCTGATCCACCTTTATGGCGATATCCCTAAATGGCGTCCACCTATAGAACTGTGGCCCACTCCCTCATAAAATACTCTTTAATGCCTTTCATTTGATAGACATGTCATACAAACACATTCCAGGGTTTCTCTCGGTTCATTTTCCTACATGGTTATTTTCCCTTATGTTGTCACCATAGTTCTCAACTGAGTATGTAATGTTTGGTTACACCCGAACTTAACCTTCCTTACTTGTTTATTTTGTATTTATCTTAATAATCGTTTAGATATGTTCAAAGTTAACCAAATGCTTACGTGTATAGCATATATTGTTGTCTGGAAAAATCATTGAGATCGGTGGTATATATATTATATACCCCATATAAACTGTAATTTTTGCCCCTTTTTTACGGCTGGAAGCTTCAAAATTCATCAAATTTCATCAAATAGTTACGTTTACGTCATATATTGTTGAAATACGTGATTCGTAGTCATATTTTTTACACGCAGACCACAAAAAACCTGAAACTTTGCATCCTCATACAAAGTACCTACCTGTTTTTTATTTTATATTTATCTTAAAAATCGTTTAGTTATGTAGATCTGTTCACTATATATTTCTTATCTTATACATCCGATTGTTCGGAGATTACGAACGGGATAAGATTACAGACAGGCCCGTTCTTACTTGTTTTCTTCATAATTTCCTTCTTGCTTATTTTGCCTTTGTTCCGCTTTCGTTTTTATGTGAATATCGCCGATTTGATTTTCTGCCTTCGTTAATTTGCATTAAATGACGTGCTGTCTTATTTCGCTCATATTAACTCTATGATGGACATTGTTTGCACATTAAGCTACAGTGTAGTGAATACACTTATGCTTACATCCTGTATTCCCTTATATAGCATACCACTTACAAAAGCTAAGCTCATGCTTACACTTACATACCTTACTCTAACATTCTGATCTATCCCCATGTCACATCAAAACCGTTTTAGTAGTAGAAAGTAACTGTTATATTCAGATGCAACCATGCTTATCAATAACAATAATTTCGCGGTAATTGCAAAATAATTTTCATAACACAATCGAGCTATTAGTTAAATAAATATTTACTTTAACATAAATGTAAACACAATTACCTAACTCTTTTTACGTCACTTTGACAGCTTAAAATCAGCCAAGTGGATCTGATAGGTGGCGGCGATCATTGTTGACACTTTGATAATGTTGATGATGATTGTGATTGTGATCATGAGGATGAGTTGATTAAATAGAGTAATTTCCATTATTTAAAATCTACGAAAGAGCTTCGTAGCGATCAGATCTCCATACCATGTGCTTTTCTTCGAAGTTTTTCTACCCGAACTTAAATTGCGCCGACTTAGCAGCATCTTTTATTCTAGGCTTGTATCCACCCGGAATTTTTCAGTAAGCTAAAGCCCCCCATAATCTAGCAAATACTGTTACTTTACTTCGTTGGCAACAATACTTATTTTTTATCATTATTTCCATTATTGGCTGGCATTAACACCAATTACTCAAATCCATCATTGTTGCTTACATTATTTTTTGATTTGTATACAAGTAAACTGTCATCGTATGATTGCTTTGAGTTGATGAATTCACAAAAGAATTTCCATTAAAATGCCTACAGAGCATGAATACGTCCATACTAGTTCCACTTAGAGAAGCAAATAAGTTATGTAAGTACTAGGGCGGGTCGATTTAAAAATCGCTCATTGCTCTGTGAAAATCGTATTCTAGGGATCAAAATAAGAAACTTTGCCGAAGGAACCATACCTTTAAAATGATTCTGATTGTCCCCCCCTGGGTCGAACTTTTGGCTAGGGGCAATTTCAATTCTACCTGATGTGTCTTGTGGTGGCTTAAAAAAACAACACAAGCAATTTTACGATCTGCAATTGTGTCACAGTGATACCTTCATTTTTTAAAACGGTTGAATAAAAAACCCACACAACTATGATTACGACATGCAAATGCATCAGAGTGATGCCTTGGTTTTAAAAGGGGTTGCAAAAACGCTAATTTCTAATAATTTTTTTTAATTTCTTTTCTATTACTAAGTTAAATTCATTTTTTCATTTACATATGTTCTGACTAAATAAATTTCTAAAGAGAAAAATAAACTCCAAAACGAAAAAACATAGGCATTTCAAAGTGGGATTTTTCAAAATTTGCTTCTACGACCCAAAGGGGGGGACATCAGAATTCGTTTTAGAGGTATGGTTCCTTCGGCAAAGTTTCTTATTTTGATCCCTAGAATATGATTTTCACAGAGCAATGGGCGATTTTTTTGCTTCCCCACAAATCGACCCGGCCTAGTAAGTACACTAGTCAGTTGTAGAAATATTTTTTTTATTTCCTCGAGAAAAGTGGGGAAAGGGACTAATCTGGAGCGGTGGACGCATTCACGAATAGCTCAAAGTTTGATGAGAAGGAAGGGTTTTCTGTGTGGAGCGCGTTGTAAGCCACATGTTTAAGTTGCCGGATCACTGCAGTGTAGCGTCTTCTAAGCGGAAGATGACGCGTATAACGATGCGATGGGTGGGATGCTAACCAGTGCTAGTTAGTGAATTCAAAATCTACCCGGATTGTCAAGTGCTTATTTTGGAGCTTCACATCTATTGGTGAAGAAATAGCCATTTGGTGAGATTTGGAAGTACTTTTAAATGGACGGTGTGGCAGCGCGGCAGCAGGAGACAGGAGTTGAATATAATCCATTAACATTTCTAAGATCATGAGCAAATCCTACGACATAAGCCTCACAAAGTTGGTTATATCTCTAAAGAGACAAGATTAAGGGCAAACGATGGGCACATTCACTGGACAATAGAGCTGATCACATTCGCTACGGCGGTGTAGCCGCCACATCTGGCATATTATTTATACACATGGTCTTATGAGTGTCGTTATTTTCAGCGCGACAGGGCTGCACGACAATCAATCACAAAAGCCGTTGTAGCCAGATTAAACCTAATTCTATTTTCGGGAAGCGACAGTGAGTGGCGTCCTTTTTATTTTGTCAATAAAAACTAAAATAGAAGTAAACAACAGATAATAAAAGCTAAAATCATTATTTAGGGCGTTTTTTTTAACATAATTAACATTTTTTTCTAAATTTTTCGCTACTGTTTGCTGTAACTTACATTGGTGGCTGCCACTTTCAAAGTAAGCAAGAAGCCAATGCTTGGCTACGGTTGTCGTCAAGTTTTGCTTTATTGTGGTTGTGGTCTGTAGACGCCGTGTTGAATGTTCATGATCAGCCCTAATGCCTTCTGGCGTCACTTGCTTATAAGTTAGGCCTCGGCAGTAACAGCAATTGTAGGAAGTGCGAGCTGCAGGAAAAAACGGTCGAGTCCATTCTGCGCTCGCGAGGGAAGGCTCCAGCTACAAGGGGCGGCAGAGTTGATAGAAAACTTCTAGTATTTACCAAGGGAACGGAATGGTTCTATAACATAAGTCCTGTTGTTAATTAAGGGTTTTCCGTTTAGTCGTCAAACAAATACTTCTAACAATATGAGCACATATAGTCTATGTGAGGCCTTTATTGACCTGCCAGTTCAACCCAATCTAACCTTCCCCTTTCCTTCTCTCTTTCTCCTTATCCTTCGCCTTTTCCTTGCTCCCTAACTTACCTGTACAATTAAAGTTACTCAAGATCGGCTGTGGATCTGAATCATCGCAATTGGGTTTGGTCACAAAGGAAGAAATCAACAAAAGAAACAGGGTGAGATATTTCTCATTATAATAGTGCTTTTATTTAGGTGAAAAGATAAGTGAAAAAATTTATATAAGTTTACCTAATATAAATTATGTGGGAGGGCTCCTCGGGACGTTGTGCTGGCACGACAAGGGCTGAAAAGTAAACGGTTGCCTATCCGAGGACAACCGTTGAACTGAGGAAAACGTTTCCGGTTTTAAGGAGAAGGTTCCCCACACATTCGCACCGGCATGCATGTATATGTGTACGGACAACTTAACCACACATATGTACACATATACATCCATGTGGACGAAATAGTGGTCAATAAAGTAATGCCATTAGGGTGGCGCGAGTTAATACAAATTTAAGCTTCTGGCCTAAACATATCTTTCCCTTTCCTTTTCTCATTTTTCCCTTTTTTCCCTATCCTTTTTATTATCCAGTTCATTTTACTTCCCCTCTCTATCCTTTTTATTATCCAGTTCACTCTATTTCCCCTTTCGGCGGCCACCGTGGTGTGATGGTAGCGTGCTCCGCCTGCCTCACCGTATGCCTTGGGTTCCCACCACGGGCAAAGCAACATCAAAATTTTAGAAATAAGGTTTTTCAATTAGAAGAAAATTTTTCTAAGCGGAGTCGCTCCTCGGCAGTGTTTGGCAAGCGCTCCGAGTGTATTTCTGCCATGAAAAGCTCTCAATGAAAACTCATCTGCCTTGCAGATGCCGTTCGGAGTCGGCATAAAACATGTAGGTCCCGTCCGGCCAATTTGTAGGGAAAATCAAGAGGAGCACGACGAAAATTGGCAGAGAAGCCCGGCCTTAGATCTCTTCGGAGGTTAGCGCGCCCTACATTTATTTTTTATTTTTATTTTTTTTATTTCCCCTTTCCAGTTCACTTTACTTCTTTTTCTTCCTTCCTTTTTCTTACTTCCTTTCACAACCGTTTTCACTTTCTTCATTTACTTTTCCTTCTTCCCTTACTTTTCCCAACCCCTTTCCCTTTTTGTTTACCTTTCCCTCTCCATTTATCTTTGCAACTTTACTTTTCCTTCATTTCGCTTTTCCTCGCCATTTCTTACTTCAAGTTCGCTTTCGATTTCTAGATGTTAATAGAAAAATACAAAAAAAAGTCTGTTGACAAAAGGAAAAAGTACTCTTTCTTTTTCCCCGTCTTCCTGGAATTCGGAATTGTTTACAGCAGAACTAATATTTTAACTAATGAACATCGCAAAAATATTATTGCTCTTTAATACGCATCGCATATCCTTTTATGATACTAACTGTCACATTGAAATCCCTACAAATCGTGCTATAAAACATATTTAATACGACAGTATTATATGTTTCGTAGTATTCCAGCACTGAGGAGGATACCATCAACATTGCCACCAACGCACCGCTTGCTGGCCACCCACGAGGCATGCTGACGATCCATTTGAGCTTCAAACGAGCCGACTCTGACAAACAACAGATTTGCAAAATACCGAAAAAAGAACGCATGGAATGTGTTGCGGAATTGGGGGAACGAATATGTCACTTGACATACCTACAGATACAATATAAGCAAATATATGATCGCCCTGACGGAAGCTGCAGTAAATAGAATACTATCAGGGATTGCAGAGCAAGGCGACGCATGCTACACATTTTAGTGGGTGATATTATATTCAATATTGGCAATTGTTGGTGGAGTTGCTTTCATTATTGTTTGTTTTTTTTTTGTAATGTCTGATGGTTGCACTAACTTCAATAAAAGTTGTGTTGGAATTGCATCACATAGCAACATAATGTCATAAATCACGAACAGATGTACATATGTATGTAGGTATTCTTGCAGATGCTACGAGAGACGATCATGTGAGTTAAGTGCCACACAATGAGAGACCACCAACCAACTTGAAAGCTCACCAGCTTCAGCTCAATATAATTTCACTATATTCCCAGTTGATTGTTCTGCATGATCGTTTGTCAACATAATCACCCTTCCTTCGTATGTAACGGCCAAGTGCTAAATCACTTCAAGCGACAATTGTCAAGCATCAAGGCAAAATAATTAGTGACTTTGTTGATCATTTGCCTTTTGAGAGTGATGGTGGCTGTGGCGGCGGGGTAGGAAACTTTTTTTAATGCAACGAAGTATGAAGTATATATTTGGTACGTGTAGATAAAATAAGGCAGGGGCTTGGTTACAATTTGCCTCTTACGTAATTAATAATTTTTGTCTTGCATTAGCAAATTATTTTGCTGACTTGGGAATTACGATGGATGCTAAACTTAGTTTCAACCTTCATATTATGGCTACTGTCAACAAGGATAGAGGTGTTCTAACATTCGTGAAACGTTGGTCTAAAGAATTTAGTGACCCTTATGTAACTAAAGCCCTTTTTACCACATTAGTTAGACCGATACTAGAATACGGATCAATAGTCTGGAATAGCGATATCAAGTTCATGCAGATAGACTAGAGTCAACACAGAAGCAATTTTTACTATTTTCTTTAGGGAATTTTCATTGGGCCGCTGGGTATAATCTTCCACCTTATACTAGTCGGTTAAAGCTTATCAATCTTCCAACTCTCGCAAGTCGTAGAGATTTGCTAGGCATATTATTCATGGCTAAACTACCTTCCTTTTGAACGAAGTAAACTTCAATGTCCCATCACGAGCGTCAAGACATTAAAAACCACTTCTTTTGAGGCAGTGCAGAACTTATTTCGAATTAAGTAAACTTTTTCCTTGTTTGTGCCATGATTTTAACTCTCATTCGAACTCATTTGATATAACAGATTCACATTTTACTATAAAGAAAACTGTCCTATCCTATTTTAACTCGTAACAAAATAAAAACAAAACAAAAATCTTTATATAAAATGTTCACTTATTTAACATTGTAGTATATGTATTATTTCCAACTGTTATGTATAATACTCAGCTGATGATATTTATTTTGTAGCTGAGCAGTTTTGGCTCTCAACGCTTAACAAACCTCCGCCTATCAACAAATCGGCAAAAACAAAATCCGTGCGTCATGCGGTTGCGCCCCTCGTGTCGGCTGGGCGGGCTTTGGAGGGTATTTATACGTTGGGTTTATTATTATTATTACTAAAAGCTAAGTCGGAGGCCACCGTGGTGTGATGGTAGCGTGCTCCGCCTGCCACACCGTATTATCTGGGTTCGCACCCTGGGCAAAGAAACATCAAAATTCTATAAATAAGGTTTTTCAATTAGAAGAACATTTTTCAAGCGCTCCGAGTCTATTTCTGCCATGAAAAGCTCTCAGTGAAAACTCATCTGCCTTGCCGTTCGGAGTCGGCATAAAACATGTAGGTCCCGTCCGGCCAATTTGTAGGGAAAATCAAGAGGAGCACGATGCTGGTTGCTGCCCGTTTTAAATATTTGCATTTAGCTTCATTTAAGCCTTCGGTTCAGCCGGAGAATATTATGGAGCATGTCGAAAAATATGCGCACGTTGGTAAGCAACATTTGTGCTGCCATAAGCTGGTAAAAAAAGAGATTGATACAAATTCTCTTGGATATGTTAATTTCAAATTGGGCGTGGTTGAAACCGAATATAAAAAACTGATGAATCCAGAGATTTGGCCGGCGAATGTGTCTGTTCGTCCGTTCCGCTTTCTTCAAAGAGAAGAAAAGAAACGACCTCGAACCTAACAGATCAAGGCAGTGCTTATGAGAAAATTAAGATTTATTACCAAAACACTTTTGGTCTTAGAAGTAAGACAAGTAATGTATGCATGATAATCTCTCTTTTAGAATATGTTGTGTTGGTTCTAACTGAGACATGGCTCAATTCAAATTTTGTCGATGCTGAATTTTTTGACATAAGCTGTTATGATGTTTTTCGTAAAGACAGAGATCCTATTAAAACTGGCTGCAAGAGAGGTGGAGGTGTGTTAATAGCAGCCCGGTGCAATTTGTGTGCGTCATTTTGTGAATTGCGTGATAACGACTCCCTCCTCGATCAACTTTGTGCCCGTTTGTGTAGTTCCACTGGTTACCTCTATATTTGCGTTTCTTATATTCCGTCATTGAGTGATGAATGTGTCTACAAATCGCATGTTGACAAAATTCTCTCAATTCATCAAGACATTGGCAACAATCAATTATTTACGTAACAGGAGTTGCATGGTTGCTATAGATGGGGAATTCTCGGATCCATTCATTGCTACATCTGGTGTGCCTCAAGGTAGCCTATTAGGTCCTTTATTATTCATTTTATATTTCTTTTTGTTTCAACTTGTCTAGATTTCTCTTATATGCCGATGATCTTAAATATATTCTGAAATAAGAGACTCGCGTGATTCATCGGCACTTCAAAGTGAACTTAATAAATTCTTAGATTATTGAGCTTTGAACAGGCATTATATAAATATTAACAAGTGTTTCAAAGTAACTTACACTAAAATGATCAAGCCTTTGGATACTTGCTATTGGTTGGCGGAATCGTGCCTTTCTGAGGTTAATGAAGTTAAAGATCTTGTCGTGTATTTTGATAGTAAACTAAATTTTACTACTCATTTAAAATACATAATTACAAATTCTTTTGGTACACTTGCCTTTGTGAAACGCCACTCTTCTAATTTTTCAGACCCATATACACTCAGAGAAAAACGCCGTTCTAAAATCCAGCACCACCGGACTCAATTCAAGCTTTTCATGTTCTTACTTTTTTGTTCTTGAAAAACGAACGACCTGTTCTTAAAACAATAACCTTGTTCTTGAACTGAGAACCATGTTCTTGAAAAGAGAACGGCTGGTCATAAAATATGAACGAATGTTCTATTAATGAGAACGATGTTCTTAAATTAAGTTCAAGAAAAAAGAAACGGTACAATTCGTGTGCACTACAATGTTAAGTACAACATTTGGCACAAACTACCAAGCAGTTGTAGTGGCCCAGCTGCTATAATGTTGCGGTTGCGATCGTGTGGTGCGAGTTCGATCACCGTCAAACTCTAAAGTTTTTTAAAACATTTTTTTGTATTCTATTTTTTTAACTCTTGTTTTTCGTTTAGTTCCAATCGCATATGTACAGGTAATTCTCAAACTTGTTATGAAATGTTTTAAATATATATTCAGATTGCATCATCAAATAATAAAAATTTCTCGATAAGAGAAATATATGAAGAAATGCATATTATGCGTTTTTTCGAAACTTTTGGCTTTTAATAATAGTTTATTAATAAAAAATAAATAAATAATGGGGTAACATATAAAAAATTACCTTCCTCCCACCAATGATCAAACACAAACCGTTCTTGAATTGAGACCGAAAACTATTAAAACGACCACAAAACGTTCTCGAAGCGTGAGAGCGAAAAATCTTAAATCAAGCCCAAGTAGTGCCTGAAATGAGCACAGAAGGTTCACACATCGATACCAAACTGATCATAAAATACGAACGGTGTGCTTGGAAAAACTGTTCTTAAAACAAGCCCATCGGTCACGAGTTAAGAAAAAACGTACTTAACAGACTTTTGTCAACGAATGTTCTTAATTTTGAACTTGTTTCGTTCGTTTTAGAACGATTTTTTCTCTGAGTGTACGTATAAGCTTTTATACTCGGCCTTTGTCCGTTCTAAAATGGAATACGCGATTAATTTGTTTGATATCGTTATCCGATAGGAGAACGCTGTTATCGGTTACATTTATTTTTGATCTTGTTTCTGGCAGGATAGATTGTCCTTCCTTACTTCAGCTAGTTAGCTTTAATGTGCCCTGCAGAAATTTATGGAATTTTGTTGTTTTTCGTGTTGGACTTAACAGAACAGTCTATGGCGCTAACGCTCCCTTGAATAGAATTATGTCTGATTACAACTATTTCTCAAATTTTCTGGATTTAGATTTTACGTATACCAAACCGGTTATACAGTTCAATCTAAAAACCTATTTTTTAAGTAATACTTAATTTACATTAGTTGTACTATATTCTTAAGTGTCTGCTGTATAATAGACATACAAGTAAATAAATAAATAAATTGGAAGAGAAGCTCGGTCTTAGATCTCTTCGGAGGTTATCGCGCCTTACATTTATTTATTTTTATTTTTTTATTTTTAAAAGTTAAGTCAGGGCCCGTATCGTGTTAAACGATAAGTGATCGAATTCAATTTTTCAAATTGCAGTAGCACTGAAATGGTGATTTGGTTTAAGGTTCTTGTTGAAATATAGGCTGCAAGTACTTAAAAGATTCATAATGTATTATCATTTTTATGAAAAGCATCCCAGATTCATAATTATCATTTTGAGTGAAATTGGTATTTCATCCGTAATCGTATAACACGATACGGGCCCACGATACGGGAAAAAAGTCATGTGATGTACATGAATTGATGTGATGATGTGACTTTTGTCAACAAGTGCTGCTTTCATCAGATCTGGAAACTGAGCTGTCGAGTCAATTGTTATACAGTCCCGATCTGTGGAACCAAGCCATTTCAGGTAATAAAAGTAAATTTCTTTAAGGAACTCATATGCTTTTAGCGAACATTTCCATAGCTTGACGAATGAAATTACATCGGTTAAGCTCTCTGCATCACATAATTTGAATTAATACAGATCCACCTCCAGGGACAGGAGGACATTCGCCCCAATTTCGCTGCGCTGTACATACGCCCATGGCTCAAGGAGTGGATTTCCAATGCCAAGTCACCAAAGTAAGTTTTTCAATTGTCGATATGAGGGAACCCCCAAGCAGACAAGCGGCTAATGCACCAAACAAAGAATACTCATTGTGATTGATAGGCGCCAAAACGAAGTCCCAATTCTCCATAAAAGATCATCAAAACCCACGAGAACAAAAATAAGAAGACGAAGCATGAAAACAACAACTTAAAAATGCAAATAAACTTCAAACAAATAAAAGAGCGAATTATTTCATTAAAAAATGCTGAAGTTCCATAAAAAGGAAAACAAAAAAAAAAAAAAAACACAACAACCGAAAGAACACCAACGAAACCGAAAGCTTACGAACAACAACAAGAGCTCACACAATCAGGCGCCACATCGACTTAATTAAGTCATCAACCAGAAGGCAGACTAATTGAAGATTCTGTGCTATGCCGATAGCTGCGACGATCCCTTACTGCAGTTACCACCAACGCATCACAAAAGGGTCAACAAAAATGCTTCTGACGGTAGCCAGTATTTTCTTATGTTGGCGATTTATGAAAATCCAAATACGAGCCGCTTGTGAACGTCGTCTTCGTTGCTCTCGCCACCAATTCCTCTCTGCTTACCTCACCTTCTGTGCTGCGTAAATCGTCTTCGGCTTCTCCTCTATCGCCTACACCAAACTCTTTACCTATTCGTATTTCCTTTTTGCTCAGATTGGCCCATCCTTCATATGTAAAGCTTTTTTTGTTTTCTGCTTATGGCTACTGCTCACATGGATGGTATCAATAACTACAACGGCTGCTGACTTTTTTCCCATTCAGTTTTACTTCGATACACCTAATATTTCGGACCACACACCAGCTCACATGCTGCTATGTACTGCTCGTTGTACCAGATCACAGCTGTTTTGCTCAGCTTAGTTTGCGATGTAGTAAGGCGGTTTGAAGGTGCGGGTGCGTTTGGTGTGTCGGTGGGGGCATTAGTAGCAACGTTTGGTTAGCTGAAGTTGTTGCTGGTTTGACACAACTACCATCATTCCCTACTACTTGTGTGGTGAGTTCAATAATATTAGATCACCGATACATGAGTATCGCACTGATTTACAGTGCCACTGATCTCCTAAGCAAAGAAGCTGTTTGGTACATGTTGGGAATGACGTTTAAGTCATATGTTGTATATGACTCATCTTACAGTGGGAATTATAGACGGTTTGTTGACAAAATATTTTTTCTTAAGTTACTAGCTCTTATATATTTATTTAAAACGCGCATTAAATCGTTTACCACCTAGTCCTTCCAGCAGAGTGTGGGCCGCCCTCTTCCTCTGTTTGCATGGGAGGGTATCAATAAAAATACTTTCCTAGTCGGAGCATCATCTTTCACTCGCATATCATGCCCTAGCCAGCGTAGCCGCTGCGTTTTAATTCGCTGGACTATGTTGATGTCTGCGTATAGCTCGTGCAGCTCATCGTTAAATCTTCTTCGGTACTCACCATCGCCAAATCTTTCAAAGGACTTTTCTCTCGAAAACTCCCAGAGCCGTTTCATCTGATGTTGTCATGGTACATGCTTCTGCCCCATATAGCAGGAACGGTACGATAAGTGACCTGTGGAGCCAGATTTTCACTTGTGGAGAGAGGACCTAACTTTTCAAATGCTTACCTTGTCCAAAGTATCATTTATTGAGAAGAGTGATTCATCGCTGATTTTGTTGTTTGTGTTAACGCTGGCTCCCAACTAACCGAAGTCGTATGCTGTTCCGAAATTATTGCTGTCAGCAGTGGCATGGTTGTCAAGGCGCAAATGCGCTGACTCTTTGCTCTATGACAGTAGGTGCTACCTTTTGTCCTGAAGTCCAAGCTGATGATGATATCAATTTAATCAGCTTACACCAGTAATTGCACGATTTTGTAGAATATTATCCCAGAGTAGTTAAGCTCTGTAGCTAGTATAATTTTCCTGGAGAGATCCGTCGGAATTCGAACTGAGCTGATGGTGTTGCTCGATGTCATTTTGCACAGCCCTATAACGTTTGCGGTGAAACCTAATTCAGACATAGCGGCACATGGGCAACTCCTTCTCGTGCTGTCGAAGGCGGCTTTACGAAGAGTTGTTGTTTGTCAATTCTTTTATTGCGAGTTTTTTCCAAGATATGTCCCATAGTCAAAATTTGGTCGATGGTAGATATAACAGGTCTGAAGCCGCATTGATAACATCTAATCAGCCAGTTCACGGTGGTCTTCAATCTTTCGCACAATCCATTTGACCGGACCTTATTAGCAAGGCTAATTCTGTGATAGTTGGCGCAGTTTGCCTTTTTTGTGGATTGGGCAAAAAACACTTATATTCCAATGGTCGACCGACCATATTTTGCAAAGAAGCTGATGCTTGCCCCTTACAGACTCCTAGCCGCCGTATTTGAATAGCTCCGCAGACAGTCTATCGGCGCCCATGGCCTTGTTGCTTTTTAAACTAGTTACTGCTATTCAGCCTTCATTATAATCGGATGGGGGGACATTAGTTCCATCATCATCGACGCGGGATCGGGTTCACCATCGATGTTTACATTGAGGAGAGCAGAGAGGTCCCTTCATTATCTAAGCACTCTCTGAACATCGGTTACAAGATGACCGTTTTTGTTCTTACGGAAGTTTGCCCCGAACTTAAAACCGTCTGTCGCCGAACTTTTTTTTTTAATTTGCGGGCGTTAGAACCGCAGCCATAAAATTGGTGGCGCTAATGCTTCTGTCTTCTCGCTGCTCATTTCAGAATAAATCAGGCATACTCGGAAGATGAGTATATTTTTGCGCATTGTGGCTCCATTTTTATGTCTCTTTGTTTTTTGCGCATAAAATAGCAGCAAGTTATGGCGTGACATATTTTAAGTAACATTTGACAAATGCAGCGCTCGTAAATGTCACTGCAATAACCCAACTGCGATCTTCCAACAAAACGGCAACTTCATTGTCGTTACCAAGTGAATCAGTGAATCTATTATACCTACTCTATGAGAAGTTGTGCGATACAGTAGCAATAAAGCTCATAAAAATCATTGCAATGGTACTCCTTGATAGTCATATCAGTAATAACTAAGTAGCAAAAAGAACAAGATACAAAACATACAAATGGCTTACATGTGTTCTAGTAAATGAGCTTCTTATGTAGGTACACTCTTGGCCATCCAAACGTTACCAAGGCATTTTTTATTTTTTGGTAAGTAATCATTAAGGTGAAGTTGTGCTTCGATATTTGACAACTAGGACAAATTTGCATATGACATTTTTGAGTGCTGAAATTTGAACCCATAACCTTAATAATTAGGAAAACTACCTTATGAGGCCGATTTTTCAAGGCGAACAAGAACCAATAAATCGGACCAAGTACATACGATATGCTAACAATTGCAATAAAAGATTCATATCTATAGCAAAATGCTTTGAAAATTGGCGTGGTAAGGTTTCCGTGGGCACGACTGTTTAGTACTCTTTTATGGGCCAACTTTATTTCGAAAAGTTGATGGATAAAAATGCAAGTTCAAATTCCTGCGTTGATAGCGCTGAGTTAATGGAGCCTTTTTAAGTAATATGTATGTATGTGTGTGAACACGTCTAACGCAAAAAGTTTTCGGTACGAAAAATACTAGAACTTGGAGCCACAATAAGGTTGGCGAAAGGGTATACAAATGGCAGAACATACTATATACGTTAACCTGGGTCGATTTATTAACCTATATTCCGCCATCGATTTTTCGATAGGTTTTGGGCTCAGGAAAAAA
Organism: Eurosta solidaginis; assembly: GCF_040869045.1. NCBI lineage: Eukaryota > Metazoa > Arthropoda > Insecta > Diptera > Tephritidae > Eurosta > Eurosta solidaginis. Next base: position 253,989,325 of record NC_090321.1, read on the forward strand.
AAGATCCACTAAGCATACCCAAAAAAATTATTTTCGAGCCTGCAAAATTTGTGTTTTTTGACTTTTTTTCTTTGATTTTTAAGATTTTTTTCATGACCTACTTAAAAAATTTTCATTTGATTTTAAAATTTTCATGTATACCCTGTCCGACTCAAAATTGTCCGCTAAAAACTTTGGAGATAACAGTTTTTAAAAAAAAAAAAAAAAATAAAAATATTTTTTGGGTTTTGAGGAGTGTTGTGGTGAAAAAATTTATTTTTTCGCCATTTTTTTAAGGGTTTCTTCAGAAACGTGCTAAAGTGTTGCCGATGAAAACGAATTTGTTTCATAGTTCCTATCCCACTTAAAATTATGCGATAAAAACGTTGGCATTAACAGTTTTTAAAAAAAAATTTTTTTTTGGTTTTTGGGACTCGACTTTTTTCATTTTCAAGGCTCCAAATCATTTTTTATGTATATGTTTCCGTTAGACCCACCAATAAGTATACCAAAATGATCAGGGGACGAGCTGAGTTGATTTGGCCATGTCCGTCTGTCCATCCGTCCATATGTCCATCTTTTCGTTTGTTTGAACGCAAACTAGTCCCTCAATTTTTGCGATATCTTGATGAAATTTGGTAAGCAGGCATATTTTGATGGGGGATTTGACATTTGTCGGAATCGACCGGATCGGACCACTATAGCATATACCACCCATACAACCGATTGTTCAATTAGAGCGTTTTCGCTATTTCTGCCTCATTTTAACAGCTAGCAACATCAAATTTTACCACAAGCTTACGTATTGGGCATAGCTGGTTGTTTGAAAAAATTGTCAAGATCGGACATAAAAAAAAACACCGATTGTTGAGATAAGAGGATTTTCGCCATTTCTGCCTCTGCCTCAACCTTAAAAATCAAAGAAAAAAGTCAAAAAACTCAAATTTTGCAGGCTCGAAAATTACTTTTTTGGGTATGCTGAGTGGAACTTTTTTTCCTGAGCCCAAAACCTATCGAAAAATCAATGGCGGGATATAGGTTAACTTTCGTCCATGCAAATCAACCCAGCTTAATATACGTGCATACCGATGGTTAAAAATTAATGGAAGTGGTCGATTCTGCTGGTTACTGAGTCGATCCAGCAAAAATAAGTAGATTCTAAAGGTTGCCAGATAACTGTAGTGTCTTTCAGTGGGAAATTGTGAAGAAATTCTGGAGAAGGCGTGCTTAATTAAGCTGGAGTTGCCAATAAGGAAATAATCTCACACAGCACTTCATCAAGAAATATACTGGAATACAAAAGACCATAAAAGAGACTTCGCTCCGGCCGGACAGTATATCTATGCTGAGTCACGGTCATAAATTGATAGAAGGTAACAAAAAGGCCGATGAGTTTGCAATGGAGGGTGCAGTACTTGATTAATCTAAGGAAGCCCCCAATCCGCTTGAGGGAAATCAAAAGAAGACAGGAGTTGAATATGATTCATCAAGCAGGAAAAGCGTGGATAGAAGTACGGGGCTGAAAAATTTCTAGGATTATGTGCAACTCCTACGATATTAGATTTACAATGTTGCTCATATCTCTAAAGGAAGAAGACTTAAGGCTCTTGATCGTCGTTCATGTTGTTTTCGTATCCTGTGCTCGCGAGGTCAAAGCTTCAGCTGCTAGGTGCGGCCAATAAAGGTAGTGCCTAGAAATTTTCTAGTAGTAGTTTTTTTGTATCTTAAGTCCTGGTACCTAATTGGGGTTTAACCGAAAAGTTTAACCTACCAACCGTATTTAAACTCTCCCATGTTAAACCATAATAGATGTAACTTTACCAAGAACAAATAATTTCGTACCTTTGCTAACAATCCGATAACAAACCGATCATTTTTTGATAACAAAGCGATAAATTTTGCTGAATAGTCGACAGCTTCTCGATTAGAAATCGATAATATTGTAACGATTTTCGAAATTAATTTTTTTTCATAAACATCTGTTATGATTTCACATAAACCACTGAGCGAGCACTAAACCGTTAATTTTCCCGTTAGAAGTAGCATGTATGTTTGTATGTGTTTGTGCGCATGCCTGGCGCTTGCTCAAGTTTCGATATCCGACAAAGTGTTGTCGCTAAAAGCAATCGAAACTTTGTCGATGGGTTTTTTCGGGTTATATAAGGACCTTATTGAGAGCAGAGAGGCTGCATTCCCTGAGGATGTATTTTTTTAGGTTCCTTATCCTAGATTTTCAATCATTTTAAGGTCCGTGGCATATATTCTCATAACAAATTTTCGGACCGACCCGGTAATTTCGATTAACGTGGGGTTCGCTGAAATTTCTGATTACCTGAACCTGAGAACTAAACATTATTTGTGTCTATTCTGAACTAATATAGAACTAGATATCAAAATCTGTCCTTATCGCTACAACAAAAACTAGAACGTATAAAAAATATCATTTGGCGGTTGATCTCCGCGCCGAAAATATCTGCCAGTGGTATGGGCAAAGTTAAGTTGGGTGATCGTTTGGGCTTGAAATTCGCATTAGTTGTGAGTTAGTATTCGGCCAGTTAGTTTGAATACGTGCTAAAGACAAACATATGCATTTCCAGAAACATCTTTATGTATGAACATATGTGGAAATGGACCTAAAACCAAAAAAACCAAAACAAGCAAAGGCAAATAGAATATAAAATTGCAAAAAAAAAAGGAATAAAGGGGGAAATTGTTAAAATCTAAAAGAGAGACGATACAACGAGCACTTGGGTGGTCTTACTGTCAAAATGTGTGGTCTTTATTAATAAAAGCGCATGACAGAAACAGTAACAACAACAACAACAGCAAAAACAAGAGCAACAGCAACAAGAAACAAGCAACATCAGTGAATGTTCGATGAGCAACGACGACGACGATGTCGACAGTGGAAAAGAAAATAACAACAACGACATGTGAGGGAATAACAATAAAAACAATAAACGAAAAAAACCACAACAAACAAACAAAGGCAATAAGAACATCAACAACAGTTGTGTTTTCTCCGGATTGTCTCTCGCGTTGTCCCTTCAAACAGCCTTAAGCGATTGTTGGTTGGGACAGCATTTGGACGTGGACGACAACGTCGAGTCGCTTCGGTGGCGTCATTCCTTCAAGCGTGCAGCGGCGGATGTACACGCTGCACAAAGCTGTTCGCAACAATATTCCTATGTGACATAAGGCAATTGTTGCTGCAACATATGTTTTTTTGCGATTATGCTGTGTATGTATAAATGTTTGAGTGGATATGCGGCATTCCGTGTTAAGTCATCCTACCGAGGTACTTTGCTGCAATTTGGCAACGTTTTGAGGGAGCAATGAAATAACAAAGGCAGCCGATACACTTCCCGCCTTGTATTTTATAAAAGAGTTAAACTAACTTGAATAAAATAAAATAAAATAAAATAAAATAAAATAAAATAAAATAAAATAAAATAACATAAAATAAAATAAAATAAAATAAAATAAAATAAAATAAAATAAAATAAAATAAAGTAAAATAAAATAAAATAAAATAGAATAAAATAAAATTAAATACAATTAAAAAAAAAAAAATAAAAAAATAAAAGAAAATAAAATAAAATAAAACAACAGAAAAATATACAATAAAATAAAATAAATCTTAAAAATTTTTTTTCAAAATAAAGTAAAACTTAATTAAAATGTTTTAAATTAAATTAAATAAAGAAAAATATAAAAAATGAACAAATTGAAAAATAAAAGAAAATAAAAATATAATTATAAGATAAAATAAAATAAAGTAAATAAATTTAAAAAGGTAAATCAAATAAAAGAAAAAAATTAAATGACAAAAAATAAAATAAAACTAAGTCAAATAAAATAAATAAAAGGGAATAAAAACAAAAAATTTAAAAAATATGAAAAATTTGATAAAATAAAACAAAATATAATAAAATTTAAATACAAAAAGTTTGCTAAAATAAAAATGAAATTTAATAAATTAGAATAAATTCTGATGAAATGAAATAAAATAAAATAATATATAATAAAATAAAATAAAAAAATAAAATAAAATAAAATAAATGAAAAAATAAAACAAAATAAAATAAAAAATAAAACAAAACAAAATAAAATAAATGAAATAAAATAAATGAAATGAAATAAAGTAAAAAGAAATAAAAACAAGTAAAGGTGTCTAAGTTCGGGTGTAACCGAACATTATATACTCAGCGTGAGCTTCAATTGTACATTTCCTTTCAGATAAATTACTTTCCTACATCACACGTGGCACCGCCCGTTTAAAAAAAATGTCTCTCCATTTCATCTTACAATAAAACTTGATAAGTGAAATATCATTGATTCAAAACAATTTTTTACTAAGTTATAGCTTATTATTCTAGTCTACGACCCTTTTAAACTTGTTTTATATCTAAGTTGCCGTGGTCTTTAACCGATCCCGTACATTTTTACTAGAAATATTTTCTGCTATAAGGAAAATATGTGTACACAATTTTATTACGATATGTTAATTTTTCTTCGGGTTATGGCTCCCGAAATATAGAAAATTGCGGTGCCACACCCACTTTCAAAAATTTTAAGGTTTTCTAATTTAATGTTATAATTCCATTTAGAAAGTAAATTTCTATTGAAACGAAGCTCTTTTTCGCTAAGATGTAGCTTATTATTTTCGTCTACGACCCTTTCAAAAATCTTTTATATAAAAGTGGGCGTGGTCTTTAACCGATCTCGTCCGTTTTTCCTAGAAATATTTCCTCCTATAGGGAAAATTTGTGTACCCAATTTTATTACGATCCGTTAATTTTTCTTCGAGTTATGGCTCCCGAAACATAGAAAATTGCTTAGTCATAAAAGTGGCGGTGCCACGCCCATTTTTTTAAAATTGAATTTTTTCCTATTTATTGTTATAAATCCACTTGGAAAATGAAATGCCATTGATATAAAGCTCCTTTTTCCAAAGATATAGCTTATTTTATTCGTCCACGACCCTTTTTAAAATATTTTATGTATAAGTGGGCGTGGTCCTTAATCGATTTCGTTAATTTTTTTTGAAAGCATTCCTTATAGTAAAGGCAACCTCTCTGCCGAATTTTGTTACGATAGGTTAAACAATTTTTGATTTAGGATTAATAATATTCGTAAAATTGATTTTATGACAAGTGAGCGGTGCCATGCCCATTTAAAAATTTTTTTTTCAAATTTTTATCAAGAGTCTCAGTATCAGTCCACACGTCAAATTTCAACACTCTAGGTGTGTTATTTACTAAATAATCAGGTTTTTTGTGTTTTCCAAAATTTTATATATATAAACAGTGGGCGTTGTTATTATCCGATTTCGCTCATTTTCATCACCAATCTATTTTGGGTCCAGATAAGCTAGTGTACCAAATTTGGTGAAGATATCTCAATATTTACTCAAGTTATCGTGCTAACGAACGGACATGGCTCAATCACATTTTTTTCGATACTGATGATTTTGATATATGGAAGTCTATTCTATCTCGATTCCTTTATACCTGTACAACCAACCGTTATCCAATCAAAGTTAGTATACTCTGTGTGCAAAGCACGCTGAGTATAAAAAAAATAAAATAAAATTGAATTTCAATTATTATGTTTTCTAAGAGAAACTGAAAAGAAAGAAACGGACCCATTTCGAAAACCGCCAACGTAATCATCATCAGGCAATTTTGTAATGTTATCAAAGGTTTCACCGGGATTCGAACCGTGAATCACATGGTGAAAATGCAGTAGCCTTTAACCACTACGCCATCCTGCTGGTATTTGTTTTCATGCTTAATTCAGTTTTTCTCATTTCTACACTAATAACACAATTGAGACATTTTGTCTCTATATTGATTTGTGTGCCCTGTAGATTTGTTTACAAAGCTTCTCATTCGCAACGAAGAAGAACTTTACAAAAACAAATCTACATGGCACACAAATCAATATAGAGACAAAATGTCTCAATTGTGTTATTAGTGTAGAAATGAGAAAAACTGAATTAAGCATGAAAACAAATACCAGCAGGATGGCGTAGTGGTTAAAGGCTACTGCATTTTCACCATGTGATTCACGGTTCGAATCCCGGTGAAACCTTTGATAACATTAAAAAATTGTCTGATGATGATTACGTTGGCGGTTTTCGAAATGGGTCCATCGCAATATGCCAGTAAATGTTTCTTTCTTTTCAGTTTATCTTAGAAAACATAATAATTGAAATTCAATTATTATAAGCCGGTGTTAAGCTCATGAATTCTTAAATATAAGTATAAACTGAACACACCATTTAAAACAAACATACATAAATAAAATAAAATATAATTTAATAAAATAAAATAAAATTTCAGCAAAATTGGTAACATAAATTCCATCTATTCGCTAGTATAAGATAGAATGGAACGCCCCATTTGCATGAGTTCTGCACCATCGCTACTTGCCGGCGCTTGCTCAAAATAGTTGTTGTTGTTGCTGCTACTCACTGCTTATCGACAGCAAGTGCTACTCAGAAATCGTTGTTGTTTTGTACTGCTGCCGGGCATGCCCATTTGCTGGTTGCATTTTCGGTGAGTCTTTTGATTTTTTGCCGCGCCGCGCCCAACCGTAACGGTGGCAACAACAGTTGCTGAAGCTGCAAATTAAACGAGCGCACAAAATGTTCGCATTTAACACAATCCGCTATCGCTGTCGATTTTTGTTGCACTTCATGCTCATGTTTACCCCGATAAGTTGCCCTTACTCATACTCATATTGTTGTTTTTTTACTTCTTTTGTCTTTTAATTTCTGTTTGTTTTGCTGATGATGTGTCAGCTGATGCCACTGTGGAATTGGTTTTCTTTGCTGGCGGTTGCTATCGCCACCAACACCCTCTACCTATCACCGCCTGACTGAGCACGGAGCAGTGTTGTTGTGATCATCATCGCTGGCATTAAGCTTAATTTCAGTCCAAATTAGTTCGCTAATGAACCCATCAAGATCATTATTGCCATTTGGCGTTTATTTATTTTGTTGTTGTAGCTATTAGTTGTCGCATTTATTGTTGTTCGTAATATGTTGTTGTTTGTTTTATTTGCCATTTATTCCTCATACGTTTATTTTTCTCTTGCTTAGTGACTTATTGGTTTTGATTACAAATTGAAGATTCTCCATCAAGTGGTTTTTTTTTTGTTTTCCATGGTTTTCTGTTGCTGTCATAATCCACAGTGGCATCTGCGCTCTATTACTTCCTAAATTTTGTATGGGAGTGCCACATGGATGAAGTCGCGTTGACGACGGCTTAGCGAAGACGCTAATCCATTGTAGTAGAGTTCGTTCACTAAATGCCACTTAAGGTGCAGTTTCGAAAATTTATTTTGTAATTAATTGCAATAAATGTCAAGCGTGATAAAAAACAGTGCTTAATCGGATACTGATTGAGATTGCAAGCTTTGTTTTAGAAGGTCAGATATTTAGTAGTATTAACGGAAATTCCATTATGGTCCTCCTCAGAACAAAAAGTTTTCAAAGAAACAGGGCGGCAACATTTACCTTCGGTGGCCTTTATCCCATTATCCATACTTTACATTCTTGGTGTATTTCGAATTCAGTTGTACTCAGGTCTTGGGTCTGGTTCTGGTTTCGGTTTCAACTTCAATTTTTGTTCGCATTCGGGTTTGGTTACCTTTTAGATTCCGAATATAAATTAAACAAAAAATAAGTGCAAGGTGCGATATACCTCCGAGAATTTAGGTCGAGCTTCTCTTCCAATTTGCGTTGTGCTCCTTTCTAATTTTACTGCAAATTAGCGAAACGGGACCTACATGTTTCACACCGACTCCGAACGGTATCTTCAAGGCAGATGCGTTTTCACTGGGAAGCTATTCATAACAGAAACGCAATCGGAATGTTTGCAAAATCACTGCCGAGGGGAGATCCCGCATAGACATTTTTTTTTGTTTCTAAATTTTTCAGTTTTATTTTCGATTCTACTTTCGTTCCCGGGTTCGATTTGCGAGACTGGGGATCCAAGGGGTTGATAAGTGCAATACAAAGCTTCATAACTTCAGAACTTCCGCAACCTAATTGTCAACGTCTTCTACGGGAGGGGAATCCTGTTACAAATATGAATATATCATGGGCATATTTAGCAGGCGAGGCTCTGGCGACCCCAAGTTCCTCACATAACTAGCCGGATGACCTAGAAGGTTCAATGTGGTCGTATTTTTCGTCGTAATTATTCCCGAGATGCTCGGGCTAGTACATTAAGGGTGCTTTTTACCGCAATACCGTTAATACAACAACAGCATTTGCGGGGCCGGTTGGCTTTTATTTTCGTCTCTTTTATTTTCTTTCATTTCATTTTAATTTAGTTTATTATTTCATTTCATTATATTTTACTTTTTATTTTATTTTCTTTTATTTAATTATTTTAATTGCATTTTGGGTTTGTTTAATTTTACGGAATATTATTTTATTTTTTGTTTGATTTTATTATATTTGTTTAATTTAATTTAACTTTACTTTTTGTTAAGCCCGTTTTACTTTATTTTTACTGTATTTTTTTTTGGTTTTTTAATTTTATTGTTTTGTATTTTATCTGTTTATTTGATTTCATTTTACTCTGTTTTATTTTTTTCATTTTATATTATTTTACTTTGTTTTATTTTATAATTTTTATTTATGTATACAATTTTTTAAATATTTTTTTAAATTATATTTTTTATTACTTTATTTGATTTTATTTAAGTTTTTGCTTAGCTCGTTTTACTTTAACATTTTTACTGTATTTTGTTGTCTTTTGTTTTATTTTATTTCATTATACTTTATTTAATTTAATTTTATTTTAATTTTATTTTATTTCATTTTTATTTTATTTTTTATTTTTATTTTATTTTATTTTGTCTTGTTTTATTTTATTTAAAATTTTTTATTTTATATATACAATTTTTTGTATTTTTTATTTCATTGAGTTTTTTTAATTATATTATTTTATTACATTTTATTTTATTTTGTTTCCTTTCCTTTCTTATGCTTTCCTTTCACTTCATTTCGCTTATTTTCCTCACCTTTCTTTTCTTTTCTTTTCTTTTCTTTTCTTTTCTTTTCTTTTCTTTTCTTTTCTTTTCTTTTCTTTTCTTTTCTTTTCTTTTCTTTTAATTTCTTTTCTTTTATTTTATTTTCCTTTCCTTTCCTTTCCTTACCCTTTGTCGTTTATTTTCGCTTTGTTATCTTCCGTTTCTTTTTGTTTCAATTTGTCTATCTTTCCTCATAAAAATTTCCGTTGATTTGCTTGTGGGCGCATTTGTTATTGTATTGAAGCGCATATTTGCATGATTGCTATCTTCTATATCATCCATCACAAGGCGGTGACTACTTTACCACCGTTCCATACTCTTCCTGCTGCAGTCGGGTTTTCTTTGCCTACTATCATCTTGAACGCTGTTCGTAGTCCCCAAAGTTGGCCTTACAGTCACATGTTCATTTGCAAGGGCTGCTATCTGAGTACATACTCCTTGCATTCAGCGCTACATATGTTCTGATTTTTTCCTTGCTACTCATGTTGTTGTAGACCTACAACAGCGTCTTTATGTTGTTGCCTTTTGCCTGCACTAATTAACTCATTAACATTTGGTTTTTGAATCATTGACTTTGGTGTTGCTCGAAATTCTTTGCATATTTTTTCTTTCACAGCACTCACTCAAGCATAAACACTGTTCATCTGGTATTTTAGTGGGGGTCTTTGCTTTTATGCGATATGAAAGCACTTGCTGTTCGGTTTTTGCATCATAATCTTATTGTAAATGTTGCCGCCCTTTGGTTAGTATCTCTGCCGTATCCACATGTCGTCAAATGGCTGCGAAATATTTGTGTAACATATAATATACTTAAAAGTTCCACATGAGATTACGCTAAACTGTGAAATGCTTTGGACTTATTTGTAAGTATGCTGATGATGTCTCATCATACATGTGCTAGTGTCAGTGTGGAAAAAGATTTTAAGGCCTTTGTGATATTCGAAAAGAAGTCCTTTAAAGAAATAATGGTAGTTCTTGTCAAAGGCAAGTATCAAATTATATTCAACGATGAACCGTTCGAAATCTACCCTGATATCAGCATAGTTATGGCTAAAGATGCTCCGTTCTAGAGGGTATTCCTTAACTCCAATTTTGCAGCAGAATAAAGAGAGATCCTATGCTGAGCTGGGAAGCACTCCTGTGAAAAGAAAAGAAATCGCCTTAGTAGTTAACCGAAAAATTAAAAAGTAGGAAATATTCTAGCTGTTAATGGAAAGCGATTTGACATCTTTTTAGAAACCATTTCCCATAAGTAAATTTTTTGAAATTTTTTTATAAAATATCTCAGCACGACTCTTTTGGTTTTGATTATCGTTTTGCCAGTCGTATTACTAATCCTGCTACAAACAGATGAATTAAGATCGTTTTAGGTACGATTACTCCAAAGGTATAGATGTTATTTTAAAAAGTTTTGGAGAACGCCCTATCATAGAAATCTTCTGCGATACGCGGAAATAAAGGACGTCAGTTAAATCAACAAAACGGCTTTGATGTACTTTGGTTAACAGACACTTGCAAATGCAGCAGCTAATTATAAGGAGAAACTTACGCCTACGGCGCTCACTACGTTATCCTTAAGACCATGGTGCCGCAGAAATCTCTAGCATATGAACAATCTTCATTGTAACTGTTATGCTTACGCAGATCTGTTATTTTAACAGTTTTAATAGGCGTTATTGGGGTGTCAGTAACATTTGTTAAGTTAACAGAGTATGGCTTAAGTATGATGAACATTTTTTTTGTGTTAATTTTACTGCTGAAAAAGCCAACTCAGTATCAATGGATGAAAATTGCCAGAATTTTGGGTTAAATTTACCTGTAATTCGTTTGATTTTAGCAGATTTTTGTTTTCAGTTTAGGCTGTTTTGAAGTTCGCAGCCGAGTTAGGGTCAATCGTCGAAATGGTCTCACTACAAAAAATAAAATTGTTTACCTAACAAACTCGTATATTCTCACGTCTTTTAAAAATTTAAAAATTGCTGAGAATAGTGTCAGATCATTTAATTTGGCCCTATATTTCACTACTCCAATTTTTCATTGATTTAAATTTTCTGAAGGGAACTTTCGTGCAAAAGTTTGGTCCCACTTTGCATAGGTACACGGATGACAGAACGAGAAAGACTGCACCTCATTGGCCCACTTATTATTTTCCTTCTCCTTCTGCTTCTTGTAGCTAGAAAAACACTTAGCGAAAGTTTTGAGAAGTGCTATCTATCTTCTGCCGAATATTGATCCAGTACGTTCCGAGCACTAGCACTATTAACGTGCTAGCCCGACCATTTCGGAAAGAACCAGTTGGTGGTGCTTAATGAATAATTAACAAATTTAGATAATAAGCTGTAACTGAAAACTGATATTTCCAAGATTATATCGTTTCTTTATCATACTTTGCATTTTAGGGATGATATGAAAAGCATCTGATGAAGCAACATGACGGTTTCCGGAATAGTATTTAGCATAAGCACTTCCAAATCTTCTTTTCAATTATCATTTCGTACATACTTATCATAAAATATATATACAAATAATGTATAGATATTACTAAAATAGTATTACAAAAGTACTAATGGTGATTTACTTAACGCTTACAGAACAATAAAACTCATGATTCAATCACAAGAGGTTTGCTCGGCTGACAAATTTTTTGACAATTGCAGCAATTTTGCTCCCAAATCGAAGCAATCAGTTTACAAATATCCGATAAGTACTGAACCGCATAATTCCTTAGAACAATTTTTTATACTCAGTTGAGCAGAGCTCACAGAGTATATTAAGTTTGATTGGATAACGGTTGGTTGTACATATATAAAGGAATCGAGATAGATATAGACTTCCATATATCAAAATAATCGGGATCGAAAAAAAATTTGATTGAGCCATGTCCGTCCGTCCGTCCGTCCGTTAACACGATAACTTGAGTAAATTTTGAGGTATCTTGATGAAATTTGGTACGTAGGTTCCTGAGCACTCATCTCAGATCGCTTTTTAAAATGAACGATATCGGACTAAAACCACGCCCACTTTTTCGATATCGAAAATTTCGAAAAACAGAAAAAGTGCGATAATTCATTACAAAAGACCGATAAAGCGACGAAACTTGGTAGATGAGTTGAACTTATGACGCAAAATAGAAAATTAGTAAAATTTTGGACAATGGGCGTGGCACCGCCCACTTTTAAAAGAAGGTAATTTAAAACTTTTGCAAGCTGTAATTTGGCAGTCGTTGAAGATATCATGATGAAATTTGGCAGGAACGTTACTCTTATTACTATATGTACGCTTAATAAAAATTAGCAAAATCGGAGAAAGACCACGCCCAGTTTTAAAAAAAAATTTTTTTAAAAGTAAAATTTTAACAAAAAATTTAATATCTTTACAGTATATAAGTAAATTATGTCAAGATTCAACTCCAGTAATGATATGGTGCAACAAAATACAAAAATAAAAGAAAATTTTAAAATGGGCGTGGCTCCGCCCTTTTTCATTTAATTTGTCTAGGATACTTTTAACGCCATAAGTCGAACAAAAATTAACCAATCCTTTTGAAATTTGGTAGGGGCATAGATTTTATGGCTTTAACTGTTTTCTGTGAAAATGGGCGAAATCGGTTGATGCCACGCCCAGTTTTTATACACAGTCGTCCGTCTGTCCTTCCGCATGGCCGTTAACACGATAACTTGAGCAAAAATCGATATATCTTTACTAAACTCAGTTCACGTACTTATCTGAACTCACTTTATCTTGATATGAAAAATGAACGAAATCCGACTATGACCACGCCCACTTTTTCCATATCGAAAATTACGAAAAATGGAAAAAAATGCCATAATTCTATACCAAATACGAAAAAAGGGATGAAATATGGTAAGGTAATTGGATTGTTTTATTGACGCGAAATATAACTTTAGAAAAAACTTTATAAAATGGATGTGACACCTACCATATTAAGTAGAAGAAAATGAAAAAGTTCTGCAGGGCGAAATAAAATACCCTTAAAATCTTGGCAGGTATTACATATATAAATAAATTAGCGGTATCCAACAGATGATGTTCTGGGTCACGATGGTCCACATTTTGGTCGATATCTGGAAAACGCCTTCACATATACAACTACCACCACTCCCTTTTAAAACTCTCATTAATACCTTTAATTTGATACCCATATCGTACAAACTCATTCTAGAGTCACCCCTGGTCCACCTTTATGGCGATATTTCGAAAAGGCGAACACCTATAGAACGAAGGCCCATTCCCTTTTAAAAATACTCATTAACACCTTTCATTTGATACCCATATCGTACAAACAAAGTCTAGAGGTACCCCTGGTCCAGAAAGGCCCACTCCCTCTTAAAATACTCATTAACTCCTTTCCTTTGATACCCATATTGCACAAACGAATTCTAGGGTCACCCCTGGTCCACCTTTATGGCGATATCTCGAAACGGCGTCCACCTATGGAACTAAGGATTACTCCCTTTTAAAATAATCATTAACACCTTTCATTTGATACCCATATCGTACAAACAAATTCTAGAGTCACACCTGGTCCATCTTTATGGCGATATCTCGAAAAGGCGTCCACCTATAGAACTAAGGCCCACTCCCTCTTAAAATACTCATTAACTCCTTTAGTTTGATACCCATATTGCACAAACGAATTCTAGATTCACCCCTGGTCCACCTTTATGGCGATATCTCGAAAAGGGGTCCACCTATAGAACTAAGCCCCACGCCCTTTTAAAATAATCATTAACACCTTTCATTTGATACCCATATCATACAAACAAATTCTAAAGTCACCCCTGGTCCACCTTTATGGCGATATCTCGAAAAGGCGAACACCTATAAAACGAAGGCCCACTCCCCTTTAAAAATACTCATTAACACCTTTCATTTGATACCCATATCGTACAAACAAAGTCTAGAGTCACCCCTGGTCCACCTTTATTGCGATACCTCGAAAATGCGTCCACCTATAGAACTAAGGCCAACTCCCTCTTAAAATACTCATTAACTCCTTTCGTTTGATACCCATATTGTGCAAATAAATTCTAGGGTCAACCCTGATCCACCTTTATGGCTATATCCCTAAATGGCGTCCACCTATAGAACTATGGCCCACTCCCTCATAAGTACTCTTTAATGCCTTTCATTTGATACACATGTCATACAAACACATTCCAGGGTTTCCCTCGGTTCATTTTCCTACATGGTTATTTTCCCTTATGTTGTCATCATAGCTCTCAACTGAGTATGTAATGTTCGGTTACACCCGAACCTTACCTTCCTTACTTGTTTAATTTTATGATGAATTTATTAACTACGCCATGATCTATTAGTGTGGCTGAACAAAGGTAATTTTATGAAAAGTACGTACTCAAAGTGCCTTTTCGTAAACCCATGAACATGCGAGACCCCAACCAATTTCAAATTCATCGTTCAACATCAAAACCTCGACTAGTAAGTTGATTCATTTAAAAATGCCATTAGTAAATAATGGAGATGCCATAACGAAATGTACTCATTGAGTATGTTAACTTATTCATTCCGTATGTTCAGAACATTCGTCTCCATTCAAGAATTTGTGGGTCAATTTATATTTGCAATATGATGTACTATCTAAAAGACACAGTCTTACTTGTACAAATAAGTTCAAATAAATAAATAAATAAATAAACAAAAAATAAATAAAAAAAATATTATGTGAGGTAGTATCAAACGAACGTGTTCCGAATATTCTAAATGGACGGTTTACCCCAACACTTCTATGAATACTTAAACGGAAAAGAGCTTTCCGAAATTTCAGAATAAAAGGTAAACTCTCCCTGTGTAGCAGGGCCGCGCAAAAGCTTAGCTCTTCTGTCAAAGTCAAGGCCAGAATATAAGGTTCTAAGTTGTTCTGAGTGGATTATCACCCCATGTCGGCTGCTAGTTCGAAATCGTCCTATCTGAAAATATTTTTCAAAAATTTCCCATTTCAAGATTTGTCACATAAACGCCTTATATCAGAATTAGGTTGAAGAACTTCTTATTTTAGAATTTCATTAACCCTCTCTTATGTCAAAATGCATTGAACTTATACTCAGATAGGGAGTGCTGAGATAGTGTATTTTTGAATAAAATTCTGACGTACGGCATTCTTCGAAAAAATTCTGAATGAATGGCCAAACCAATACTTTACCAATTCACGAAATATTTAGTAGAAAAAAAAATTAACTTCTTCCCCCAAAAACTGTTGGCATTTACAAATTTATAATCACTACTAATAAACTACTTATGGTACTTTTCTACTACAATTTTCGCTGAAGAGGATCGAATTATTACCCGTTTTCCTTACTTCGTAAAAGCAACCTGTCCAGATTTTTAAATTTAGAGGTGTCAAAGCTCGTGTCATCATTGGAGAACAAACCTCTAGTAATTGAATCATGAGTAAATAGTATAGTTTAAATATAATAATTTGCTAGTATTTTCCTTGTTTGTATCAACATACGTGAAAAATTATAAAACTTACACACGGCGATGCTAATAATTTTTATTTCTTATTTTTTTTTCAGGTAATTGCTTTTCTTGGTGTATTTTTACGCAATATGGTTTTCGAGAAGTGCTTTTGAACAATTACAAACTAAATCCACAAGCCAAGATCTATGTAATGTATGTATGTCTATGGGAAAATCCCAAAAACTTTAACTTTTTTGGATACTCGGGTTTTACACACGGACAAAAAACTTAAGGCCAGAAAAAAGTACAAGGACATTAAGCCTGACCTATTGACTATCCGATCTGATGATTTTAAAAATCAAGAAAGTTGATAGTAAGTTTTTGCAGAACTTCGAAACGTAAAAACGTCGATTTTTACATTTTTTTAAGCGATACCTTTTTTTTTTTTAATTTTTTCTATAAAATTTTGAGGCATCGCTGAAACGCTATCGAATTTAAACTGAATGTTGTTTTTGAGACGGAGATTCTGAAAGTATGAGCAAAATAAATGTGCCCCTCCAATACTCAAAACTATCATCAATCAAAGTAGCAATACCTTTTTTTTTTTTGTCAATTTCAATATTGACAGTTTTTTGCTTATACCTTTTTGAGGCAACTGAGTATTGAAATTTGGATTATGCACGATAATAGCCTATCAGGGACTAAAAATACCTGGTGCTTCAAATCCGATGTGCCCCTTTCAGTTTTGAAGGTAGAGGCAGAAAAGTGGAAGCACTTGGTTGCGTAAATTTTTTTTCAGGAGCATGTTTTTTGTGGGCACAGCTACAATTTTAATTTTATCACTTCATACCCGTTTGTTAATTTTTTCTCTACACCACAGTAGTATACCATCAATTGCCTCATCTTGGAATATTCACGCAAGGCAAGTTATTGATGTTTGTACATGGGGCAAATATACGAAATTTCCGACAAAAATTGGCAATCGTCAAAAAGTGTAGACATTTTTTTTTTGTTTTAAACCAGGTTTTATTTAAAGGAAAATGAAAGGAAACACAAATTTGGTACAAAAATTAAAAAAAAATTTTTTCTACGCTTTTTGACGATTGCCAATTTTTGGCGAAAATTTCGTATATTTGCCCCATGTACAAACATCAATAACTTTCCTTGCGTGAATATTCCAAGATGAGGCAATTGATGGTATACTACTGTGGTGTAGAGAAAAAATTAAGAAATGGGTATGAAATATTTGACGGTTACCCGGTTTCATATTTTTGCACATATCTCTAAAACCGTGGTTCGGGTATCAACAAAATTTTACCTTAATATATCCCACATAGATATGTACATACTGATAAAATTTCAACACAATCGGTTCAGAAGTGTTTAAATAACTAAAAAAAAGTGTAGGTTTCCCGGGTTTATATTTTTATCAATATCTCCAAAACCGAATCTTGGGTATTAAAACTTTTTTAACTGAATATACTTCGTTCATATATCTATATGTTTTTAAAGTTTCAAAAGAATCGGCAGAAAGGTGTAAAAATAAATGTGTTGCAAACTTTGCAGTAAAAAATATGTGGCGGTTATTCGGTTTTATATTTTTACCGATATCTACAAAACCGGGTCTTGTGTATCAAAAAATTTCACATAGCTAACAGCTGCATATATCTCCATATTTTGTTAAAATTTCGATATAATCGGTACAGAAGTGTTAAAATAAATGTATATTTAACATTGCGACCTCAATTTATATATATTTTGCTCGATCTTTTGACTAGATCTTTTTGAGGCATTATGTAAGACGAGTAACGACAATGCATTATAGCTCCAATTTACCCCACAATGTTCCTAACAAAAACATATTTGCGTGCTACCATGTTTCAAAAAAAAATTTTTTTCTCCAAAAAAACCAAACTTTGGCGGATTTTTCCCTATGTAAAAGTTATGCTGCCAACCAAATCCAATTTACACACTAGATTGAGGAGTAAGAAGGGATAAAATTATTTATTTATTGTTAAATCACCAGAGTTATTTGTTCAATGAAATCGTATACAAATTATGAATGCAAAAATGTATATGCCCCAGAAGTAATCACTTGGAGGGTAATCGCGAAAAACGTTTCAAGCGTCAAAGCAGAGCTCAAGTAAGAAACTTGCCAAAATAGTACAGTTAGAAATATTCAGTGAGTGGAAAAACGTTTTAAGTCATGCGTGTTATAATACGGCAATGTCGCAAGTTATTGTTAAGTGGTAATAATGGTAATCGTAGGAAAAATTCCGATGGAAAAAGGATAAGAGCGAATGGAAAAAAGCACCAGAACAGATAACATGGAATACTTGCACGAAGCTTCACGTGATAGCAAAACATGGTAAGGCAAACAAAGCATTGAACAAAAAACGTTTTTCCACTGAAAAAATTTTGAAAGAGTACGTTGAGATTTTATTTCAAATTAAAATTTAATAATATTTTGTATCCAACTTTTGGTTACCACGTAAAAAAAAGAAAAATCGATCTTTTTTTATCATATATGTACGTTTTTTTCTGCATTAAAAAATTTTGATTTTGTCGCTTAAAACATTTTTGCGATTGCTCATAATTTTTTTGTTTGTTGTCCATTGAAAAACTATCTTATAACTTTAAACGAGCAATTCTCGTTTGTTTATATAGCCGAACGATCTCGGGAACGGCTCAACCGATTTAAATGAAATTTGGCACAGAGATAATGTATCACCTTCTAAGACTTTCTACCTAGGTGTTGCCACTCAGAATGTTTCACAAGGTTGCCACCTATTCGAAATTAAAATAAATTGCATGAGATATGCCGATATGGGTACCAAACGAAAGATATTTCACTCCGCATTACAACAGGGACATTTTTGAGTAGGGTTGCCATTTAGAGTTGCCACCTATTCGAAATTAAAAAAAATTGTATGGGATATGCCTTAGATCTCTTCGGAGGTTATCGCGCCTTACATTTATTTTTTTATTTATATGCTCTCCGCATTACAATAGGGATATTTTTGAGTAGGGTTGCCATTTGGGGTTGCCACCTATTCGAAATTAAAACAAATTCCATAAGATATGCCGATATGGGCATCAAAGGAAAGGTATTTCACTCCACATTACAATAGGGACATTTTTGAGTAGGGTTGCCGTTTAGGGTTGCCACCTATTCGAAAAAAAATGCATGAGATATGCCGATATGGGTATCAGACGAAAGGTATTTCACTCCGCATTACAATAGGGATATTTTTGAGTAGGGTTGCCATTTATGGTTTGCCATCTATTCGAAATTAAAAAAAAATTGCATGAGATATGCCGATATGGGTATCAAACGAAAGGTATTTCACTCCGCATTACAACAGGGACATTTTTGGGTAGGGTTGCCATTTAAGGTTTCCACCTATTCGAAATTAAAAAAAAGAAGCGTTGCCAGCACAACGAACGTTGCCGAGCAAAGCTCGGTCGCCCAGGTACTAAGAATATAAATAAATACCTGTCAATTTCTAATTTTGCCAACAAGCGAAGCAACTAAGTTTTAGCTTAGAGGCTTTAGTTTCAGAACTGCATTTAAGAGGAATCTCATAAAGTTCTGAGAGTTCATTCGCTTTAGCAATTAAGCATATATTAGCATCTAGGTGATGGCGTTTACTTGAATCCACGTGTTGGTTAAAAAAAAGATTTGGCAAAACTCAGCTCTGAGAGAATTGAGGCCGGCCTTTTCTTTGCCCGTACTTTATTGTTAATTTGCGTCGTACTTCTTTTTGATTTTTCCTACAAATTGACGGGATGGAGCCTACGTATATCTAATCGACTCAAAACGGCAGAGGCGGAGCAGATAAATTTTCACTGAGAAGCTTTTTATCGCAGAAATATACTCCGTAGTATTTTCTAAACCACTGGCGAGGGGCTATGCCGCTTAAAAAGGTTGTTTTCTAATTGAAGTTTTGCTATCGATAACAAAAGTTGTCCATCAGTTACCACGCTTGTATTGACGAGTTATCGGTTTGATTTAAAAAATTCCCGGGCAAAAAAACCTCAAAAATTTTGAAAAAATTTGTCTTAAATTAGAAAAAAGTATTTCTTTCCGAGTGTATTTCTATCATGAAAAGCATTTTAGTGAAAGCTTATCTCCCTTGCAGATGCCTTTCGGGATGAACGTAAAACATGTACCTCCCGTGCCGCCAACTTGTAGGAAAAACCCAAAAGCAGCACTACGCAAATTGACAGAGAAGCTCAGCCTAAAATTCGTCTGAGGTTATCAAGCCTTGCATTTATTTTATTTTTATCAAAACATTATCGATTTGTTACCAGAAGGTTCCCATTTGCTATCGGAGTGGCAGCAATTTTTTTAATCGAAAAGTTATCTATATGTTGTTGATTTGTTATCAAACAAGGTATTATACAAGTTACCGAGTTTTGTCCAAAAGTTATCGAGATGTTATTGAAAACTTAACGCTTAGTTATCGAAAAGTAATCGTTTATTTATCGAAAAGTTTCGTTTAGTTATAAAGAAGTTTTCGATTTCTTATCGAAGTGTTACAAATTGATATTGGCGTGCTTGCTAGATATGCTATCGAACAGTCGTCGATTTGTTATAGATTTTGTTATCAAAATAACATCAATTTGTTATCAAAAAGTCATCAATTTGCTATCGACAAGTTGTTGGCTCCTTATGGGAGTGTTGGCAACTTGTTGTCGACGACTCAACGCTTTGAAACAGATACCGATAAAACTGTATTATAAATTCAATGGCTCATCTGTAACTCTTGCATAACAAGCCGATAATAAACCAAGAAGAAGCCAATGATTCGGCGATAACAAGCTCATAACAAAACGAAAGCTTGACGACAAAAACTTGCTATCGATAGTAAGACGATAGTAAAATAATCTTAATGTATAAAAAACACGTGTCACAAACTGTTTGGGCGCGATGGACTCCTAAACTACTGAACCGATTTTGAATTGGTTTTGCACCCCGTGTGTAGTTTGATCTAGCTTGAGAGATAGGATAGGTTATACCTCAGGGGGTTTCTGAGGGGGGCCCGCGATTTAGAGGTACTATGACATTTTTTTTTCAGGAGAGTCTTTAGTTGTGTAGAGGGTAATTTATAGGCCAAAACGTGGGCCAGTGAATGCCTAGACAGTTTTTATACAATATGGATATCAAATGAAAGCTGTTGATGAGTGCTTTAGTACAGAGTAATATATTATCCAGAGACGGACTGGCACTGGGATTAGGACTAGGACTGGGGCTGAGACTCGGAGTGGGACTGGGACTGGAATAAAATACATACCACCCTCTGGGACAGGCAATAAGGGATGCAGAAGAATGAGAAGAAATTGAGAGAAGAGAAAAGAGAGAAGGAGATTGAGAAGGAGATAGAATGAGACGAAGATGGAGATAGATGAAGCGAAAAAGACTGAGGGAGGAGTGAATAAAAGGATTAGGAAAAAGTGAAGAGGGGGGGGGGGCAGAGTCAGACGGAAAAATTTTATTAAAATGTATGCAGATAGGCCAAATTTAGGGCAGGACAACGTCTGCCGAGTCTTCTAGTAATTTATAAGAAGCCGACGAAGCACTTCTCAAAAAGCATCTAAGATATTTGTTTAGACCAAGGTTATCTCTGTTATAGTTCAACTTCCACCCCTGACCAAATCAAAGTCGAAAAAAATTAAAAAAAAAAATTTTCGCAGACTCGAAAATTTTTTTTGGGAATGCGTAGGGAAACTTTTTTTCCTGAGCCCAAATGGAAATCGATGGCGCGATATCGGTTAACTTTCGTCCATCCATACAAATCGATACACCCTAATGTATGTACCTTAAGTTACCCTGCCAAAATCGCGAGTAACGGGATGGCCTAGAAGGTTTCATGTGGTCATACTAGTCAGCTAGTACCTTAATGGTGCTTGTTAACGGAACGTCCCGGATCTGCATCCGGCAAGGGACCATCAACATCGATAACACTCCCAGGCCTTCGGGGAGTGTCCTTATTGCTACAACAACAAGAACAATATTAACTGATTTAAATTCAAAATAAGCCATTAAATCTATTACCAGCACACAAGTGCACATATATGCCGCCTAAGCCCCCCAATCACCGTCCGCATACTTTGCCACACCAATTTGTTACCCTAATGATTAGGCTAATAATCTCCCCAAAATCTGACAAGTACTTACAAGCACTTAACTAACCACAACATAAATAGAGCACACAACCAAACGAACTATTATAAATAATAAATTCAGATACACAAAAGGAGTCAACAAAAATCTCATTCATAGAACATACAAGTAAATTTTTCATGGTAATCATAAAATGGCATTTATTTTGAAGCCCACACGCATTCATACGAAAACTTTGCTCAACCAACGAACCACCCCAAAAAAGGGCAGGCAACTGCGTGAAAGTTCATCTGAAAGCTGTGAAAGCATTACAAAGCCAACCAAATCAACAGCGTTGAGGAGAAAGAAAAACAATCAACAAATGAACAGCAAAAATGAAAAGAAAAAAAAAAACGTTTTGTGAATACAAATGGGTGGGCGATACATCTACATACATACGTATACGCCCACTGCGTGTTAAACAAATGGATATACATAAATGTTGTTGAAAATCAAGGGAAGATCAAAAATAAACACACAGGGCGGAAAGAAAATTAATAAAAAGAGCGTAAAAGTAACAAACAAAATGACAAGGCAATAAAACGATAAAATATTTACACCGATTTAATGGGGGGGACAAAGGACACGTTTCAACATTTAAGTTTTTAATAAAAGTAAATCATTTTTGGGACAAGCAATAAAAAACTAGTTTCATGTCTAAAAAGCAGACGATGTGAAAAAAATTCTTAATTGATTTTAAGATTAAGTTTAAACCAAAATATTTGTGAAGTCTGTTCAACTACACTTTTTCCAGTTTAAGTTCAGAAAATTACAATTTAAATTCAGAAATTTACAACTCAAATTCAGAAAGTTACAATTCAAGTTTAGAAACTTCAATTTTAGTTCAGAAAATTATATTTAGTGTTCAGAAAATTACATTTTAAGTTCAGAGAATTACGATTCTATTTCGGAAAATTACAATTCAAGTTCAAAAAGTTTGTCAGACATTTTTTCTTTCATGCAATGGAAGCAAAAGTATGTAGGATGGTAACTGTTAACGCTAATAATTTGATATATGGATATGATATCTGTTAAGGAAGCATTGGACTTCTTAACTCAATTATATCAATTTTGCTAAAATGAAGGAGATAGCGAAGAAAAAACCCTTTCCTCTCTTCTCTCTCCTCCTCTCATAAGAGGGCAGTTACAAGGATATCCAGCTATATTCTTAGTTTCACAAGCATTGATCTGTATTGAATATGACAGCGATGATGACGAATATATGACCACTTACACAGTCAACGGAGCATCTACAATCCCGAAGGTAAGGTATAAATACTCCCAGGGCATATGAGAATAGATGGGAATGAAAAAGCGGATGAACTAGCTAAAAAGGGCGCATCCCTTCAAGCTTGCTCCGTGGACGTCCCAATTAGACTGGGCGAAATTAAGCGCAGGCGAGAGGTGCGCATGATCGACCAAGCAGGAAAGGCGTGGGTTCAAGCGCGGGGCTGTAAAGTGTCGAAGATTATGCGCAGGTCTTACAAACTTAGACTAACAAAGTTGCTTCTTTCATTAAAAAGAGAGGACTCTAGACTCATGACGGGTATTCTGACTGGACACTGCCTTCTGGCGTCACATGCCTTTAAATTAGGCTTGGTCAGTGATAGCAGATGTAGGAAGTGCGGGCTGGAGGAGGAAACGATCGAGCACGTTCTGCGCTCTTGCCCTGCGCTTGCCAGGCTAAGACTCCAGCTATAAGGAGTGATACAGCTGTCAGATCTAGAAGCAGCAAGTGGCTTAAATCCTAGGAAGCTTCTGGTATTTGCCAAGAGGACGGAGTTATTTTATAACAAAGGTCCTGCTTTTTGATAGATTTTTCTGTTTGGTCGTTAAAACAAACTTCTGGTAACACTACGGACTTATTCAGTCTATGTGAGGTCCTCATGGACCGACCAGTTCAACCTAACCTAAGGTATAAATACTGTGTGTACAGATCAGGTCTTCTTCCACCTGCCTCTCGCTACTCTGTGGAGTTCTCCCCATTCGCCTGCTTCCAAACTGCGGTGTCGACTGAAGTACTTTCATGGCCAAGGCGTCCTCATGCACTTGTTGCAAAGATTTGTCCTCCGTTGGATTTCTAAGCTTAGAATTTACACGCCTTGGAGAAAACTTGGCTGTACCCCAAGCCACCGTTGTCAACGCAGCATCAACATTTCCGCATATAACATACGTATAACTATTACAGTACGTAGTATGAATTGGAATATATTTTGAAGAATAACACCCTACTTATAATATTTCTGAATTTGAATTAGGATTTCCTGAAGTTGAATTTTAAATTTCTGAGCTTGAATTGCAATTTTCTGAACTTAAAATGAAAATTCTGAACTTTAATTATTATTTTCTGAACTTGAATTGCAACTTTCTGAGCTTGAATAGTAAATTTCGGAACTTAAACTGGAAAAGGAGTATACCCATTTTAAAAGTAAAATTGTAAAACTTCTCCAGCATAACTTCATTAATTCAATGGGTTTTTTGTTATCTGTCAAATAATATATATCTTTTCTAAACAACAATTTAGTTAGCGTTAACCCTTATTAGACCCAGCTGTGTTTGTACACAGGGTATTATACCTTTGATTGGATAACGGTTGGTTGTATAGGTATAAAGTAATCGAGATAAATATAGACTTCCATATATCAAAGTCATCAGATCGAAAAAAATTTGATTGAGCCATGTCCGTCCATCCGTCTGTCCGTTAACACGATAACTTGAGTAAATATTGAGATATCTTCACCAAAGGGTTTGTGAAAATGCTAAAAAACATCCGAGCTTGGAAATTTTCCTTTGGAGATTTAAGGAACTTCCTGATAACCCTAAACCCCAAACTTTGATCGAAACTTCGGGCTTTATTAACTTGTAATATTAAGGATAAAAGAGTTTTCTAGATGGAACAGGGATCAAGATTTTTTCGTTTCTTCTGGTCCATTTATATAAGGGAACTACTTAAAAAATATATTACCTTCTTTTTAATTTTCAGATCAATTCGCCGTGAAATACGCTAGAGTGCACTCAAATGTTTTCTGGATGTTTCATCCTGAGATGAAATTATTTTTGGTGGGCAAATCTAATCACATTCAAGTATTTGTTGCTTTGCTCGGAGTATTGAATATAAAGGTTAGGTTAGATAAGGTGGAGAGGGCGTACGTGAGTTTTACCCACACTTCCACTCGGAGACATTTTGGCCCATTGTGAGTGCCCTCCCTAAGTACAGGGTGGCGGCACATACCTTCTACGCCATTATCCCCTAGTGGTCCTCAACGAACCACTTGCTTTCCCAGATGAACGCAAGAAGAAGCGAGACATCCGCCTTGCCATCCTCTGCTATGCTGTCGAAGAACCGTGCGCCCAGAAATCTGAATTTAAATCTTTTTCTTTTGCACCACCCTAGCTTTCGCACAAGCATCCATGAACCACTGACTCTGCTTTTCAATTGTACCAGAATTTTTATTACTTGATTTTTCCTACCATCCCTTTCGCAATTCCTACTTTCGCCAATGTATTTTCCGAGAACAGCTTGACGGGTACATTTTTTGGGTGTTAATTTTATTAGCTTTGTTTGTATGTGGAGTTTATATTTGGTGTATATAAAAATCGACTTCCCTGCAATAACATCTCAGTGATTGTGGTTCGGGTGAGATAAGACAGCACGTGCGCTTATTGAATTTTAAATATGTTGTTTGTTATTCGATAAGTTCGGAATTTAAGGATTTGTGTAAGTGCTTACATATTTTTATTTATGTGTGTACGGAGAAGGAGTGGGAGGTTATGCGATTACATGACCCGTTGTTGGTATTACAAATATAATATATTTCGATTACACGAAGAGCAAGAAGGAAAACACATTGAAAGCGAAATGGAAGTAAAGGAAATCAGCAAAAGAGACGAAGAGAGTATATATTACTATACTGTCTCAGTCTATTATGTGGGTTTCCTTAACCCCAACGGGCTAGTGGGCTTATATTATAATCGCGGCCGTTATGCCTGTCATAAGAGGCGACTTGAATACCCAAATGATTTAAGGGATTATGTAGCGCAACCCTTTCCGGAAATTGCTAGCGCAATTGTCAACCT
Organism: Eurosta solidaginis; assembly: GCF_040869045.1. Taxonomy (NCBI): domain Eukaryota; kingdom Metazoa; phylum Arthropoda; class Insecta; order Diptera; family Tephritidae; genus Eurosta; species Eurosta solidaginis. The sequence goes on from NC_090321.1 coordinate 254,015,036, forward strand.
CACCTTCCCGTGGCGAAACCCATTTCTTTAGCAGCCGAGGTCTAGCGAACCAAAGCTCCTCATAAAACTGAGGATGGGGGCGGGATGGCCTAGAAGGTTCAAGGTGGTCATATTAAAGCGTTTTCAAGATGGTCGAGCTTGTACCTCAATGATGATTGTTACAGGAATGTATGGGATCTATATCCCGCAAAGGACCATAAGCATCGGTAACACACACCAAAACATTCGGGGAGAGCCTTTTTCGCTACATCACCAACAACATAGTATAAATTAGGGCATATCAAACAAAAAAGCGTGATTGTCAAGTACTCATGAAGTTCTCTGCGTATTATAGTACGTATTTTTCAATCAAAGTGTGCATCCAAACAAAGCGAGACATCTCATTTGTTCGCACTTCGACAAAAATCAATAACTTGTGGATAAGACGCCGAAAACACACCAATAAAAATTGGATAACAACCCGTTAACTCGCGGAAAAAACGGATAACACTTCGATAAAAAATCGATACATTTTCGATAAAAACGAGTCGATAAATTTTTGATAACTCATCGATAAAAAGTAGATAACTTGTAAATTAAAAAACGAATAACTTGGCAATATCGTTTTCATCGATAACAAATTTATTACATATCTAAAACAAACCGATAACTCATCTATGCCTCGTCGATAGCACGCCAATAACATGGCGATAACAAATGGAAAACAAATCGATAATTCGTCATAAATAAATGTATTATGCGCCCGTAGCCCAGTTTTGGTTTCACATATTTCCTCATTCTCCAGTCTTTTTTTATACTCAGCTGAGCAGAGCTCACAGAGTATATTAATTTTGTTCGCATAACGGTACGCAGTAACGGTGTAAACTAATCGAGATAGATATAGACTTCTAAATATCAAAATGATCTGGGCGAAAAAAGAAATCCATTTAGCCATGTACCTCCGTCCGTCCGTCCGTCTGTCCGAAAACACGATAACTTGAATAAATTTTGAGGTATCTCAATGAAATTTGGTATGTAAATTCCTGCACACTAATCTCAGATCGCTATTTAAAATGAACGAAATCGGACTATAACCACGCCCACTTTTTCGATATCGAAAATTTCGAAAAAGTGCAATGATTCATTACCAAAGACATATAAAGCGATGAAACTTGGTGGGTGGGTTGACCTCGTCACGCAGAATAGAAAATTTGTAAAATTTTGGACAATGGGCGTGATACCGTCCACTTTTTAAAGAAGGTAATTTAAAGTTTTGCAAGCTGTTTATGGAATATTCGGTTACACCCGAACTTAGCCTTCCTTACTTGTTTTTCCTTGGGTTTCCTTCACCAACACTTATATTCTGTAGTCCTTTATTCATCATATGATTTTCATTTACCTTACGCTTACGTTCTTACATAGATCAATGCATGAAAACTGACAAATGGCTTCCAAAGCTCTAAAATACTCAAACTTTGCGAACTCATATGGACATGTTTTGATTTTAGAGTTGCCATGGTTCCAAGGAATTTGCGTATTTGAGAGAAATGCCTGATTATGTTTTGTTTTCTCTCAGGCTTACGCCCAAAAATTATGTGTACTCTTAAAAACTTTGCGATGTACCCACACAGTCGGCCGCCGTGGTGTGATGATAGCGTGCCCGTCTCCAACACCGAAGATCCTGGGTTTTATTTAATTAGAAGAAAATTTTTCTAAGCGACGTCGCCTCCCGGCAATCTTTAGCAAGCACTCCCAGTGTATTTCTGCCATGAAAAGCTTGTCAGTGAAAACTCATCTCCCTTACAGATGCCGTGCGAAGTCGGCATTAAACAAGTAGGTAGAGTCCCGCCAATTTGTCGGGAGAACTAAAAGGAGCACGACGCAAATTGGAAGAGAAGCTCGGCCTTAGATATCTTCGGAGATTATCGCACTTAAAATTTTTTTTTTTTCTACACAGTTCTCTGCAAACAAACTTAAATGGACTTCCATAGCTGGGTGGCCTTAAGGAGTACAATTTTCAAAGACTAAAAAGTATTTACTATGTATATAGAAAAATAAACTTTTAGGCGCAAATTATTTATAACGCAGCGAGCCGTTTTTTGTCGTGTGAACCCAAATTCTTATGCTATAAAAGCATTCATTCATTTCAGTGAGTGACAGCAAATCTGAGTGCCTTTGTGAAATTTTTGGCATTATAAAAGGTCACGGCGTCGTACATGACATGGCCATTAGTTGACTAGCTAAATACTGACGAATTTTCTAGCAATTTTGCAAACTGTCTTTATCTAACGTAACATTTCAACATCGCATTTACTGATATATGCACTTCACATATTTAACAACAAATTTAAATGAAAAATTTACAAAAAAAAAAAAAATGTGAACAAAACAGAAACGCAAATCAAAATTGTTTACGTATCAACGCATGAAAACAACTGTATTAACACATTTAATTTAGTCACATTTAAAATTCTTGAAATGGCAATATGTAGACTTAATATTAGAGCAAATCATTATTTTATATGCACAATAGGTATTCTACGCATATGCTTTTTTGCCGCAAAAGGCCAAGCAATTGGTCAACGAGTCACTTATGGCCGACAATAAAGCCTTTTTGTGCGCGATTCAATCACTTTTAGATCCCAAGGGAATAAGCCACATTTAGTTGCAAATCGTGAATTACTCGTACACTTCCACATTTGAGCAACATAATTACGTCCGCTGTAAAACATTAAAATACGCGAATGTACGCACTTGTTGTTGACATAAATTCCCATCCACACATCACAACTAAGAGAGCGATCTAATGAGTGAAAGAGTCAGCGATATTCACATAATTACACTCATAAGAAAAAATATTTAAAATAATTTGTTCATGCTATAAATAAATAATAGTTTAAAAAAACTAAAAAAACACGCTTTTATAGCAAACCGAACTAAAAAATAGAAAATAATTTTTAATTAATAAGAGTTTATATAACAGTAGTAGAAGGTCAGACAATCGTTTATAGTTAATTACCTCAAAATAAAATTATAATAAAATTTAAGTTATTAACAGAATAATTTAATTCAGATTAAAAACGTGGGGTGCATTTGACTACATTTCATATCTTTCCTCTCAGATTATTGCCAATAGAATGATTGTAACATTCAATATCAAGCACCCCACGCTTTTTACTGTGAATTAAATTATTCTGTTAATAACTTAAATTTTATTATAATTTTATTTTGAGGTAATTAACTATAAACGATTGTCTGACCTTCTACTACTGTTATATAAACTCTTATTAATTAAAAATTATTAATTGAAAATTATTTTCTATTTTTTAGTTCTATTATTTTCTATTTTTTAGCGTTTTTTAGTTTTTTTAAACTATTATTTATTTTTAATTTTTTAGTTCAAGTAATTTTAAAAGTTTTAGTCGAGAGTGATGAAACCTCGAAACGACAGCGGTCCATGGATGAATCAAACCCCACGGCACCGAAAAGGGCCAAGACGCAGGGAGGCTGGACGCGGTCTTTCGCCGAAATTGCCAAGGGTCGGCAGATCATTGGCATTATAGACGAGAGCAGCGAAGATGGCAGGATCCCGAAACAACAGTGGAAGTGGATCGAGGCCGCGCTCACTACGGTGGCCGTTAAGGTTAAGAAAGACAACCCTGGTCCACCGCCATCGTACACCGATGCAGGGTGCTTCCAGGGCAATGTCAAGCTAATTGCCTGTGACTAAGCCTGGTCGATCAACCCATATAGGGCCGCCGTCACGCTGATAGGGGTGGTATATCCGGGCGCGCGCCTCAAGGTAGTGGAGGCGCGTGATATACCCTCACGACCAACGGCTAGAGCCTGGGTTCCAGTGACGCCAACGGACCCAGCTGACATCCTGGAGCTGCTCCAGGAGTACAACCCGCCACATGTTTGGAAGTCAACCCGGATAAAACCGAGCTTGTTGTCTTCACGAGGAGGTACAAAGTACCAAATCTCATACCGCCAAGAATTGGGGGTACGTTCTTAGCGTTTAGCGATCAAATCAAATATTTGGGAGTCATTCTGGATAGGAAGCTATTATGGAGTGACCATATAGTGGAGCAATCCAAGAAGGCAGCAGCATAGCTGTTCACTTGCAAGAGGGCAATTGGCACCTCCTGGGGATTCTCCCCTAAGGTGACCTACTTTATTTACACAGCCATTGTGCGCCCGATTCTTCTTTATGGTGCCTTGGTCTGGTAGCCTGCACTAGCTAAAAGTACCTATCTTAAAATGCTTCAAAAGGTGCAACGGAGTTCGGAGCACTGCATTAGTGGGGCTCTAGGCTCCACTCCAGATTCCGTTACATACATACATGGATACATAGACACATAGATAGATACAGGCCAAGCTAATAAAAGCGTGTTAAAAAGGGCTCCAGTATGCTCTTTCGTAAATGTACCATGCATCCACTTCTATCATTAACAAATGAATGCGTTTTTCGCATTATGTGCATGGTTTCAAATCCATGGCCATTTGGGGTGGTCACAAGTTCAATTGACCTTATGTCCGTTAACTTTATGTGACCCCACCATCACATTATTGCATTGTCATCGAGCCTTGATACGTGTGCAAAGTTGCAATCAAACTTATGGCCATTCAAAGTGGTAATAAGGCCAATTGATCATATGGCCGTTGACCTTATGTCACCACACCATCACATTAATGCATTGTCATCGACCCTTGATACGTGTGCAAAGTTTAAATCAAACTTATGGCCATTCAAATTGGTAATAAGGCCGATTGACCTTATGGCCGTTGACCTTATGTCACCTCACCATCACATTAATGCATTGTCATTGAGCCTTGATATGTGTGCAAAGTTTCAATCAAACTTATGGCCATTCAAAGTGGTAATAAGGCCAATTGACCTTATGGCCGTTGACCTTATGTCAGCACACCATACGTATGCAAAGTTTCAAATTAATCAGACTTCTAGAAACCGCTGAAAATTAGGCTCAAAGATTCCGTTATATACAGGCCAAGCTAATAAAAGCGTGTTAAAAACAAAACTAAACCTAAAACCAACTTATTTAAACTTTCAGAAGGCTGCATGCCTCGAAAAAATTATAGCTCTCTTTCTCTGATTCACATGACTGAATAACCAATTAAAAACACTCTAAAACAGTTCCCTGGAATATATTACTCAGATAGCCAAGCAGCCCTCATGACGGTTAACTCCTACACCACTTCATCTACGTCCGTCAATTGGTCGTTGCAAGAGGTCGCTTCAAGCAAAGCTAACATCGCAAACATAACTCTTATATGAGTATCTGGTCACAGGAATACCGATGGAAAAGAGAAGGCAAACGAACTTGCAAGAGTGCATAAATATTGTCAATACAGGGACTAATTTGAATATCGAAAAGCTCGCGAGCATTTCGAGATACGAGAATTTCTCAACAAGCCAAACTCTCTCTATTGTGTTATCTGATTTTTGTTGATGACCCCACCTAGGTACGAGGACTTACATATATAATAAAATAATTACAAGTTTATAGCAAGGAAAAGGTAGAGTGTGCCTACTCCCTGATGTGGTAAACAATATCTTCGTTTCAAGTAGCACGTCATGTGTTGCAATTCCTCCGCTTGTACCCAGTGAAGCTAGTTGTTTCCGAGGACCGCGGTTTGAATTTTCCACAGTCTCTGAATATGGTGTGGGAAGGTGTGTATTCAAAATATACTCCAATGCCGTAGGCGAGGATGGGCTGCCTATCAGGTTCATTAAACTGGTTTTACCATATATTGTTGGAACCCTTACCCACATCATGCCATTACCACCTCTTGCTTTCCTAGTCTGTGGAAAGTGGCAACTGTTTTACCTGTAGCTAACAAAAAGTGGTGCTAGCTCTCCGTCTGATTATCGTCCGATTAGTGTCCTTCCAGCCCTTTCGAAGGTTTTTGAAACAGTAATGTATGATCAGATTTCTAGACATATTAATGAGCATAATCTACTTTCCCCCTTCCAGTCAGGCTTTAGAAAAAATCACAGCTGTGCAACTGCAATGCGTAAGATCTTGGATGATCTGAGATCTCCTTTTGGCGGTAATCATTTAACGTTGTTATATCTGCTTTATTTCTCCAAGGAATTTGATTCGGTCAATCATACGCTCTTATCCAGCAAGCTGAAATTTTACTTTGGGTTTAGTAATCATGCTCTGAGCTAAATGAATATCTACTTAACATTCAGATACCAGCGTGTTCGAATTGGTTCTGAGATGTCACAACTGAAAGAGCTGACTATGGCAGTACCACAGGGATCCATTCTTGGTCCTCTGATTTTCAGCCTTTCTTAATGATATTTTTGGAGTGTGTCAATATGTGAGACTTCATGCGTATGCGAGCAGTGTTCCAACTCTGGTTCTATGGCAGTATACAATAGATCACATAATTAGTTTGGAAAAAAATAGAAGTTAATTATTTGGGCACGTGTACTTTTCTGTATTTACTCTGTTTTTATGGCAGTATACAATAGATCACAAAATTAGTTTGGAGACAAATAGAACTTAATTAGTGGGGCACGTGTACTTTTCCGTATTTAATCATTAAATATACGAGCATGTGATTAATAACATAGTTCAGCTGTGAAAATACATATACATATTAGGGTGGTTAAAAAATCTATAATTTTTCAGAGACCTAGGGACTCTGCAATTATGTTTTCTATGCAAAATCTCAGCACTGTAGAACATATGGATGACAGTGCTCAATAAGGTTTAGGTTAGGATTGATTGCCCGGTCTATGATGACCTCACATACACTGAATAAGTCCGTAGTGTTAGGTTAGGTTGAACTGGCAGGTCCATGAGGACCTCACATAGACTGAATGAGTCCATGGTATTACCAGGAGTTTGTTTTGACGACCAAACTGAAAAACCCTATCAAAAACCAGGACCTATGTTATAAAATAACTCCGTCCTCCTTGCAAAAACTAGAAACTTTCTAGGACTTAAGCTTCTAGATCTGACAGCTGTATCCCTCCTAATAGCTGGAGTCTTAGCCTGACAAGCGAAACACCCTATTACATACATATATGTACATATATTATATATGGGGTATTCCATCCCATTTCGACCAATTTTGAATCCGACCCGTTTAGAATTGGCTGAAAGTTTTTCTTCTTTTTCTAGCTTACGAAAGACGTTTTTCAGAATTTTTTCAAATGTTTTCATCCAACTCAAAAAAGTTATGAATTAAAAAAAAAACACCGATTTTGTTTTCAAAATGCTATAACTTTTTCAAAAATTTACCGTTTTGATCTTTTTTTTTTAAATTTGTTTTTAAATGTACTTTTCGGAAAAAATACACGAAAATGTTTAAAGTTTTTTTTTTAATTTTTCAGTTTTTCGAGATTTTTCGAATATCGCCATTTTTTTTTTGTTTTTCTCATAAAAAACCTCAATCAATTCTGCAATCATCCCCACTAATCCCGGAGTGGGCCGATTTTTTTTTTATATTTTTTTTATTTAATTGAAAAAAAAAAAAATTTCAAAAATAAAAATTTTCAAAAATAAAATTTTTTTTTTTATCAATGTTATTTATATAACAAAAAAATGTAAGAAAATGATTTTTAAGTATTCTTTTCTTTATATATTATGGTAATCTACGATTAAAATAACCAGGATTAATGACTGACACAGTAAACATGTAAGTTTACAAGTAAGATTACCATAATATATAAAGAAAAGAATACTTAAAAATCATTTTCTTACATTTTTTGTTATATAAATAAAATTTATAAAAAAAATTTTTATTTTTGAAAATTTTTTTTTCAATTAAATAAAAAAAATATAAAAAAATTCGAAAATCGAAAATCTCGAAAAACTGAAAAATTAAAAAAAAAACTTTAAAAATTTTTTTGTATTTTTTCCGAAAAGTATATTTAAAGAGAAATTTAAAAAAAAAAAAGCTCTCAAACGGTAAATTTTTGAAAAAGTTATAGCATTTTGAAAACAAAAAACTGTTTTTTTTTTTTAAATTCATAACTTTTTTTGAGTTGGATGAAAAAATTTGAAAAAATTCTGAAAAACGTCTTTTGTAAACTAGAAAAAGAAGAAAAACTTTCAGCCAATTCTAAAGGGGTTGGGTTCAAAATTGGTCGAAATGGGATGGAATACCCCATATATATAAACAATTAAAAGTAATATTTCTTTTGAAACAGAATAACAAATAATTTAGCCAAAGTCGCGCTAATTTCTTTTCGCTGGAATTTAGATAATTATCTTGAATTTGTCACTTTGATAGAGCAAAAAACCGTTTGTTCACCTGATTTAGAAAATTTCTGAAACTTTAGTAAAGGTATAAATAGCGCCCACAAGAGCTTTCTTGTTTTAAGTACTTAACAATCGGTGCAAGGTGTCACAACTAACAATGAATTTGAGCAATTATTTCGCGCTTATGTTAGTCTTGCTCAGTTGTCTTTTGAGCGATGCGATTTCGCGATTCCGCATTTTTGAAGGGAAGATTTCGGATATAAAGGATAAGCCATATATGGTTTCGTTACATCATTATTCCAAGTATTTCTGCGCTGGCTCATTGGTCAGTATGAAAACAGTAATTACAGCCGCACATTGCCTGACAGATAAAATAGGAGAAGAGAAATATATCAAAGTTATAGCTGGTGCAACCAATATGTACGCTGGTGGAAAGACCCGAATGGTGCAGCGTTTTATTATTCCACCTACTTATAGTAACGAAAATCTTCATATGAATATAGCTGCTATTAAAGTGAGGTTACCCTTTATCGAGAGTAATGAAATAAAACCAATTGAGCTTTGCGATACTGAACTAAAGGTAGACACACAAATGGAAGTTAGTGGATGGGGTGTAACACTTGCAGGCTTATCTCATCCTTCAGCATATCTCCGAACTACTGTCCTGAAAATAGTACCAAGGCTGGATTGTGTTATAAGTTATTTTGGGGTAAAGAGAATTAAATCATCAATGATTTGTGCTGGACGTCAAACTTATGCATGTGATGGAGATGCTGGAGCACCGGGCGTTGTGAATAAAAAAATGTGTACGGTGGTATCATTTGGAGTAGGTTGTGGGAACTGCAATTATCCGGGTGTATATACAAATTTGAATGATGCAGATGTTCTAAAATTTGTGCAAGCATCGATGGGACCTTAATTGGAGGGTTTTGATACAAATCCACTGCTGAGTGGAATATTACCCTATCTCAACTGAATGTCCCATTTCAAAATTTGTTTCATTAACGCTTCAGCTCACGTCAAAAAATATTGAATTTATGCTGAGATAGGGCATAAACCAATTGTCAGCTGAGATAGGTTTATAATGCATTTATCAGTCAAAATGAAAATATTTATTTTTGTATTATCTATAAATATATATCTGTGATTGTGATTTAATTTTTGGTGGTGTGCTATAAATTTGTGACGCATGTAAATGCTTTAGGTTGTTAGAAAAACCGTTAGTCAAGACTTAAAATTTCCCACATGTATGAATAGATCATCAAGCTCTATTTATCTGACTCGTTCAAGCAAGTTGGCCGTCTTTGCTGTCACATCAATGATGACTTGTCAATGACATACAAATGGGCGACTGAAAATGGTTTGTTACTAAATTGTGTTAAGTCCTTTGTGCTACCTATCAGCAAAAATCTTGGGTGACTTGACGTACGAGTACATATAAATAATGTGAAACTTCAAGTTGTTGATAAAATAAAGAATCTAGGATTTAAAATAAACTAGCAGACCCGGCAGACGTTGTTCTGCCCTAAATTTGGTATATCTGCATACATTTTAATAAGCTTTTTCCGTCTAAATCTGCCCTCGCCCCTCTACACTTTTCCTAATCTTTGTATTCAGTCCTCCCTCCGTATTTTTCGCTTCATCTATCTCCATCTTCGTCTCATTATATCTCTTTCTCAGTCTCCTTCTCTCTTTTCTCTTCTCTCAAGTTGTTCTCATTCTTCTTCATATCTTATTGCCAGCCCCAGAGAGTGGTATGTATTTTGTTCCAGTCCCATTCCGAGTCTCAGTTCCAGTCCCACTTCGAGTCTCAGTCTCAGTCCCAGTCCGAGACCGTCGCTGGTCTACTTCCCGGAAAAAGCATCGTAAATACTAATATAGGCAAATTTATATACCAAATTTCAGGCAAATCGAATAGGACGTATGTAAATAGGTATGTGCGTATTATTAATTCATAACTTTATTTCGGAGTCGCATGCATATTTATCAGTTTTGCCAGGTTGATGCGACTAAATCAAATATCACAATGAAAATTACTTAAAAGCTCTCAGCAACAGCTTTTATTTGATATCCAAAATACACACACATTCTAGGGGTATCCGGGTCCATGTTTTGTCCTATATCTCGAGACCCTCTTCACCCGGTATCAAAGTACACATTATATAAACCTTCCGCGTGGAAAAATACATATATATACCAATTTTCATAATAATCGGTTCAGTAGTTTTTGAGTTAATCGATGACATACATACAAACATTCGTTTTTATATATATAGATATATGGCTAAACCGATTTGGGATTTCAAAATCAACTAACCATCATCTCTCCATCCTGTATCTTTCCTAAAAATGTCATGGCAATATTTCTATCCGTTCTTGAGTTATGGAGTGATAATCAAAATGTACACTTTTTTTATATATAGATTCTAAGCTTTCGTGCAAAGACCATATAAATTCGGTTGTCAACAAGGTTTATCTAACCCTACGCAATGTGGAGCAGTCTAAATATAGACTAGGGGTATATCTACTAGCAAAAGTCTTCAACTTGCTTTGCAACTCCTTTTGCCTATAATAACGTATTCTGAGCTGATATATGGTAAGCTGGATTCTCACTCAGCGCATAAGGTTGAAATCCTGTTTAATAACATCACGCGTTATGTATATGGTGTGCCCAGGTTCGATCATATTTCCCCCTGGTGATATCTTAGATTATTTCAAGGTAAGGAATTGCATATTTTTATTTAAACTCATGATGTCGGCCACGCCGAACTATATGCATACGAAATTAGTTTTTACTAGGTCAGCTCGTCTAAGTGACTTAATTGTACCACAATTTCGCTCGGTAACATCAGCAAGACTTTTTTCGTCAACACTATTCGTCTTTGCAACCCCATTCCGTCAAGTATAAGGAATAAGTTAAACAAAAGCAACTTTAAACAAACGCTTTATGCATATTTCAGTAGCCTTACTCCAGGAACATAGAAGAATGGCGAGCTATCTCTTTTTGTTGAAACCTTCACTTGCAGCTTAAAATTTTATTTTATTACTATTCATTATTTTAACTCTAACTCTTACTTTTTATACTCAGTTGAGCAGAGATCACAGAGTATATTAAGTTTGATTGGATAACGGTTGGTTGTAAAGGTATAAAGGAATCTAGATAGATATAGACTTGCATATATCAAAATCATCAGGATCGAAAAAAAATTTGATTGAGCCATGTCCGTCCGTCCGTCCGTCCGTCCGTTAACACGATAACTTGAGTAAATTTTGAAAATGAACGATATCGGACTATAACCACGCCCACTTTTTCGATATCGAAAATTTCGAAAAACCGAAAAAGTGCGATAATTCATTACAAAAGACAGATAAAGCGACGAAACTTGGTAGATGAGTTGAACTTATGACGCAGAATAGAAAATTAGTAAAATTTTGGACAATGGGCTTGGCACCGCCCACTTTTAAAAGAAGGTAATTTAGAAGTTTTGCAAGCTGTAATTTGGCAGTCGTTGAAGATATCATGATGAACTTTGGCAGGGACGTTACTCCTATTACTATATGTACGCCTAACAAAAATTAGCAAAATCGGAGAAGGACCACGCCCACTTTTAAAAAATTTTTTTTTTTAAAGTAAAATTTTAACAAAAAATTTAATATCTTTGCATTATATAAGTAAATTATGTCAACATTCAACTCCAGTAATGCCATTTGCAACAAAATACAAAAATAAAAGAAAATTTCAAAATGGGCGTGGCTCCGCCCTTTTTCATTTAATTTGTCTAGGATACTTTTAACGCCATAAGTCGAACAAAAATTAACCAATCCTTTTGAAATTTGGTAGGGGAATAGATTTTATGATGCTAACTGTTTTCTGTGAAAACGGGCGAAATCGGTTGATGCCACGCCCAGTTTTTATACACAGTCGTCCGTCTGTCCTTCCACATGGCCGTTAACACGATAACTTGAGTAAATTTTGAGGTAACTTGATGAAATTTGGTATGTAGGTTCCTGAGCACTCATTTCAGATCACTATTTAAAATGAACAATATCGGACTATAACCACGCCCACTTTTTCGATATCGAAAATTTCGAAAAACCGAAAAAGTGCGATAATTCATTACAAAAGACAGATAAAGCGACGAAACTTGGTAGATGAGTTGAAGTTATGACGCAGAATAGAAAATTAGTAAAATTTTGGACAACGGGCGTGGCACCGCACACTTTTAAAAGAAGGTAATTTAAAACTTTGCAAGCTGTAATTTGTCAGTCGTTGACGATATCATGATGAAATTTGGCAGGGACGTTACTCCTATTACTATATGTACGCCTAATAAAAATTAGCAAAATCGGAGAAGGACCACGCCCACTTTAAAAAAAAATTTTTTTTAAAGTAAAATTTTAACAAAAAATTTAATATCTTTACATTATATAAGTAAATTATGTCAACATTCAACTCCAGTAATGACATGGTGCAACCAAATACAAAAATAAAAGAAAATTTCAAAATGGGCGTGGCTCCGCCCTTTTTCATCTAATTTGTCTAGGATACTTTTAACGCCATAAGTCGAACAAAAATTAACCAATCCTTTTGAAATTTGGTAGGGGCATAGATTTTATGATGCTAACTGTTTTCTGTGAAAACGGGCGAAATCGGTTTATGCCACGCCCAGTTTTTATATACAGTCGTTCGTCTGTCCTTCCGGATGGCCGTTAACACGATAACTTGAGCAAAAATCGACATATCTTTAATGAACTTAGTTCACGTACTTACTTGAACTCCCTTTATATTGGTATGAAAAATGAACGAAATCCGACAATGACCACGCCCACTTTTTCGATATCGAAAATTACGAAAAATGAAAAAAAATGCCATAATTCTATACCAAATACGAAAAAAGGGATGAAACATGGTGAGGTAATTGGATTGGTTTATTGACACGAAATATAACTTTAGAAAAAACTTTATAAAATGGTTGTGACACCTACCATATTAAGTAGAAGAAAATTAAAAAGTTCCGCAGGGCGAACTAAAAAACCCTTAAAATCTTGGCATGTATTACATATATAAATAAATTAGCGGTATCCAACAGATGATGTTCTGTGTCACCCTGGTCCACATTTTGGTCGCGATCTGGAAAACGCCTTCACATATACAACTACCACCACTCCCTTTTAAAACTCTCATTAATACCTTTAATTTGATACCCATATCGTACAAACACATTCTACAGTCACCCTGGTCCACCTTTATGGCGATATTTCGAAACGGCGTCCACCTATAGAACTAAGGCCCACTCCCTTTTAAAATACTCATTAACACCTTTCTTTTGATACCCATATTGTACAAACAAATTCTAGGGTCACCCCTGGTCCACCTTTATGGCGATATCTCGAAACGGCGTCCACCTATGGAACTAAGGATTACTCCCTTTTAAAATACTCGTTAACACCTTTCTTTTGATACCCATATTGTACAAACAAATTCTAGGGTCACCCCTGGTCCACCTTTATGGCGGTATCTCGAAACGGCGTCCACCTATGGAACTAAGGATTACTCCCTTTTAAAATACTCATTAACACCTTTCATTTCATACCCATATCGTACAAACGCATTCTAGAGTCAACCTGATCCACCTTTATGGCTATATCCCAAAAAGGCGACCACTTATACAACTACCACCACTCTCTTTTAAAACCCTCATTAATACCTTTAATTTGATACCCATATCGTACAAACAAATTCTAGGGTCACACCCGGTCCACCTTTATGGCGATATCTCGAAACGGCGTCCACCTGTGGAACTAAGCATCACTCCCTTTTAAAATACTCATTAACACCTTTCTTTTGATACCCATATTGTACAAACAAATTCTAGGGTCAACCCTGGTCCACCTTTATGGCGATATCTCGAAACGGCGTCCACCTATGGAACTAAGGGTTACTCCCTTTTAAAATACTCATTAACACCTTTCATTTGATACCCATATCGTACAAACGCATTCTAGAGTCAACCTGATCCACCTTTATGGCTATATCTCAAAAAGGCGACCACTTATACAACTACCACCACTCTCTTTTAAAACCCTCATTAATACCTTTAATTTGATACCCATATCGTACAAACAAATTCTAGGGTCACACCCGGTCCACTTTTATGGCGATATCTCGAAACGGCGTCCACCTGTGGAACTAAGCATCACTCCCTTTTAAAATACTCATTAACACCTTTCTTTTGATACCCATATTGTACAAACAAATTCTAGGGTCAACCCTGGTCCACCTTTATGGCGATATCTCGAAACGGCGTCCACCTATGGAACTAAGGGTTACTCCCTTATAAAATACTCATTAACACCTTTCATTTGATACCCATATCGTACAAACGCATTCTAGAGTCAACCTGATCCACTTTTATGGCTATATCCCTAAATGGCGCCCACCTATAGAACTATGGCCCACTGACTCATAAAATACTCTTTAATGCCTTTCATTTGATACACATGTCATACGAACACATTCCAGGGTTTCCCTTGGTTCATTTTCCTACATGGTGATTTTCCCATATGTTGTCACCATATCACTCAACTGAGTATGTAATGTTCGGTTACACCCGAACTTAACCTTCCTTACTTGTTATATATAGATTCTAAGCTTTCGTGCAAAGACCATATAAATTCTGTTGTCAACAAGGTGTATCTAACCCTACGCAATCTGGGGCAGTCTAAATATAGACTAGGGGTATATCTACTAGCAAAAGTCTTCAACTTGCTTTGCAACTCCTTTTGCCTATAATAACGTATTCTGAGCTGATATATGGTAAGCTGGATTCTCACTCCGAGCATAAGGTTGAAATCCTGTTTAATAACATCACGCGTTATGTATATGGTGTGCCCAGGTTCGATCATATACCCCCCCCCCCCCCCCCCCCCCCCCCGTCCCCTTAGTTGTGGCATCTTAGATTATTTCAAGGTAAGGAATTGCATATTTTTATTTAAACTCATGATGTCGGCCACGCCGAACTATATGCATACGAAATTAGTTTTTACTAGGTCAGCTCGTCTAAGTGACTTAATTGTACCACAATTTCGCTCGGTAACATCAGCAAGACTTTTCTTCGTCAAAACAATTCGTCTTTGCAACTCCATTCCGTCAAGTATAAGGAATAAGTTAAACAAAAGAAACTTTAAACAAACGCTTTATGCATATTTCAGTAGCCTTACTCCAGGAACATAGAAGAATGGCGAGCTATCTCTTTTTGTTGAAACCTTCACTTGTAGTTTAAAATTGTATTTTATTACTATTCATTATTTTAACTCTAACTCTTACTTTTTAAATTTTTATAAATCGCAAGCTTTATTTTAATGTGACTTTGTTTATGAATGCTGTTGTGCTATAAAAGATTTAAGAATCTTATTGTACTGATATATATTGAAATAAATGCAATACAATTAATAATTAATAACTCCGTCCTCTTGACAAACACTAGACGTTTTCTAGGACCAAACTTAATTGCTGCCTAGAAATCTCAGAACTTGACCACCCCTAGTAGCTGGAACCTTGAACTCGCGAGCGCAGCACACGAACACATAACCTGCTAAACCGCTTCTTCCTGCCGCTCGCAATTCCTACATCTGCTGTTACTGACGAAGCCTAACTTATAAGCTTGTGACGCCAGAAGACAGTGTATAGTTAGCATGCCCATCGTGAGCCTTAAGTCTTCTCCCTTTAGAGATAAGGCTAATCTCGCACATGATCTCTGAAATTTTCTGTTCACACCTTTCCTGCCTGATAGATCATATGCAACTCCTGTCTCGTTTTCATTTATCGAGTGATCCATCCTCCTTTTCCAATTTATTGGCCTGTTCGTTACCTTCTATGGTTTTATAACCGGGAACCAGGTTTAGATGTATGTTACGGCCTAAGCCAAGTCTCTCCAATACTTCTTTGAATTCCAGGCGGCCCGTAAGATCTACTTATTTCTGGATCAAATCAGTGAACAGCAGACCCAACCTCTCCGTTAGTATAGAAACATCGGTATATACGTTCACACCCTTGCTCCAACCCTCTTTTGTATCCCCAAGACCGCTTTTTAAACTCAGGAACGGACCATGTAGTCCGTTTGCCCCATATCTAATAGCGCTATAATGCTATGGGCTGCACTCAAGCTGCCCGAGAGGTCTTTAGACTTGTTGCAGTTTCTAGCGCTATATTTTTGACCACTTGGTCTGCAGTTGGGATATGCACAAAGTCATGCAATGCTGCTGTTGTGCTAGTTTTTAGGGCTCCCGTTATGCTAATCATTGATAATCTGCATACACCTTAAAATTTTTTGGTGTACGTACTTTTATGTGTGATTGTCCACCAAACTAGGACCCCTTAGTAAAGCATCGGCTGGACAATTGCCGTGAATACGCAATGAGAGAGTTTGGGGTGATAGGCCCCACGTGCATCCTTACCTTTTCTTGCATGCCTACAATGCTAAGGAGGATTTCTTCGCTGTTTCTTCAACATGTAGCTTCCACGACACTGTTAATACAACAACAACGAAAACTTACTATCTAGTTTAAGTCCTACGTATGTCGTGCTGTACTTTTCTTGTAGGTTCACCCTTCAAAGATTATGCTTGGTCCAATGAGAGACCTTATTTTTCCTCTTAAATATTACCAGACCGGGTTTTCTCGCGTTGGCGGTTAAACCCACTCAGATATCTAGGCATGTACACCCCGATGCGCCTGATCCATCGAAGAGCTGAATGCTGGTAGACATCTGCCGCTTACGATGACTGAATCGTCATTTGCATACGCCGTGAGTTTAACTGATCTTCTGTCGGTTGATGACCAGCCTCCACAGCGTTGGTGATAATACCTCACCCTGCGGCTTTCCTCTATTTACAGATTTTGCGGCGTGATCATGCTGAAGCTTAGCACGGAGCCGATCCAATTTGTTAGAGCCGGCTGTACTTCAACCGAGTTGTGACTGTGGATGATTGTTCGTTTCGAGACATTGTTGAAAACCCCGGCATTTTCCAGAAAACACCTAGGGCAAATTCCCGGTGTTTCACTGCTATTTCTATGTTCATGACCACTCTTTGCAATGCAGTATCGTCTGACTTGCCTTTAGTGTAAGCATATTCTGCTGAAGAGAATAATGCTTCATTTACTTGTGATTATCGAGGGTTTTGAGCCGAAAAGATGTCAAACTAATAGGTATGTAGTCTTTCGGGTGCAGCTGAATGGTTCTCCCCGCTTTTGGTAAGAGGACTACTCGAGCCGTTTTCCAAGATTACGGGGCATTTTTCAATTTTATGAATACCTCAAATGTTGTCCCGAGCCATTCTGCAATCGCTGCACCTACCACCTGCACCATAGCAGGCAATATTTCATCTGAACCCGACCATTTGAACTTTGTCTTTTAGTACCTTGTTAATGGTACTCGTACTGGTAACTTTTCTGCTTATACTGCTGTAAGCTAGAGCCGTTCTTCGCAAATCATTATTTCTGGCTGTAAAGATGATTTTGGAAATAGATGCCTAAACATTATAAGGGGCACATTACAAATGGCCTTAAAACTTATCAACGCCAACTTTATGCCGAATTATCAGAAAGTTAGTCCACTGACCCACCTTAATCAGTTCAACTCGATTTAAAATGAAGTGACAACTTTTCGTTTCAGTCGTAAGTAGCGACAACTCTGGTAGTTACGACATCGATAGCTTTGCCAATATTACACTCAGAAAAAACTCGAATGAAATGGCACTTAAGAAATTTTTTCCTCTTCGCATGGCCAAAATTTCTTCAAAATGAGGAAAAATTCCTCAATTTGAAGAATTTTTCCTCATTTTGAAGAAATTTGGCAATACGAATGAGGAAAAAATTTCGTAAGTGCCATTTCATTCCCATTTTTCTTCAATCGGGAGAAATTTTTTTCTGAGTGTAAGAAAGTCACACAATAAAATTCAAAGTTTGTAAGCAATTACGAGCAGACGCAAATGATGTTGTGGTTAGAGCTTTCACAGTAAAAGAGCTTGAAATAACAAGTAAGGAAGGCTAAGTTCGGGTGTAACCGCACATTAAATACTCAGCTGAGACCTTTGGCAACAAAATTGTCTTTTTCATGGATACATACAAATACTAAATACTAAAAAGTGGAGCAACTTGCCTTTGCTATTTTTCTTCAGCTATCAATTCGTTTTATTTAAAAATTTTTTTTTAAATATGAAAATTGGGTTAAATTTGAACGCATTTCTTTATCATTTTTTTTTTAAATCACCCCTGAAATATTTTCGAGGCGCTCTAAATAATGAGTCCGATATGAGTCCGAAATTGTAGACCAAAGGTGACGTTTTTTGGAACGGTTTTCCTTCATCCTAGGAAAATGAACTTGGGGTAGAAATTTGTTTGCATGGCATGGGTATCAAATGAAAGGTGTTAATGAGCATTTTAAAGGGGACTGGGCCTTAGTTGTATATGTGACGGCGTTTTCGAGATATCTGCCAAAATGTGGACCGGGGTGACCCAGAACATCATCTGTCGGGTACCCCTAATTTATTTATATATGTAATACTACGAGCAGTATTCCTGCCATGATTCCATGGGCTTTTGATTTCGCCCTGCAGAACTTTTTCATTTTATTCTACTTAATATGGTAGGTGTCACACCCATTTTACAAAGTTTTTTCTAAAGTTATATTTTACGTCAAAGAACCAATTCAATCACCATGTTTCACCCCTTCTTTCGTATTTGGTATATAATTATGGAATATTTTCATTTTCGAAATTTCCGATATCGACAAAGTGGGCGCGGTCTTAGTCGGATTTCGCCCATTTTTAATACCAAGTGAGTTCAGATAAGTACGTGAACTAGGTTTAGTAAAGATATATCGATTTTTGCTCAAGTTGTCGTGTTAACGGTCGAGCGGAAGGACAGACGGTCGACTGTGTATAAAAACTGGGCGTGGCTTCAACCGATTTCGCCCATTTTCATAGAAAATAGTTATCGTCATAGAGGCTATGCCCTTACAAAATGTCACAAGGATTGATAAACTTTTGGTCGCCTTATGATATTAAAAGTATTCTAGACAAATTAAATGAAAAAGGGCGGAGCCACGCCCATTTTGAAATTTTCTTTTATTTTTGTATTTTGTTGCACCATATCATTACTGGAGTTGAATGTTGACATAATTTACTTATATACTGTAAAGCAGGGTTCGCTACAAGCTTCTTATGGGAGCGTGATCACACCTACTTTGAAATCCAAAAATTACACTGTACAAACTTCGAAAATTCATGAAATTATATTATTTTATTTAGAAAGAAAATTATATATTCTGTAATTTTTTGTTTTGTTTTTGTTTTGTTTAGAAACAAAATAATATATTTTGTAATTCTTCTTACATAAGAATTCATTCATTAATTTTATTTTATTTTTTATATTTTTTTGTTTTTATTTTTTGTATATTTTTTTTATTTTTTTTTTTCGTTTTGTTTTCATATTTTTTTATTTAATAGTATTTAGGAAAGAAGGATTAAAGTTAGGATGAAGAATAATAAAAAGACTAGTAAAGTAAAAGAAAAGCGGGGAAACTGGAAACATGAACCTACTTTAAATTGTCCGCAACTAATTTGTCTATATCTATTTTGATGTTTGTGATTGATAATTTAAGAAGCGCTTCTAAATGCTGATTTGTAACTCTATTATCATTTTTAAATATATTAATATATTATTATTTAAAATTTTTTTAAAATAACTGCCAATAAAATTTACATTTTAAAATAACATACAAAGTAAAATATTTCAAAAATAATTTACAGAAATAAAGTATATTTAACTCAAGTAGATAACACTACAGCAATAATAAGAAAAAAATCGCCGCCAGGTGGCGCAAGGACTAAAATGTTAAAAAAATGGTATATGTGTTGCCGCCAAAAAGGGCTCCCACGCATTATCTAAGTGAGGATTTAAATGAGCCAAAGCAGACCACAGATACGAGTTTTTTGAGTTTTTCTCCTAGCGGGAGTTTTTTTCACAAAGCTATTTCTATTCCCGTATGTAATATGAGCCAAATCGGACCACAAATACGATTTTTTGAAATATTTCGGTCCATGCGCCACCTATCATAATTTTTTTCTTATTATTGAATTGTCATCGGGTTCTGAACTATATTCCAAGTTTCAAGCTTGTAGCTTATCGGGAAGTTACTTAAATTTCGATAACAAAATTCTGTTTGCTACACAGAGTCAAGCTAAATAAAACCATTTAAAAAAACACGGCTATTATTTATTATAATCTATTAGATAAATGAGTGATAATCTTAAATTATCTTCTCCGGTTAATAATGGTGAAGCAAAGCATGCATGTACTTGAAACTTATCACTAATATGCATATTCCATATTCAATTTTTAAGTTCAAGTGAGGCGAAATTTTTGTCAGTGAACGTCTATTCATCATTTTGTTTTGTAAAAAAAAAAATAGCTAGAACCATTCAGTGAGCAGAAATGGCGCTGGCACGTACACAAACCCAGTCGGACTTGGTAGCTTTCATAATTAACGTATCGCATTGTTTTCTTGAATGCAATTAAAAAACTTCTACAAGCGTTCAATTCAAATTTAATCTAATTTAAATTTTAATTATTAAATAAATCAAATAAAGCTTTATTGTTTTCGTACAGGTGAAACAAAAATATACCCAAAAATATTACTTCATATTTCATTTTACACGAAATTATAGCAGTTTAGTTCCTAATGGGTACAGCAGAATACATTCGGTTGTGGGGGAGAGGATTGTTGTGCGCTTGCATATGCTGTGCGCTTGCCTGAGCGTTTTACAAAAACAATTGCGTGAAAGCGCTTATGGGGTGGCGATCCCCGCTGTAAAGTTATTAAATTTTTTTAAAATTTTTTGTTAAAATTTTACTTCAAAAATTTTATTTTTAAAGTGGGCGTGTTCGTCATCCATTTCGCGAATTTTTATTTAGAACACATATAATAAGAGGCGTAACGTTCCTGCCAAATTTCATCATGATATCTTCAACGACTGCCAAATTACAGCTTGCAAAACTTTTAAATTACCTTCTTTTAAAAGTGGGTGGTGCCACGCCCGTTGTCCAAAATTTTACTAATTTTCTACCCACCTACCAAGTTTAATCGCTTTATCCATCTTTGGTAATGAATTACAGTGAAATTCCCCATTACGGACAGTCGTTATAACCGGACAGCTCCAATAACCGGCCAAATTTTTGGGCACAGGTTTTTCATAAATTTTTTCATACAAATATCATCCTAATAAATGGTCATTCTAATAACCAGACGCGGACAAAGTATTTCGAACCATTTTAATAAAAAAAATTCTCATAAACTGACAAGATTCAAAAATATCACAAGCAAGCTTTGTAAAAGGTAAAGTATAGTGAGCCCAAAAATTTAATGTTAGTATGTACACGTTTATTTTGCTTTGAAAGGTTCAATATTGGCAAAATACAAGCTACTGAAATCAAGAAAAATAAAGAAAAAAGTCTTTCTAAATGGAAGTCTGGAGTTAATGTTCATCAAAAGCGAAGTTTTCTTAAAGAAGGCGGCTCTGAAAGAGACAAGATGTGTTTTAATTGGTTCGCTAAGGCTAGAAGTCAAAACATTACGATTTCTGGTCCCATTTTGAAAGCAAAGGCAATGGAAATTGCAGGCAAACTGGGTCTACCTAATTGTAATGCTTCAGATGGATGATTAAACAAATGGCGAATAAGGAATAATGTTGTTTTCAAATGCGTATCTGGTGAAGCTGCAGATGCAAACCAGGATGGTGTCCAACAGTTTAGGGCAAAACTGCCATCTCTGTTGACCGGTTACAAGCCTCTAGAGATTTACAACGCAGACGAAAATGGGCTTTTCTTTCGTGCCTTAACTGACAAAACCATCGCTCTTAAATCCAAAAAATGCGTGGGCGGTAAACTATCAAAGGAAAGACTCAGAATTTTGTTCTGTGCTAACATGGCTGGATATAAAGAGCTGGTTTTGGTTATAGGTAAAGCAGCCCGTCCTCGATATTTTAAGCATGTTCCAATCGCAAAATTGCCAGTGGATTGAAAGTCTAATAAAAGCATGGATGACTCGAGAAATAATGAGTGAATGGCTGCAGTAGTTCAATCGAAGAATGAAAGCCCAGAATCGAAAAATTATCTTGTGTTTAGATAACGCGGCTGCTCATCCAAAGGAATTAAACTTAACCAACATAAAAATTATTTTCTTGCCGCCAAATACAACGGCAGTTAGCCAACCCCTTGATCAGGGTAAAATCCAAAATTTTAAAACTTTGTATAGAAGCTTAGTTTTAGAACACTTGCTATCTAAATTTGACAATACAAGTTCAGCCTCAGACCTTTCAAAATCAATTAATGTACTAGAAGCTGTGTATTTCATCAAAGCATCTTGGTATAAAGTGGAAGCCACAACCGTCCGGAATTGCTTCCGTAAAGCAGGATTTTTGGAAACTTATGAGGATCTTCCAGATTTGATCCCGAAGATGACATTCCACTGGCAATCTATGCTAGGCTTCAGGAAGGACTAGATTTGGCAAATGATTTGGAAGGTTTTCTCCAAATGGATCAAAATGTTTTCACTGAGGACAACAATAAAGAAATTCAATTTGACCAACAAGATGATGCTATGGACATAAGTGATTCAGAAGATGAATGATGAGGCTTTGAAACTTGTTGCGCGCTTGACACAATTTGCAAAAAATTACTATGGAGCTTTTAAGCATATTAAAAAAATCGAGTAACTTTGAAAATGAATATGACATCTCCCATAGCGACGGTGAGTGTCCGGTTATAATATATATATTATATTTCACTGTATTGCACTTTTTCGGAATTTTCGATATCGAAAAAGTGGGCGTGGTTATAGTCCGAGTTCGTTCATTTTAAACAGAGATCTGAGTAGAGTGCCCGGGAACTTACATACCAAATTTCATTAAGATACCTCAAAATTGACTCAAGTTATCGTGTCCACGGGCATACAGACGAACGGACGGACATGGCTAAATGAATTTCTTTTTTCGCCCAGATCATTTTAATACATAGAATTCTATATCTGTCTCGATTAGTTTACACCGTTACGGGGTACCGTTATGCGAACAAATTTAATATACTCTGTGAGCTCTGCTCAGCTGAGTATAAAAATTATATTACTTGTGAATGTAATTGTACGTACTTTGGATTAAATGTACTCTCATAAATTCGCATTTGTCCAAATGTATGTATGTATGTAAGTTTATTTTGTACGAGTACTACATGTTCTGCAACTAATTAATTAAGCGCGTATGTATGTATATTTGTTTTACAATTGTTGCCATATGTGGTTGTTGTTACCAGATTGCAAACCATCACTTAACTCCCGAATAAACATCTGTCATAAGTCCATAAGTTCAGTTCAATGGAAATGTGGTTGAAAAGCTCACCGATCGCTCGTTGCTAGTCGTTAAAAGTATTGCGTGTGGAATACTAATTGCTCAAGATGCATGTATTGATCGCGTCCGATTTATGTATGAGCCTGTAAGATAAAGACGTAATGAGTTAATAAGAAGGCTGGTGTATATTGGTTATGGTTGCATGCGCTTGGTGCAGTGTAGTGATGAAAACGGGACTCAATCTCGAGACCGACGATTCCGATACAAGACGAGCCGGACTTGTGCGCATCTTGCCCAACAAATGTAAAAGTCTCATATCAAATATCAACAAAAATCAGCTGTTCTATCAATCAAACATCTATAAACTTACATGCGCTTGCGCTGACATCTGACGAATGCTAGCAACTGTCGGTAATGCAGTATTAGTTCTAATCAAATATTCACAATAGTGCTATAGTACAAATAGATTTCTTTGTGTGCTCACAATCGTTTATTTGTAACAATTTTTTTTAATAAAATATAACTAAACAAAAGCACTATGACTAATAATGCCCATATAAAATTACATGATGTCTCGCTTCCAACCTATATGTGAAAGAGTTGGCTAGAACTTTTAGTATTTCATGTATCATCTACCAAATGGAGATCGGTATTAAAAAGTTATGGTAGCGTCGAGAGAAACACTAATTGGGAAATGTTATCGTTAGCACTCTGCAAGATAACCTTCCTTACGACCAAAGCAGTTAAGAAGATTCCACATTAGGCTTACCTTTGGTAAGCGGCGGCTGCAACCTGCAACAGACCTAGATGGCTCGACATGGTCAAATCAAGACATTCCACAGATGGATGGACTAGTACGCTAACGTTAATTTCTGGAGAGGTACTGGATCAATGGAACCGCGCCTGAAAATACGTATACCAAAACGGCCTAAGATGCAACAAGAGCTCCTCAGAAATTAATGAAACTTGTTCTGTGCAGAATCTGCACGAATGCGTTTTCGGATTAGAGTGTTTCTGTTATAGCTCGCTTTAACCATAAAACTATGGGATTTCTTCACCTAGCAAACACGAAAGATATTTTTAAGATATGGCGAAGATAAAAGTTCAAAAAAGATAATTTTTGAAATTATATGTACTTCTTTAGGCGCGTTATGAAAAATTGATGAGAATGAAATTTTAAAAATGTGACACAAAAGTCTCAGGTTGAAAATGCAGTTAGTGTGTGTATGTTCGCTGTGAATTGTATGCGCAAACTTGCTTTGAGAGCTTTTGCTAGCGCTTTTTAATTTCGGGAGAGCATTTATAGGTACACTGACGAGCCAAACTGCATTGAGAGGATTTCGGAAAGGTTTTTTTAAATTGCTTGCATTGAAAAACTCCACAGATCCTTCGAATGACCGTTTGAGCTCTGAGTTCATTTCCATTTAGTTTTCTTCAGTAAACCAATTTTAGCCCTTAAAAGTATGATTTTCGTTTCATTGAAATACAGCAAAAAAAAAAAACATTGAGAATGACTGGTGATCTTGAAATGACATTGGAAGGAGTTATAGAGCTGATATATTAGTTTTAAAAATCGGATGTCAAATAACCTAGTTGCAGTAAGAAAACGATTTCGACTCTAATTACTTATTTATTTACTTAATTGGCGCGATTTAAACGATTTTAGCACCGCCAGTCGCTTTTTTCATGGGTTAACTTGCGCCTATTGGTCACAATAAGGACGCATTTAAACCATTTTCCAACTGCTCCGTCCACCGGAGTAGGAGTCGCTGCCCTCCTCTGCTTCCATAGGCGGGCTCCGATAAAAATACTTTCTTCGCCGGATCATCGTCTTTCATTTGCATAACGTGGCTTGTCCAGCATAGTCGCTGCATTTAAATTTGCTGGATTATGTTGATGTCTGCGCAAAGGTCGTACAGCTCATCGTTAAGTCTTTTTCGATACTCGCCTTCGCCAACGCGCGGCATACATATATCAGGGCGGGTGACTTGTAGAGCATGATTTAGGTTTGTCGAGAGAGGACTTTACAAATCTATTGGCAAGAGTGATTATTTGCTGGATTTCAGAGCTGATGTTGTTGTTTGTGTTAATGATGGTTCCCAAATAAACGAAGTATTTTATTGTTCCGACTGTAAGGCTGCCAAAAGTGGCGTGGTTGCCAAGGCGCTCTTTGCTCAATGACAGCAGGTAATTCGTTTTCTTTTCAGTCATCATTAAACCCATCCTTTTCGCTTCTTTCTCCAGTTTGGAGTAAGCAGAATTTACGGTGCGGTTGCTCAGGCCCATGATTTCAAAGTTGGCAGCATAGGCCAGTAATTGCACGCTTTTATAGAATATTATTCCAGAGCGGTTAAGTTCTGCAGCTAGTATAATTTTCTCCAGCATCAAATTAAAGATATCGCACGATAGAGGATCCCCTGTCTGAAACCTCTTTCAGTTTCGAACGGCTCGGAGTAGTCCTGCCCTATTCTGACTGAGCTGATCGTAATGCTCAACATCATTTTGCACAGCCGAGAAAACCAAATGCACCATAACATTTTAATTCTGAGTAAAAAAGGTAACTAGCCGTTCTGCAAATAGCCCTTAGAGTGCAAACTTACTAAGCGACATAAAAAAGTTTACATGGCAGTCAAAGAACTATTTGAGCTTTTCATTGAACGCATAGGAAATGAACACATAACAAAATTTGATTTATTCCGTGTGTGGCCAATATTTGATGTTACTTTTATGACAGGTTGTTGCAATGATTTTTCAAAGTGCACCAAATAGTCAATTTTAGAAAAAATAGAACCTAACATTTTTACACTGTTAGCCGATGAATAATAAAACTGTAAAGCCCACTTGCAGAATGTTAAGTTCATTTAAATAATTTGTCCAAAATTTATGAGTTTATCCCTTCATGTCAGGTTAACTCTGAGTTAATGATGTCTGTACATTTAAGATATTGGGAATAATTGATATCTGACTTGAATTTTTGCCATGCTGTATGTTAGAATTGAGTGCAACTTTCAGTGTTGCATTAACCGCGCTCTTGCTTACAGTTTAGGATATATCTAAGCCCCTAGCCACCTACGGCCTCGAGAAACGACATATGGAAGCTGGTATCTTTCGAATGTGTTTGTACCTTGGTGGGTAACAAATTAAAGCTACTTATGTGAGAGACTTAACAAAAAAGTACTCTTTAGTGGATATCTCAACCCGTTTACGAGATTTACGCCAAAGTGTGGACCAGGAGTACCTAGCCCTAAATTTTTGTTTTGCGTTATAAATAGGTACCAAGAAAAAGGCGTGCGCGGTTTTTATACCTTTCATGAACATGAAATGGTATATTAACTTTGGTCCGATGTTTGTAACGTTGAGAAATATAGAAGATAGACTCACCATTAAGTATACCGAATTGATCAGGGCGACAAACTGAGTTGATATAGCCATGCCCGTCTGTCCGTCCGTCCGTCCGTCTGCCTGTTTGAACGCAAACTAGTCCCTTTATTTTTGAGATATCTCAAGGAAATTTGGCACAAGGTTATATTTTTGTATTATATTAGACATTTGTCGGATCCGGTAGGATCGGACCACTCTAACATATATCTCCAATACAACCGATCGGTCAGATAAGACGATTTTGGTCATTCCTGCCGCAATTTAGAAAGTATAAACGTGAAACTCGGTGATATATTATTTAATATATCACAGAAGATTTCCTGTAAAAATCATTTCGATCGGAGATATATATAATATTGTAGTATCGCGTGGAATTCACCCCATTTCAAACACTCTTTTATAAATTTGTCACATTACATTATCCCATACAACTGATCGTTCAGATAAGGGGGTTTTTTGCCATTTTTTATTTTATATTTATCTTAAAAATCGTTTAGGTATGTACATCTGTTCACTATATATTCCTTATCTTATACATCCGATTATTTGGAGATTACGAACGGGATAAGATTATTGTTCAGCCCACCTCATGAAAGGTATGAAGTCTTCGGCACAGCCGAAGACAGTCCCGTCCTTACTTGTTTTTTAACACTTAGTGATTTTTATTTCAATATCTTACTTTAGTTAGGAAATATAGGCATACATTTGGACTAGAAATATCCTTAGAATAAAACCATCAAACGAAATATCTGAGCAGCGCTTCATTGAGTTGTATTTGGTGTGATATGCAACAGACAATAGAATCATGAAGTCTATGCAAAAATAAAAGCTAATATACTCTGTTTCAATGTTTCACGCATACGAAATAGCGGCTTATAGCTACTTTACTATTACACAATTTTTTGCTTACTAGACGGACCCGTGCGCATCTTGCGCAACAAATATAAAAGTCTCATATCAAATATCAACAAAAATCAGCTGTTGTATCAATCAATCATCTATCAATAAAAGCTTACATGCGCTTTCGCTGCCATCTGGCGTATGGGAGCAACTGCCGGTAATGCAGTGCAAATATTCACAATAGTGCCATAGTACAAATATATTTCTTTGTGTGCTCACACTCGTTAATTTAAACAAATTATTTTAATAAATTATAGCTAAACAAAAGCACTACGACCAATAATGCCGAAAGCTCACTAATATCACAAATCTCCATCTTTACTACCAAAGCTTTATTTATATACATTGATTCCAAATAATAGCGAAAAAGGGACCTGCACATAAAAACAGAAATTAGAAATAATATATAAGATAGTTTATTTTGCAAATGGTTTAAATCTAGTCACAAACTAACTAGTAGATATGGCTTAGCCCGCAAAGTTCTGGTTAATGATGTAGAGTGTGACTAGTATGGCGTTTAACTGGGAGGCAGGGACAGTACAATTTTTTATGTATTTATGTATATGTGTTCTCGATAATGTTGCTAAAGTTGTCAAATGTAAATGTCGCTAATTTATAATGTAGATGTAGTTTGTTGTTGTTGTTGTTACGCAGTAATATATGTACATTGTAAAAAACAAGTAATTGTGACAATTAAAATGTACATTTTGATTTGAACACATTCGCTTTTGTATGCTTTTGACGTTTAGGTTTCCTACCAACAAATATTCCATTGCCAGTTGCTTGTCATTTCTATAGTTAGTTAGGTGATGTTGTGGCTGTTGTTGTTATCACATTTTAATAACACATTTGTAAAAAAAGTTGGCAACTTGTTACCACTATATTTTATTCTTAATTGTTGTTGTTGTCTTTGGTATGCAGCTAAATTTGTTAACGCTTATGGTCAATACAATCACTTAAACTAAATCACCAAATGTTTAGTTGCAAGCAGATGTTGCAAGAAAACTTAACCACATGCCACATGTATATAAGTGTATGTATGTTTGTGCGGACTCAGCTATCATAAGCTAGCAGACATACATATGTATGTATGAGTTCAATTAATTTAAACAACCAAGTTGTGTAATTGATTTCTTTCATTGATTGAAATCTTTACAGACAGCATTGTCGTTTTGAAACCGAGGATGCTTTTGATTTTTAGGCCGCATTTCTGTTGATCGATGAAGTGCTTTCAGCTTACATGTGGAACACTGATATGTTCCTCAAAGGGTTAAAAGGCTTACAACATTACAGTGGCAGTGAGGGGTGAGGGCAAATAGGGCATCTTGCCCGGGGAACTACTCACGGGGGCGCAAAATGGTCTGCAAAGCAGAACTTCCTGTATAATTTGTATTTTTATTATAAGTAATATCTGGAAAAAATGTTCTATATTAAATAAAAAAACAAGTAAGGAAGGCTAAGTTCGGGTGTAACCGAACATTACATACTCAGTTGAGAGCTATGGAGACAAAATAAGGAAAATCACCATGTAGGAAAATGAACCTATGGTAACCCTGGAATGTGGTTGTATGACATGTGTATCAAATGGAAGGTATTAAAGAGTATTTTAAGAGAGAGTAGGCCATAGTTCTATGGATGGACGCCATTTAGGGATATCGCCATAAAGGTGGACCAGGGCTGACTCTAGAATGTGTTTGTACGATATGGGTATCAAACGAAAGGTGTTACTGAGCATTTTAAGGAGGAGTGGGCACTAGGTCTATAGGTGGACGCCTTTTCGAGATATCGCCATTAGGGTGGGCCAGGGGTGACTCTAGAATGTTTGTACGATATGGGTATCAAACGAAAGGTGTTACTGAGCATTTTAAGAGAAAGTGGGCATTAGGTCTATAGGTGGGCGCCTTTTCGAGATATCGCCATTAGGGTGGGCCAGAGTGACTCTAGAATGTGTTTGTACGATATGGGTATCAAATGAAAGGTGGTAATGAGTATTTTAAAAGGGAGCAATCCTTAGTTCTATAGGTGGACGCCTTTTCGAGATATCGCCATAAAGGTGGACCAAGGGTGACTCTAGAATGTTTGTACGATATGGGTATCAAACGAAAGGTGTTACTGAGCATTTTAAGAGGGAGTGGGCATTAGGTCTATAGGTGCACGCCTTTTCGAGATATCACCATTAGGGTGGGCCAGGGTTGACTCTAGAATGTGTTTGTACGATATGGATATCAAATTAAAGGTATTAATGAGGGTTTTAAAAGCGAGTGGCCCTTAGATGTATATGTGAAGGCGTTCTCGCGATATCGACCAAATGTGGATCAGGTGATCCAGAAAATCATCTGTCGGGTACTGCTAATTTATTTATATATTCAATAACACTAACAGTATTCCTGCCAAGATTCCAAGGGCTGTTGATTTCGCCTTGTAGAACTTTTTCATTTTCTTCTACTTAATATGGTAGGTGTCACACCCATTTTACAAAGTTTTTTCCAAAGTTATATTTTGCGTCAATAAACCAATCCAGTTACCATGTTTCATCCCTTTTTTCGTATTTGGTATAGAATTATGGCATTTTTTTAATTTTTCGTAATTTTCGATATCGATAAAGTGGGCGTGGTTATGGTCGGATTTCGGCCATTTTTTATACCAAGATAAAGTGAGTTCAGATAAGTACGTGGGCTAAGTTTAGTAAAGATATATCGGTTTTTGCTCAAGTTATTGTGTTAACGGCCGAGCGGAAGGACAGACGTTGGACTGTGTATAAAAACTGGGCGTGGCTTCCACCGATTTCGCCCATTTTCACAGAGAACAGTTAACGTCATAGAACCTATGCTCCTCCCAAATTTCAAAAGGATTGGTAAATTTTTGTTCGACTTATGGCATTAAAAGTATTCTAGACACACTAAATGAAAATGGGCGGAGCCACGCGCATTTTGAAATTTTCTTTTATTTTTGTATTTTGTTGCATCATATCATTACTGGAGTTGAATTTTGACTTAATTTACTTATATACAGTAAAGATATTAAATTTTTTGTTAAAATTTGAATTAAAAAAATTTTTTTTAAAAAGTGGGCGTATTCTTCATCCAATTTTGCTAATTTTTATTTAGCACATATATAGTAATAGTAGTAACGTTCCTGCCAAATTTCATCATGATATCTTCAACGACTGCCAAATTACAGCTTGCAAAACTTTTAAATTACCTTCTTGTAAAAGTGGGCGGTGCCACGCCCATTGTCCAAAATCTTACTAATTTTCTATTCTGCGTCATAACGTCAACCCTTCTACCAAGTTTCATCGCCTTAACCGCCTTTGGCAATGAATTATCGCATTTTTTCGGTTTTTCGAAATTTTCGATATCGAAAAAGTGGGCGTGGTTATAGTCCGATATCGTTCATTTTAAATATCGATCTGAGATGAGTGCTCAGCAACCTACATACCAAATTTCATCAAGATACCTCAAAATTTACTCAAGTTATCATGTTAACGGACGGACGGACGGACGGACGGACATGGCTCAATCAAATTTTTTCTGGATCCTGATTATTTTGATATATGGAAGTCTATATCTATCTCGATTCCTTTATATATGTACAACCAACCGTTATCCAATCGAACTTAATATACTCTGTGAGCTCTGCTCAACTGAGTATAAAAAAAGTAATAATAAAATTTTAAGCACTTCCTTTATATAAATGGAAAAAAATCAGCGAAAAATGTCTCCTTATATAGACATATTCTTGCCAAACTTTGATTTTTAAATTTTGACATAGAAATTGCAAAAATATTTATGAGAAGTAAAAATATAAAAGTGAAGCGCACATTACTTGGATTGGAAAGTTGGTAGGAAAGGAGATATTATTAGTCAACCAATTGCGCTCCACCTTTATATTTTTTCTTCTCATAAATATTTTTGCAATTTCTATGTCAAAATTTAAAAATCAAAGTTTGGCAAGAATATGTCTATATAAGGATACATTTTTCGCTAATTTTTGTCGATTTATATAAAGGAAGTGCTTAAAATTTTTTTGTTTTATTTTTATTTTCTTATTTTCTTATATTTTCTCGGTGTCTTGATTTTTCTAAATGTCTCAGTCTGTGCACCCCCTAGCGAAACTTTTTGTATTGTGTCATCGGCTGTCATCGACCTCTGAATTAAGCTCTAAATTTTTAGCTCTAGCTCATCGAGAAATTACTTACAACCCGGTTTCAAATTTTTAAATTATTATCTAATTTTTTCGAACCGTGCGCCAAATAACGGATTTTTTTCTCCTTTTGTTCCTTTTTCGCGGTGTTTTAACCTGTCTCTGAGCTTTCATGTTTGTAGCTCAATGAGAACTTACATAAAAATCAATCCCAAAATCCCCTCCGATTCGTACGATTTTTCTAAATATCTCATCCCGTGCGCTCCCTAGCGAATCGTTTTGTATCGTGTCATCGACCTCTGAATTAAGTTTGAAATTTCAAGTCTCTAGCTCATCGAGAAGTTACTTAAACGCTGGTTTGAAAATTTTCAAATTCTTATCTAATTATTTCGATCCGTGCGCCACCTAACGGATTTTTTTCTTTTGTTGCATTGTCACGGTTTTCTAACTTATGTGTACAGTTTCACGTTTGTAACTCAATGAGAAGTTGCATAAAAATCGGCCTAATATAAAGGAAAGTAATAAAAATGCATGCATATATCCGGAACACTTACGAGAGGCTGTGGAATAATAGAAAGCATATTCCTTTTTTCTCACGCTCAACGTTGCAATGGAAATTATTAAAAAATGCTTTAACAAAAACTGTCAAACGCGAATCAGAAACACGATGGTGCGCCAGAACACAGCGGTTAGCGTTATCGTCGATGGGCTAGATAATGTAGTAGAATACTTAGAACAATTAGCAGAGGATACTAACTCCACAAGTGACACCAGAAGCGAAGCTACAGTTCTGTTGCAAAATATACTAAATTTTAATTTCATAACATTAGTTCATTTCTGGTATGAAATCTTAAGGAGGATTGATCGTGTGCAGCTCAGATTACAAGATGCGGGGATGAGTTTTGGAGAAGCGTATAATGATTTTAAATCTGACTAAGGTATCAGAAATTCGAGACACTCTCTGTGAAGAAGCAATAGAAAAAGCGAAGTCTCTTTCTGAAAAATGGGATATTGATATAGTAAAACTTGTAAGAAGGCGCCGCAAAATTTCCGGAGAATCGGCTAGAGATGTTGGTCTTTCCAGAATGTGAAATTTCTCGCGTTATTAAAAGTGTTCTCGATCGTCTCCAACAATAAATACGTACAAGATTTACACGATTAAATGACCTTAATTATAAATTTGGATTTCTCTTAGACGTTGGGAATTTGTTAAACAAGGATAATAACGACTTAGAAATAAATTGTAAGAACTTGGGTGAATTTTATTACAGATTTCGACGGAACATAATTTTTATCGAACTATGTGACTGAAAAATATTACTTCAAAGGAGAAAGGAAATTAAACCAAAACGCCGTTAGAATTACTTACTCTTATAATCTCATATGAAGAAGTTGTTTTTCCAAACTTGCAAGTGGCACATCAGATACTCTTGACTATCTCAGTATCAATTGCTAGCTGCGAGCGTTCATTCAGCAAATTAAAACTGATT
Organism: Eurosta solidaginis; assembly: GCF_040869045.1. NCBI lineage: Eukaryota > Metazoa > Arthropoda > Insecta > Diptera > Tephritidae > Eurosta > Eurosta solidaginis. Next base: position 254,048,570 of record NC_090321.1, read on the forward strand.
TTGACATAGTAACGGGCAAAGATGGGGCAAGATCGCCTAAGTGATCTAACGTTATTTTGCCCCGGGGCGCAAGAAAACCTCACTACCCCACTGAAATATTCCTACGGCAGACAAGCCTGTCTTAAGATGTGACAAATTCCACAACCCTAAAAGGGGCGAAGTGGTCATATCAAAACGTTCTCGAAATGGTCGGGCTTGCAATTTGGTCAGTTGAAGTGGCTGCCGTGGAGGCACGCACAGGACAGTGACAGAAAGCACGTTGTGATACCACAAATACACCATTTCCTCTAATAAAAGCATCGAAGTACTTGATGTCGTACTCTACAATCCGACGCCAATTAGCAAGAAATCGAGCTTGCGAGCAACGCTTTATGTTGCGTATTATATGATCCACTGCTTCCTTTTTTTGTCATCTTTACAGCTTTAACAACATCGGAAATAGGCTCCTCCTAGTATTTCGGCACGTCTACCGATACGCCCGTTCGCAGTTAGTACTCTTACAAGTGTGAACATTTCTATCTCTATTTAGGGTTTAAACGAGACGAGATGTCTTAAGATCCCATTTGGCCATGTTGGTTTAGATGTCCAATAACTTGGGGATTATAACCATCAATTGTTGCATTTACGGTAGATGTTGTCTTTTAGCATTAGCTTACATTTTGTACACCTAAGAGTTCTATCTCACTAAGAATCTGCTTAGTTGTGATTTGTCTAGCAAGCTCGTCTCCAACATTGTTTCACTTAATGTTTTTGTGAGGAGCAAACGGTTCGGTAGTGCCATCTTCTGCAGGTATAGGCGACAGTTGTGTTGAGAATTGAGAGTGTTGGTTCAAAATTGAATGAGGAAGGTCAAAATAATTTGATAGCCACTTGGCTGTCGCTTAAAATAAAAATTTGCTTACGGAGAGTGTGTTTCTCCATTCAAACTGCAGCTTCCATTATAGCTGATATTTCTACCTGGAAGACACTACAATACTTAGGTAGTCTGAAAGAGAAAAAAAAATAGTTTAGTATGCTACGCTAGCTGGAGCCTCTCTTAAATGTAGGGCCCGCGTTGCGGCTTCACGTATACCTGCTAGGTCGCAAGGTAGGATATCAAGAATGATCTGAAGAGCTTCGCTGGACGTTGTGCTTAGAGCTCCAATTATGCTGATCATATTTGATCTGTGCACTTTCTCAACAAATTTAGGTTTGTAGCCTTGCTCAGGGCCGTACGACCATACGACCACCGCATACAGCAAAATGGATCGACTCATCGCTGTGTAAATCCATTAAAATGTATCAGAGGTTATTCTCCATTTTTATGCCAATGGATATCTAACACCTGCATAGTGAAATGTACGCTTGCTTTTAATGCTGATTGACATACTCCTACCAGTTCATCCTTTGCTCAGGCAGATATGAGATTGCTATCAATAGTGGTAGTGAGGAAGTTGCTAACTATTCTCCTCAGAGTGTGCAGTACGAAAGACTGATCAATCTGTTGTCCTTTGTGTCATAATGAGAGGCTTAGGGATGAAAATTAGGGTGGATCTCTTCCACGGATACGGAATATAATTGAGAGCCAAGCAGGCGGCATAAATATGGTGCAGCCAGTTAGCTGTTATCTCCAAAGTTTTGATGAACTGCGCGGGGACAATCGCATCTGGTCCAGCAACCTTAAAAAGTGTAAAACTTATAACTGTCCACTTAACCCTCTCCTTCGTAATGGGTATGTTGGGCTCCTTCGTATTGGGTATGTTGGGCTAATACATTATAGGTTCGAATTTTCGGAACGTACCGGATCAATATCCGACAATTACCATAAATATCGGTAATACTCCCCACACTAAAAGAACAAGACTGGTAAAATCAATCGAAATACGGGTCAATGCAACTGAAATTTCTGTCAATTTTTATCCACCGCAACAAAATGTTGAATCAACTGCGCACAAATCGTTGATTCGTAATTGACCGTTTTAGTAGTCAAATGAACAGAAAAAGTTGTTGCGACAGCTTTGTACGAAAGTACCTATGTTACGGCATTTGCAAGGCAGATGAATTTTCACTGAGATCTTTTCATGGCAGAAATACACTGGGAGTGCCTGCCGAACAGTGCCGAGTGGCGACCCCGCTTAGGAAAATTTTCTTCTAATTGAAAAACCTTATTTCTAAAATTTTTATTTTACTTTGCCCGGGGTGCGAACCAGGGTCTTCGGTGTGGTAGCCGGAGCACGCTACCATCACACAACGGCGGCCGCTATATACATACGTGAATATGTGCATATATATAGTACACAGCATACATAAAAACAAAGTAGAGAGCGCAGTGAGCGTAAAATTCTCTTTGAAATTTGCTCCTCTATTGACTGTTGATCGCTGTTGAAATGACCAGTGAGATCAGTTGTGTTAACAAAAAATCAGTTAGATTGATTAGGAATCTGTCAATTTTGCATAATTTTGTTAACTTAAGAGCGACAATTGCTCTTCTGTTGAAATGACTAAACTAATTTGTTCGCTTGACATAGAACTCGGTCGAATTAACCATAATTCGATCAATTTCACCGAATCCCCGTTAAGTCAAGAACAAGAGGACCGATTTGTTGATTTTACTAGCACCATTTCTTTCAGTGCAAGACTATCTTTATCGCCACAATAAGAAGAAGATTGAAATGTTTTTATGTACCTTTCGACAATCATTTTCTTTGTCCTTTCGGTTATCAAGAAGTTCGATAGAATTAAGGAAGATCCTTTGCTGTACTGTTTTCCAGCAAAATTTTATCTTTATATCCAAGGTCATGCTCTGTGAAAAGAGAAGTTCTTATACTCAGTTGAGCAGAGCTCACAGAGTATATTAAGTTTGATTGGATAACGGTTGGTTGTACATATATAAAGGAATCGAGATAGATATAGACTTCCATATATCAAAATAATCAGGATCGAAAAAAAATTTGATTGAGCCATGCCCGTCCGCCCGTTAACACGATAACTTGAGTAAATTTCGAGGTATCTTGATGAAATTTGGTATGCAGGTTCCTGAGCACTCATCTCAGATCGCTATTTAAAATGAACGATATCGGACTATAACCACGCCCACTTTTTCGATATCGAAAATTTCGAAAAACCGAAAAAGTGCGATAATTCATTACAAAAGACCGATAAAGCGACGAAACTTGGTAGATGAGTTGAACTTATGACGCAAAATAGAAAACTAGTAAAATTTTGGACAATGGGCGTGGCACCGCCCACTTTCAAAAGAAGGTAATCGTTGAAGATATCATGATAAAAATTTGGCAGGAACGTTACTCTTATTACTATATGTACGCTTAATAAAAATTAGCAAAATCGGAGAAGGACCACGCCCACTTTTAAAAAAAATTTTTTTAAAAGTAAAATTTTAACAAAAAATTTAATATCTTTACAGTATATAAGTAAATTATGTCAAGATTCAACTCCAGTAATGATATGGTGCAACAAAATACAAAAATAAAAGAAAATTTAAAAATGGGCGTGGCTCCGCCCTTTTTCATTTAATTTGTCTAGGATACTTTTAACGCCATAAGTCGAACAAAAATTAACCAATCCTTTTGAAATTTGGTAGGGGCATAGATTTTATGGCGTTAACTGTTTTCTGTGAAAATGGGCGAAATCGGTCGTCCGTCTGTCCTTCCGCATGGCCGTTAACATGATAACTTGAGCAAAAATCGATATATCTTTACTAAACTCAGTTCACGTACTTATCTGAACTCACTTTATCTTGGTATGAAAAATGAACGAAATCCGACTATGACCACGCCCACTTTTTCCATATCTTAAATTACGAAAAATGAAAAAAATGCCATAATTCTATACCAAATACGAAAAAAGGGATGAAATATGGTAAGGTAATTGGATTGTTTTATTGACGCGAAATATAACTTTAGAAAAAACTTTATAAAATGGTTGTGACACCTACCATATTAAGTAGAAGAAAATGAAAAAGTTCTGCAGGGCGAAATAAAAAACCCTTAAAATCTTGGCAGGTATTACATATATAAATAAATTAGCGGTATCCAACAGATGATGTTCTGGGTCACCCTGGTCCACATTTTGGTCGATATCTGGAAAACGCCTTCACATATACAACTACCACCACTCCCTTTTAAAACTCTCATTAATACCTTTAATTTGATACCCATATCGTACAAACTCATTCTAGAGTCACCCCTGGTCCACCTTTATGGCGATATCTCGAAACGGCGTCCACCTATGGAACTAAGGATTACTCCCTTTTAAAATGCTCATTAACACTTTTCATTTGATACCCATATCGTCCAAACGCATTCTAGAGTCAACCCTGATCCACCTTTATGGCTATATCCCTAAATGGCGTCCACCTATAGAACTATGGCCCACTCCCTCATAAAATACTCTTTAATGCCTTTCATTTGATACACATGTCATACAAACACATTCCAGGGTTTCCCTCGGTTCATTTTCCTACATGGTTATTTTCCCTTATGTTGTCACCATAGCTCTCAACTGAGTATGTAATGTTCGGTTACACCCGAACTTAACCTTCCTTACTTGTTAATTTAAAGTATTGCTTAGGGTTGGCTTTTAATTTAGTTATCCAATTTAGTTATCGAGGCACTTATACGCCTCTTTGGTCTTTTATACTATGCATACATACCTGCTTATTTACTAGAAAAGAAAGCGAAAAATTGAAAATTTAATTAGTAAAATTCATCCTATACGTCGATTTACGCTGATGATGATAAGCATGATGATGTTGTTGTAGTAAATGATACTTTGCCATGAGATGCCAATGTTGCTGATGATTTGCGTATAAAATTAATTAAACTTTCAACAATTCGCTATGAACCCAAAACTCACAGCAATAGAAACAACAACAACATTCACACCAACCTTACTTGTTTAGAGGGAGTTGAGTTAAAACTCAGCAATCAAAAGCAAAATCAATGATGATGTTGTAATATGTAAAAGTACTATTGCGCATTTAACGCTCATTTGTTCAAGTTTAAGTGCAAATTTCATTGATATTATTATTTTTGTACTTGTTGTTGCTATTAGCTGACTTGTGTTAATGGTATATCGTTACAATTGCAATTTTATTTTCAATTTCAATTTAGTCAACTACCAAATCAACCCTCGAATACAAAATGAGAATTCATTTGTTTCAAGCTTCAGAATGTATTGCAGATGGTGGGGGTACCAAAAAAGTGGGTTACCGTTTGTGTGGGTGCTAGTTCTGATAAACGAGTATAGATACCAGTATATGAAAATTGAATGATACAGCAGATCAAGAAGTATTTGAGGTGAGAGGTTACTTAGCGAGGATGATATTTAGGATTTTAGGCCGAGGTTCTCTTTCCATTTGCGTCGTGCTAATTTTTTTAATTTTTCCTGCACCTACTTCTTTTATGCCGACTCCGAACGGCATCTGCAAGGCAGATGAGTTTTCGCTGAGAGCTTTTCATGGCAGAAATACACTCGGAAAGCTTGCCAAGCATTGCCAAGGAGCGACCCAGGTTACAAAAATTTTCTACTAATTGAAAAACCTTATTTCGAAAATTTTAATGTTGCCTTGCCCGGGGCTTGAACTCAGGATCTGCGATGAGGTAAGCGGCGCACGCTACCATCAAACCACGGTGGCCGTTATATCTTGGTTTTAATTTAAGTCGAGACACTTGAAAAATATAATTTTGTAATGAAATGTTTAAAATTAAAACCAAAAAGTTTTACCCGTACCGCATTTTTAAGCTCGTTTGGTTTATATTATAAGCTATGAGAGGATAAACCCAATTCCTAATGTATTTAGGTTTATATTATAGGCCAGAATGTTTCAGTTCAAAAGCAGTCATAAGAGCTCGTTTCGTTTTAAACTTTGCAAGGTCAGCATTTAAAACCAAAAAAGTTTGGTCATATATGTAGACCAAAAACGAGACCATGGTTCTCATTCATAAATTTTTCATTCGCCAGCTTTTGCGGATGCGATCACAAGCCTCTGTAGCTATAATGGTATGAAAGCTAATCAATATTTACTTATAGATATGACTCTACCCGAAACACGGCTACAACAACAACAACTGTATCCGAAAACCTAGTCGATAAATAATTGGTGATTCAGAAACTTGCCACAGCAACCAATTCCATGTGAAGCCTTAAATTGTTATAATCAGCTGTACTTGTATACAGGGTATTCTAATTTTGAACGGAAAATGCTTGGTTGTACAGGTATAAAGGAATCGAGATAGATATACATAGACTTCCATATATCAAAATCGTCAGTATCGAAAAAAAATTAGATTAAGCCATGTCAGTCCGTTAACACGATAAATTCAGCAAATATTGAGATATCTTCACAAAATTCGTTATACAGGCTTCTCTGTACCCAGAAAAGTTTGGATCAGAAAGTTTACGACCTAAACCAAAATTTTCATCCATGTTCATATATTTTTCAGTCGCCAGTTTTTCGGGATACGATCACAAGCTTCTGTAGCTATACTGCTATAGAAGTCAATCGCTTTTATTTACTCATTAATATGACTGTACTCGAAGCACTGCTACAGCCCCCAGCGAGTAAGGGGGTAAGAATATACCCGCGGTAGGTATGCCTGTCGTAAGAGGCGACTAAAATACCAGATTCAAGGGGTGTGTAGCTCAACCCTTCAGGTTGCCAGCGCAATATATAGCTTCTCCAAACCTAATTGTCAACCTCACCTATCCGCGGCGAATCCTGTTTCACTAACAGACGAGGCTCTGGCGACCCCAAGCTCCTCATGGAACTTGTGGCTGGCGAGGGAGGGGGTGGCCTGAAGGTTTAATTTGGCCACATAAATCGTTCCTGAGATGGTCGGGCTAGCACCTTAATGGTGCTGTGGTACCGGAACGTACCGGATCTGTATCCGGCAAAGGACCATCACATCGATAACACTCCCCAAAACCTTCGGGGAGCAACCTTTTCGCTACAACAACAAGCACTGCTACAACAACAACAACAACTGTTCCCGAAACCCTAGTCAATGAATAACACTGGATCACAAATTCCAACTTTTTTCTGCACTAGAGACGCCATTACGAAATTCCTATGTAAAATCACCCCTGATTCTATGGTAACGTGTTTGAGATATTTACGAATGACCGTTTTTTTTTTTTCAAAAAAAAAAAAAAAAAAAAAAATTGGGTCCACTTAATCATATATATCTCAAGAACCAATTAAGCAATTTCAAAATGGTTTGAAGATTTTAAAAGGTAATAAAACCGCTATAAACCGTGCATACAATATTTTTTGCAAGGCCCTGCAGATTCCAAGATAACGAACAATTATTACGGATTTTTTCAATTTTTTTGTAATAATATAAAAAAAATTGTACTTTGCGAGGAAGGATCCCGAAGCTCTGTTTTATTACAAAAAAATAAGCTTTCATTCAATAAAATCGATGGACCAATACAAAAGTTAAAAGCATTCAATTAAATATATCCATTTAATACTTAAATACCCTTCTGGTACATATGTGTTAGTATTCGCTAACTAACTGATATACGAACACTAACACATATGCACCAGTAGGGTACTTAAGTATTAAATGGATATATTTAATTGAATGCTTTTAACTTTTGTATTGGTCCATCGATTTTATTGAATGAAAGCTTATTTTTTTGTAATAAAACAGAGCTTAGAGAGAAAAAAAAAATAAAAAGTTTTCGAGATCATTCCTCGCAAAATAGATTTTTTTTTATATTTTTACAAAAAAAATTTAAAAAATCCGTAATTCTTGTTCGTTATCTTTGAATCTGCAGGGCCTAGCAAGAAGTGTTGTATGAACGGTTTATAGAAAATTTGCTTACCTTTTAAGAGCATTAAACCGTTTTGGAATTCCTCAATTCGTTCTTGAGATATATATGATTAAGTAGACCCATTTTTTTTTTTTTTTTTTGAATAAACGGTTATTCGTAAATATCGCAAAAACGTTACCATAGAATTAAAAATAATCTTGATTTTCGGAATCAGGGGGTGATTTTATATAGGAATTTCGTAATGCCGTCTCTGGTGCATTTTAGCTGTAAACCAGTGTAATTGGTGATTCAGAGACTTTTTACAGCAACCATCTCCATGCGAAATCTTCTAATTTTTTTCTCTAAAATCAATGTTACTAAATATTTTCCATTTGGTTGTTGGCGTCAAATTCAAATATTTAGTTTGGAGTTTCACAAAGATTTGATATCAGTCGCCGTCCGATTTCGCCAATTGTATTAAATTAGTAAAATATCTCGATTTTTGTTAAAGTTATCGGGTGCATGCTTGACGATTGGAGTCTTAGGGCCGGTTTCACCAACTCAACTTAGTTAAGTCATATTTTTTAATTTTTCTGTTTCACCACCAATGCTTAGCTGAGTCACAAATTAGCCTATCTGTCAGCTGGCTTATTCTCGACTTTCAACAGTGTTGCTGTAGTACAAATTTTTGGGTCGAATTAAATGGCAGTATTGATACTTATTTAATTATGCAAATATAGCAACCCCGCTATTGTGTGAATTCACTGGGTGGTGTTTAATTAAAACGTAGCCAATAATACTACTATGTATAAAACAGCTGATAGTGTTTTTGTATGTCAAATGGATTTAGTAGCTAAGTTGGTTAAACCGAAAAAAAACTTAGCCTCAAATCTGGGCTAACTCAAGTTGCAACTATGTTTTAGCCTAAGCCGAGTTGGTGTAATAAAGGGCCGATAGTGTTCGTTTTGAAGACAATAATAATAAAGGCAGTAGCTTACAATGCTATCGATGCTGTCGAAATGGACGCGATTCTAAGCAGTGCCACCCACCTGCTATATGTATGAATAGGTTTCGCGCTTTGAGTGAAAATAAAAACCCACCACCTCATTCGATCTCTTTGTTTATTTAAAAATATCATTTGATTAAGGAACGTGAGTCAATCCTCAAGCACTTACAAATGCTTGCGGAAATTGGTACCGAGGATATAAATAAAAGGGATTAACAAATCACACTATAAAATATGAGCTAATTGAAAGTATTGTTACGAATTTACTGGAATTCCTCTTATTTGCAACCTTCTAATAACGTTCGAATCACTAAACTGCTGAATAAATAACTCCACTATTCAATAATGCAAAATGGCCTTTGTTCAAGTACTTCACAGTAACACTTATACTTCGCAACTGATAGCTTGCTTAAATCAAACTGATTGTCGGGCCTCAACAGTTGCTGTTTTTATACTGTGCGGTTTCCTCGTTGACATATTTCTAGGCCTTCTATTTCCAGAACTTAATAGTTAGTTATCAGCTATAAAATTACCAGCTATAACTGCGTTTATAACTTCTCATATGCGCGTGTATATGTGAGCGGTACTTGCACAAATTATTTCCTACTTTTGGGAGTATCTCAGATATATGCATGTGTTTGTGCGTTGCTCTCCGCTGCTTGTATGGACATAAGTAAAGACATAATGATTGATTTATTGATGTGCATACAAGTCACTGCTTAGTGTTGGCTTATAGATGATAGTATCCCTTAGTTTTGCTAATATTCGTCACAGTATTATTCATCACATTGCATCAATATATCAATTTCATTCCACAAAAAGTGTTTAATTATCTCAACTTACTAAAAGGCATCTCGAATGGCAATCGAAAAATTTCATTCGAAATTGAGGAATTGAGGCACTTGAAAACCTCCCTCATCCTCTCATTTTACCGCACATCGCTCTGCCAACATTTTCCACTTTCAATCAAAGCTTGCAACAAATCGTATAAAAACAGTTTTTTGAACACTTCCATTTACCATTATCCTTTAGAAGCAATAACACATAGAAAAGGATATGTCTATCACACCAACAACAAAAAAGAGAAAAAGCTCAGTTAAGCGAAAAATATAAAAAAACGTTACTAAAAGCAAGCGTGTCAGCAGCGGATGTTGCAAGTTGTTGAGTGCTTGAGCAGCTTTTTCTGTATAAGTGAAGCAGATTTTAGTTGTTGTTGCTTTTATTGTTGTTCAGTTGCTGGCTATTGTTGCTGTTACTGCTCTCGTTTGCTGTCAACTGAAGTTGAATTTAATTAAATCCTTCATGGCGTTGTGTCTGTTAAAAATAGACAAATGACATTTCTCGCCTGTTTGCCTTCATTTTCAGTTCATTCAATACACTCCCCTCCCACCCTTTTGGATGCCATTCCCCCGCCTATCTCTTATCCATTTCATTATTTGCTCATTCAATGCAGTTTTCATTTTCAAATACCTACTGCCTTTGTTGTTGCGCCGTCTAGTTTTATTCAAATGCAGAATTCTAAATTTATTTTATAGTTAAAATTTGATTTGAAGTTCAAGACAGCTGAGAGCTGCGGTTAGGATACAACTTTTATTAAAATTAAGAATGCGCAAAATATTTAAATATTTTTATACTCAGCGTGCTTTGTACACAGAGTATATTAACTTTGATTGGGTAACGGTTGGTTGTACAGGTATAAAGGAATCGATATAGATATAGACTTTCATATATCAAAATCATCAGTATCGAAAAAAAATTTGATGGAAAACCATGTCCGTCCGTCCGTCCGTCCATCCGTCTGTCCGTTAACACGATAACTTAAGTAAATATTGAGATATCTTCACCAAATTTGGTACACGAGCTTATCTGGACCCAGCATAGATTGGTATTGAAAATGTGCGAAATCGGATGATAACCGCGCCCACTTTTTGTATATATAACATTTTGGAAAACACAAAAACCTGATTATTTAGTAAATAATACACCTAGAATGTTAAAATTTAACGTGGGGACTGGTATTGAGACTCTTGATAAAAATTTGAAAAAAAAAAAGTTTTTAAATGGGCGTGGCACCGCCCACTTGTGATAAAATCAATTTTACAAATATTATTAATCATACATCAAAAATCGTTAAACCTATCGTAACAAAATTCGGCAGAGAGGTTGCCTTTACTACAAGGAATGCTGCATAGAGTGTTTTCAATTGGTTATCGGCGTGTATCGATTTGTTTCCATGAAAGAGATACCAATGAAATCTCAGTATAAACCCTAGCGGGTTAAGGGGCTTAGGATATACCCGCAGCAGGTACGCTTGTCGTAAGAGGCGACTAAAATATCAAACTGATTTAAGGGGTTGTTGCCAGCGCAAAATATAGCTTCTGCAACCCAATTGTCAACCTCGTCTACCTCTGATTACCCCAAGTTCCTCATAGATGTGGTGTTGGAAGGGCGATATGGCCTTGAGGGTTCATTTGGTCATACTACTGTTGTTTTAATGGTGCTTTTTACCAGAACCTTTTTACCTTTTTACCATCAACATCGATAAAACTCCCCATGGCCTTCGGGGAGTGTCCTTATCGCTACAACAACATCGACAAACGTGAATATAAAATGTATGACACATCTGTGGGACGTCGGGAAGAAACCAATAAAAAGCCGATACACACAATAGGCGAAAGCATTGAAAATTATCTTACACGTCCTAAATATCTCAAGAAAACTTAACAGAAGAAACTGATCGCATTCTTATGCCAACGTTTTTTGCACAAATCAATGATCACATGTTAAATCAAAAATTTTTGTTAAGAATCTGACAAATATTTAACTCATTTGTACATAAATGTGATGCGCCAGTTTAATTACTTAATTAACTCATTCCAGAACATTTTTTTTTTTGAATCTCAAATTCGCCGAAATCATTAACAACTTTATAAACGCATTAACCTTGATGTAAAGAAAATAAATTAAATCGAACGGTATCGAAATTGTTTAGGTTTCAGAACAAGATACTGAAAAAAAATTCAACAACACGAAAAAATGATCGAAATAACAACAAGGCACCTGTGAAAGGGGAATACATGCGACAAAGCGAAGAAAAATTAAAATAACAATCAAAGCCATACAAATCGCGTTAACAAGAACTACAACAACAGAGCAGCGAAAAGAAATAACATCAATACAAGTAGAAATGTAATCGATTCGCATATCAACACATAGTCACAAACGAGCCCCTTAACATTATTGAAGATGTCAACTTGTTGCAGGAGTAATTCAACATCAGCAATGCAATAGGAAGGCTAAATAGGGGCGAAAAAGGATCAAACTATGCCCAACTGTGTGTTCTGACAATGCCTCGTCTATAAAAAGATACAAGGGAGTTTGAAGGTATAGTTCAGAGGTGCACAACGCCAAAAGAGAGCTGCGCATACAAATTCACCTTTTATGTTTGAGCCTAGAATCCACGTGTATGATATGATTACTGCTTTGAGTACAATGAAAGATTGATTGACTGCTTGCTTAGTCGGTGCATATACTCGACTCCGAACAAGTTTCGGGCGCTCTACGAAGCACTTGAGGGCATCTCTGTACCAGTCATTATGTACGTTTCCGTATGTTAAGAGTCCGTGCCATAAGTGTTTGACAGCATTTGCGCGCCTTAGACTCTACCTGGACAGTTTCGTTGTACTATATACATTATTTGGCCTTGCCCGAAACTTTATTTCGTTTCGAATAGCTCGGAGAGTTGTCGCTCAATCCTCGAAGCTATTAGCATTACTCAAAGTGCAAAACAGAGATCGGAAATAGAAACAGCGAATGCATAGAAAATAATAATGCATAAAAGGAACGTTTTTTTTTAATAATATTGGGGTTTTATGTAGGTCTAGATGATATTACTTGTCCTATCATCCCTCATCACGAAACTGCCTCTTGCTGGGAAACTTTTAGGTATTGTTGCTTGATCATTTATTTCTGGTGTCGGCAAAATCACTGATACGTGACGCATCGTTAACATCACAAATAAAAGGAAGGACATGGAGTTGTCATAGACGATGACCAATTGCTTCCGTAGAGAGGCTGCCACCGTAATTCTGTGATGTGTTGAAAGGATAACTTACTTACTTACTTACTTAATTGGCGCTTAACCGTTTAAACGGTTATGGCCGCCGAACAAGGCGGGCCAGTCGCGTCTTCTCTCTGCCAATCGGCGCCAATTGGTCACACAAGGGAGTTTAAATCGTTTTCCATCTGGTCCTTCCAGCTGAGTGGAGGCCGGCCTCCACCTCTGCTTTCATAGGGGGGTTCCAAACACTTTCTTGGCCGGAGCGTCATCTTTAATTCGCATAACATAGCCTAGCCAGCGCAGCCGATGCGTTTTAATTCGCTGGACTATGTTGATGTCTGCGTAGAGCTCGTACAGTTCATCGTTAAATCTTCTTCGGTACTCGCCATCGCCAACGCGTAGTGGTTCATAAATCTTTCGAAGAGCTTTTCTCTCGAACACTCCCAGAGCCGAATCTCTGATGTTGTCATGGTCCATGCTTTCCTGTTGAAAGGACTGATGTTTTATAAAGCAATAGCGGCACTCCTTTGATTGGTCGCCATTTGGGAGAACGCTGGGCTTCGCATGTGAGTTGTTAATGGTTGAATTGAAGATAATTTTTGATCTTTCTTGTGATAGCGCGAGTAATCTCTAGTCTAGAGCAAGTATGCCCACGCAATGAATGAAAAACTACTCTCTTTGCCTAGAAAAAAGGTTTCTGGATATTAGCAAAACTGCTTCACGATATTTTTGGAACCATTTGGCGATTATTTTCTGTACTAAACATTTTCATATATCATTTTAAAAATTCCTGGTATATTTCGCTAAAATTCTAGAACTATTTCGGTAAAAATTTATTTCGCGATCTTATTAGTTTGAATCAAGACTTTTTCGGAATTAATTCTGGATAATTATGCTATGTAGAACTGTTTCAGAATCTTTTCTGGGTATTCACGTTTATTGCGCGATCGTTTTGTTATCATTTTATGACAGTTTCCAGATAGACGCGTGGCCATTTAAGGACTGCTTGGGATTGTTTTGATTTTTTTTTTCGTAACATTTCGAGATAGTTTTCGGGATCATATTTCGGCTATTGAACTGGTGAATACGGGCCCACTACTAGGATGACTCTTAGTGATGCAGAGGGTGGTAACTAATACCTTATCTATCACAGGACGCGGTTCTAGTAGTGCGCCCGTTTTCCAAAGCTCAAATTTTCTGTTTTCTTTCTTTTAGCAAACATTTTCTGTTTTGTACCTGTCGGTTCTGTGACGGTGATTCCTGGTTGCAGTTTCCGATTTTGTGAATCACTAACGTCAAAGTGGACTTAGTACTCGTATTTGGCACAATTCAAATAATTTCACCCGTTTTTCGTTTTTTTTCAAATACAATTAAACCTTGTTGTCAATGCCCTTAAGGGTTTTTTTCCAAATGATAATAGTCCAGGCCTGGTGAATTTGAGCATCTGTGACCCAAATAAAAAAGACCTCGCCGTTAGGTACACTAGACGCTTTTATACGAATGGCAAACCCCAAACCACATCTGCTCTCCTAAGGCGTCACTATAGTAGACAAGAAAAGAGCGGCTTGCCCTGTCCTGGTTACTTCTACAACACTTCCTAAAAGCCTTCGAGAAACTTTTTTCCAGGGTATTAACACAGGGTCGAAGACCTTTCCAATACATAACGACCAACGCTCAAAAAAATTCACACAACTACAATTGTTACACAACAGCCAACTCTAATACTATCAATAGCCATCGACAACAAAAACAACAAAACAAAATCAAAATGCATTATCACCTTCTGAAAGCTGATCAATAGCAGCGGTGGCGTCTTAATAGCCGCAGCTGCCTCCAATAATGTGGTGACTGCCATGCGTTCCATCGTCAATAGCAGCTGATGGTTGTTGTGGTTGTTATTGCGGTTGCTTTTGCCCAAAAGTCCTTGCGCGTAAATTCTTAAAATAGCAGTCATAATATCAGGTAGGACATTTCAGACCAAAGCGTACAAATTAAATGTTTGCAACCCAAAATGGAACTTAATGAATGTTCGCCCCCTCTCTGAACTGGTGTACATTTGTTGCAGGCCATTCACTTGCTCTTTAATTCACTTTTTATACTCAGTTGAGCAGAGCTCACAGAGTATATTAAGTTTGATTGGATAACGGTTGGTTGTACATATATAAAGGAATCGAGATAGATATAGACTTCCATATATCAAAATAATCAGGATCGAAAAAAAATTTGATTGAGCCATGTCCGTCCGTCCGTCCGTCCGCCCGTTAACACGATAACTTGAGTAAATTTTGAGGTATCTTGATGAAATTTGGTATGTAGGTTCCTGAGCACTCATCTCAGATCGCTATTTAAAATGAACGATATCGGACTATAACCACGCCCACTTTTTCGATATCGAAAATTTCGAAAAACCGAAAAAGTGCGATAATTCATTACAAAAGACCGATAAAGCGACGAAACTTGGTAGATGAGTTGAACTTATGACGCAAAATATAAAATTAGTAAAATTTTGGACAATGGGTGTGGCACCGCCCACTTTTTAAAGAAGGTAATTTAAAACTTTTGCAAGCTGTAATTTGGCAGTCGTTGAAGATATCATGATGAAATTTGGCACGAACGCTACTCTTATTACTGCATGTACGCTTGATAAAAATTAGCAAAATCGGAGAAGGACCACGCCCACTTTTAAAAAAAAAAATTTTTTTAAGTAAAATTTTTACAAAAAATTTAATATCTTTACAGTATATAAGTAAATTATGTCAAGATTCAACTCCAGTAATGATATGGTGCAACAAAATACAAAAATAAAAGAAAATTTAAAAATGGGCGTGGCTCCGCCCTTTTTCATTTAATTTGTCTAGGATACTTTTAATGCCATAAATCGAACAAAAATTAACCAATCCTTTTGAAATTTGGTAGGGGCATAGATTTTATGGCGCTAACTGTTTTCTGTGAAAATGGGCGAAATCGGTTGATGCCACGCCCAGTTTTTATACACAGTCGTCCGTCTGTCCTTCCGCATGGCCGTTAACACGATCACTTGAGCAAAAATCGATATATCTTTACTAAACTCAGTTCACGTACTTATCTGAACCCACTTTACCTTGGTATGAAAAATGAACGAAATCCGACTATGACCACGCTCACTTTTTCGATATCGAAAATTGCGAAAAATGAAAAAAATGCCATAATTCTATACCAAATACGAAAAAAGGGATGAAACATGGTAAGGTAATTGGATTGTTTTATTGACGCGAAATATAACTTTAGAAAAAACTTTATAAAATGGTTGTGACACCTACCATATTAAGTAGAAGAAAATGAAAAAGTTCTGCAGGGCGAACTAAAACACCCTTAAAATCTTGCCAGGTATTACATATATAAATAAATTAGCGGTATCCAACCGATAATGTTCTGGGTCACCCTAGTCCACATTTTGGTCGATATCTGGAAAACGCCTTCACATAAACAACTACCACCACTCCCTTTTAAAACTCTCATTAATACCTTTAATTTGATACCCAAATCGTACAAACTCATTCTAGAGTCACCCCTGGTCCACCTTTATGGCGATATCTCGAAAAGGCGTCCACCTATAGAACTAAGCCCCACACCCTTTTAAAATACTCATTAACACCTTTCTTTTGATACCCATATTGTACAAACAAATTCTAGGGTCACCCCTGCTCCACCTTTATGGCGATATCTCGAAACGGCGTCCACCTGTACAACAACCACCACTCCCTTTTAAAACCCTCATTAATACCTTTAATTTGATACCCATATCGTACAAACACATTCTAGAGTCACCCCTGGTCCACCTTTGTGGCGATATTCCGAAAAGGTGTCCACTTATAGAACTAAGCCCCACACCCTTTTAAAATACTCATTAACACCTTTCTTTTGATACCCATATTGTACAAACAAATTCTAGGGTCACCCCTGGTCCACCTTTATGGCGATATCTCGAAACGGCGTCCACCTATGGAACTAAGGATTACTCCCTTTTAAAATACTCATTAACACCTTTCTTTTGATAACCATATTGTACAAACAAATTCTAGGGTCACCCCTGGTCCACCTTTATGGCGATATCTCGAAACGGCGTCCACCTATGGAACTAAGGAATACTCCCTTTTAAAATACTCATTATCACCTTTCTTTTGATGCCCATATTGTACAAACAAATTCTAGGGTCACCCCTGGTCCACCTTTATGGCGATATCTCGAAAATGCGACCACCTATACAACAACCACCACTCCCTTTTAAAACCCTCATTAATACCTTTAATTTGATACCCATATCGTACAAACACATTCTAGAGTCACCCCTGGTCCACCTTTGTGGCGATATTCCGAAAAGGTGTCCACCTATAGAACTAAGCCCCACACCCTTTTAAAATACTCATTAACACCTTTCTTTTGATACCCATATTGTACAAACAAATTCTAGGGTCACCCCTGGTCCACCTTTATGGCGATATCTCGAAACGGCGTCCACCTATGGAACTAAGGAATACTCCCTTTTAAAATACTCATTATCACCTTTCTTTTGATGCCCATATTGTACAAACAAATTCTAGGGTCACCCCTGGTCCACCTTTATGGCGATATCTCGAAAATGCGACCACCTATACAACAACCACCACTCCCTTTTAAAACCCTCATTAATACCTTTAATTTGATACCCATATCGTACAAACACATTCTAGAGTCACCCCTGGTCCACCTTTGTGGCGATATTCCGAAAAGGTGTCCACTTATAGAACTAAGCCCCACACCCTTTTAAAATACTCATTAACACCTTTCTTTTGATACCCATATTGTACAAACAAATTCTAGGGTCACCCCTGGTCCACCTTTATGGCGATATCTCGAAACGGCGTCCACCTATGGAACTAAGGATTACTCCCTTTTAAAATACTCATTAACACCTTTCTTTTGATACCCATATCGTACAAACAAATTCTAGGGTCACCCCTGGTCCACCTTTATGGCGATATCTCGAAACGGCGTCCACCTATGGAACTAAGGATTACTCCCTTTTAAAATACTCATTAATACCTTTAATTTGATATCCATATCGTACAAACGCATTCTAGAGTCACCCCTGGTCCACATTTATGACGATATCTCGAAACGGCGTCCACCTATAGAACTAAGGCCCACTCCCTTTTAAAATACTCATTAACACCTTTCGTTTGATGCCCATATTGTACAAACAAATTCTAGGGTCACCCCTGGTCCACCTTTATGGCGATATCTCGAAACGGCGTCCACCTATGGAACTAAGGATTACTCCCTTTTAAAATACTCATTAACACCTTTCATTTGATACCCATATCGTACAGACAAATTCTAGGATCACCCTGGTCCACCTTTATGGCGATATCTCGAAAAGGCGTCCACCTATAGAACTAAGGCCCACTCCCTTTTAAAATACTCATTAACACCTTTCGTTTGATGCCCATATTGTGCAAACGCATTCTAGAGTCACCCCTGGTCCATCTTTACGGCGATATCTCGAAAAGGCGTCCATCTATAGAACTTAGGTCCACGCCCTTTTAAAATACTCAGTAATACCTTTCATTTGATACCCATATCGTACAAACGCATTCTAGGGTCAACCCTGATCCACCTTTATGGCTATATCCCTAAATGGCGTCCACCTATAGAACTATGGCCCACTCCCTCATAAAATACTCTTTAATGCCTTTCATTTGATACACATGTCATACAAACACATTCCAGGGTTTCCCTCGGTTCATTTTCCTACATGGTTATTTTCCCTTATGTTGTCACCATAGCTCTCAACTGAGTATGTAATGTTCGGTTACACCCGAACTTAACCTTCCTTACTTGTTTATTATACTCAGCGTGCTTTGCACACAGAGTATATTAACTTTGATTGGATAACGGTTGGTTGTGCAGGTATAAAGGAATCGAGATAGATATAGACTTTCATATATCAAAATCATCAGTGTCGAAAAAAAATTTGATTTAGCCATGTCCGTCCGTCCGACCGTCCGTCCGCCTGTCCGTTAACACGATAACTTGAGTAAATTTTAAGGTATCTTGATGAATTTGGTATGTAGATTCCTGGGCACTCATCTCCGATCGCTATTTAAAATGAACGAAATCGGGATATAACCACGCCCAATTTTTCGATATCGAAAATTTCGAAAAACCGAAAAAGTGCGATAATTCATTACCAAAGATGGATAAAGCGATAAAACCTAGTAGGTGGGTTGACCTTATAACACAGAATAGAAAATTAGTAAAATTTTGGACAATGGGCGTGGCACCGCCCACTTTTGAAAGAATGTAATTTGAAAGTTTTGCAAACTGTAATTTGGCAGTCGTTAAAGATATCATGATGAAATTATGGCAAGAGCGTTACTCCTATTCCTATATGTGAGCTAAATAAAAATTAGCAAAATCGGAATTTAGTATCTTTACAGTATATAAGTAAATTATGTCAACATTCAACTCCAGTAATGATATGGTGCAACAAAATACAAATATAAAGGAAAATTTCAAAATGGGCGTGGCTCCGCCCTTTTTCATTTAATTTGTCTAGAATACTTTTCGAAGTCGAACAAAAATTTACCAATCCTTGTGAAATTTGTTAGGGGCATAGATCCTATGACGATACCTGTTTACAGAGAAAATGGGCGAAATCGGTTGAAGCCACGCCCAGTTTTTATACACAGTCGACCGTCTGTCCTTCCGTTCGGCCGTTAACACGATAACTTGAGCAAAAACCGATATATCTTTACTAAACTTAGTTCACGTACTTATTTGAACTCTTTTTATCTTCGTATAAAAAATGGCCGAAATGACCACGCCCACTTTTTCGATATCGAAAATTACGAAAAATGAAAAAAATGCCATAATTTTATACCAAAAGGATGAAGCATGGTAATTGGATTGGTTCATTGAGGCAAAATATAACTTTAGAAAAAACTTTGTAAAATGGATGTGACACCTGCCATATTGAGTACAACAAAATGAAAAAGTTCTACAGGGCGAAATCAAAAGCCCTTAGAATCATGGATCACTTTTCGTGATATTACATATATAAGTAAAATACCGTTACCCGACAGATGATCTTCTGGATCGCCCTGATCCACATTTTGGTCGATATCTCGAAAACGCCTTCACATATATAACTAAGGGCCACTCCCTTTTAGAACCCTCATTAATACTTCTAATTTGATACCCATATCGTACAAATATATTCTAGAGTCACCCCTGGCCCACCTTTATGGCGATATCTCGAAAAGGAGTCCACCTATAGAACTAAGGCCCACTCCCTTTAAAAATACTCATTAACACCTTTCATTTGATACCCATATCGTACAGACAAATTCTAGGATCACCCTGGTCCACCTTTATGGCGATATCTCGAAAAGGCGTCAACCTATAGAACTAAGGCCCACTCCCTTTTAAAATACACATTAACACCTTTCATTTGATTCCCATATCGTACAAACACATTCTAGAGTCACCCCTGGTCCACCTTTATGGCGATATCGCTAAATGGCGTCCACCTACAGAACTATGGCCCACTCCCTTTTAAAATACTCTTTAATACCTTCCATTTGATACCCATGCCATACAAACACATTTCAGGTTTTCCGCAGGTTCATTTTCTTACATAGTGATTTTCCCTTATTTTGTTCCCAAAGCTCTCAGCTGAGTATGTAATGTTCGGTTACACCCGAACTTAGCCTTCCTTACTTGTTTTATTTACTGTCGTTGAGTAGCTAATTTATTTTTATGTAATTTCTGTTTTAGTAACATTTTTCTGTTTTAATGATTTCATTTAGTTTCATTGGCGCCCCGAAAAAATGTTACCATATATAACAGTAAAAACTGGCTACAACTTTAGTGTGATCATACGTACAGCAGCGAGCATGAAAAGAGCAGTGACAATTTTTATCAAATTTCGTTAATGAAATTCTTTTCTTTTCTATAGTTAAAAAAACGTCAATGCATTTTCCAAAAAATTCTAGATGAGAGGAACTGTATCTGACTGCAATGTACAAAAGAGGGAAAAGCGTTGATGTCCTTTACTTAAAGGGCCTTATAATGACATTTATATATAGTTGGACCTATAGTTTTGACTGATGACCCTCTAGCTCTTAATATGTTAACATCAAATGCATCATCAATAGCTATACTTAAACAAAAGTTTGCATCCTTTAAACTTAGGAGGATGACGCATTGATGCAGATCTCTTTGTAGCCTGCAGCAATTAAACCCGCTAAGTGGCTTTTAGGTTAGAAGAACATTGTCTGTGTATCTGACTAAGAATCTCTGTATTACTCCGCATGCTACTTTGATTCTACGCAGTCCTGGGTCGCGCTAAATGCAGCTGGGATCTTTTAGATAGCTTCTGATAATAGCTGTAATAAGTTTGCTATGTCTGAAAATGAGCTG
Source organism: Eurosta solidaginis (assembly GCF_040869045.1). Taxonomy (NCBI): domain Eukaryota; kingdom Metazoa; phylum Arthropoda; class Insecta; order Diptera; family Tephritidae; genus Eurosta; species Eurosta solidaginis. Next base: position 254,069,836 of record NC_090321.1, read on the forward strand.
CTTGCCTGGTATAACTCTTGCTTGATCTAGGGCTGCTCATAAATGTGGTTACATGAGCCCTTCAAAAGGTTTTCAGGCTATATCGAGCATTGATTAAGATCGATATGCTGATGGAGAGATTGGTCTCCTTTAGCCTTGTCGATTGGTATTGGATTCTGGTGCTTTAATATTTCTGAAATTGATCCGTTAACAACATCATTAATTAACATGTTCGTTTGACCGCTGGACATATTTTTGGAACTTTGTTGATGGCTTTCGCTGAAATTTGGTCTAACCGTGGACACCGTAGTTCTTCAGATATCTTGTTGAATTTTGAAACTCAGCTGCGTAGTTGGAGACTCTTCAAGCATACTGATCAGCAATTCAAAATTGGACCTATTTTCAAGAGTGCGGATTATTTTGGATCTAGTTAACGTATTGGTACTTTGCACTAATAACTTTAAGTGCTATATTATAGCCAAGGTCTCTCTTTATTCATACGTTGCGGTTATATAATGGAGAAGATTCTCAGCCTTAAATGCTTGAGTTCTGATGGTTTTCTAAGAAACTTCATTATGTACAAATGCCGTTTTCTCTGCCCCTGAAAGATTGTAGCTGCATCACGAGATATTGTGCTCCAATTCCACCCAGACTGTAAACGCGTCTACCCATTGTTAGCCTTGTTGAGTCAGTGCAGGGTAATGCGTTCCTCCTCTCCTTCGGTAGGTGCCGATACTCGCAGTGCTAACTCATCGGCCATCTCATTGCAGTTTTTGTTTTACCATGCCGCGACACTCAAATCATGGAAACGTTATGTCGACTCGCTAGACCCATGGCACACTACCTACTCTATGTTGTAGCCACTAACCCGAAAGCCGTGATGTTATAGTCACTAACCCGAGAGCCCGAAAAGCCCGGTGGCTATCGGAAAAGATTGCTACCGTTTTGCCGTGCCTTCTTGATAGGGCGAAGCTCGGACTTAAACATGCTCGATTAGTCCGGAAGGCGCATAGATATGGACGTTAATACAGCCCTCTTCAACCCCTACATTTGTTTTTCCGTGTGCTGGATTGATTAAAGCTGTGGAAATTGTTCTTTTGTTTCTTCCATTAGGGATTAACTCTCTGCTGGTTAGAGAAAAACTCAAAAGACGTAGTTCAAGTTTATTGGCCCTAATCGGGTTTTTTCACAGAGAAATTACAAAGCTTTTCCCTCAGAGCCACAAGTGCTCGCAGTAATAAAATACATTAAAATGTTTAACTGGTGGCTAGCACGAGCTTTTCTTCTAAAATAACAAACAATGAAAATGTAAAATCTATGTTAAGGCTATGCCAGTTTTGGTCGCGCCTTCAGCAACTTTCTTAAAATTCTGTATTTATCATTCACCATTAAATGGCGCTTAACCGCCTAAGCTATTTTGGCCGTTTCGTAACAAATCCCGCCAGCTATCCCTATTTCGCGCCAACTGACGCTAATTGGGAGCACCAAGGGAGGTTAAATCTTCCTCCACCTGCCTCTCCCAACTCAGTGGAGGTCACCCCCTTCCTCTGCTTCTAAACTGAGGCGCCTACTCATATACTTTATTGACCGGAGCGTCTGCGTCCATTCGCATAGCATGACCTAGGTAGCTTAGCTTTTAGGCTAGATATTTTCATATCTGCGTGAAGCTCCTACAGCTCATCACGGACAGGACCATCAATCTTTCTAAAGTAGCACTTGTTGGCAAGATTTATTCTCAGTTTGATTTCTAAGCTGAAATTGTTTTTGCTGTTAATGCTGGTTCCCAAATAGATGAAATCCATCACAGTCTCGAATTTATATACATCAACAGTGACGTGAGTGCCAAGGCGCGAATGCGCCGACTCTTTCTTTGATGACAGCAAATACTTCGTCTTGTCTTTATTTACCGCAAGACCCACTTCTGTTGCTTCTTTATCTAATCCCGAGTAGGCGGAACTCACAGCGCGTTTGTTTGGGCCAATAATATCAATATCATATGCATAAGCGATTATCTTCGCATGAAAGAAATTGGCCTTGTCTGAACCCTCGCTTGGTTTCGAAAGGCTCAAAAAGGTCCTTTCCAATCCTTACGGAGCTGGTGATGTTGCTCAAAGTCAAACTTTGGAGAGAACTTAAATTCAGACCAACCAGCATATAAAGAGCTTCTTTACGCGCTCTTAAGTGCTGCTTTGAAGTCGACGAAAAGATGTTGAGTGTCGATATTTTTATCGTGAGCTTCTCCAAGATGTGGCGCATCGGGAAGATCTGATCGATAGTATATTTACCAAGGCTGAAACCGCGCTGATAAACTCAAGTCAATTTGTTAATTATGGTCTGGGGTCTTTCGCATAGAACGCTAGGTAGAGCCCAATATTAAGCAGACTAAAAAAATCAGTACGAAAGGCTAAGTTCGGGTGTAACCGAACATTACACACTCAGCAGCCAAATTACAGCTTGCAAAACTTTTAAATTACCTTCTTTTAAAAGTGGGCGGTGCCACACCCGTTGTCCAAAATTTTACTAATTTTCTATTTTGCGTCATAAGGTCAATCCACGTACCAAGTTGCATCGCTTTATTCGTCTTTGGTAATGAATTATCGCACTTTTTCGGTTCTTCGAAATTTTCGATATCGAAAAAGTGGCCGTGGTTATAGTCCGATTTCGTCCATTTTAAATAGCGGACTGAGATGAGTGCTCAGGAACGTACATACCAAATTTCATTAAAATACCTCAAAATTTACTCAAGTTATCATGTTCACGGACAGACCTACGGACGGACGGACGGACGGACATGGCTAAATGAATTTCTGTTTTCACCGAGATCATTTTGATATATATAAGTCTATAACTATCTCGATAAGTTTATGCCGTTACGGGGTATAGTTATGCGAACAAAATTAATAAACTCTGAGCTCTGCTCAGCTGAGTATGAAAAATATAAGGCGCGATAACCTACTTATTTTATCCGGCTCCGAACGGCATCTGCAAGGGAGATGAGTTTCACTGAGAGCTTTTCATGGCAGAAATACACTCGGAGTGCTTGCCAAACACTGCTGAGGGACGACTCCGATTAGAAAAATTTTCCTCTAATTGAAAAACCCTATTTTTAATATTTTGATATTGCTTTACCCGGGGCGTGAACCCCGGATCTTCGGTGTGGTAGGTGGAGCACGATACTATCACACCACGGTGGCCACCAATTAGACCATTCCGCGGTAATTAGCGCGGTGGATTGGGCAGATTAAACTTAAGTTCCAATGTGGAGGCATGCACTTGTCCGACCGTATTCTGCATAAGAGTTGATGCATGCTCTATTCCAACTCTTCGCCTCCGTGTTTGAACAGCTCGGCGGATATTCCTTCACTACCCGACGCCTTGTAATTTTTTAGCTGGGATATTGCCATTCTGACTTAGTCATAGTCGGGTGCCGGAACGTTTCTTCTCCCTCGCTAGATAGCAATGAGAAGTATTCCCTATACAACTTAAGTACTCTGTACCAGGTCGCCCTTATCGTTCCTGCAGGAAGCCGGCACGGTCTTGAAACCTTCCGTCTTTCGCCTAATTTTTCGGGCATTATTCCCGTCAGCCAGCATCTGAAGCTCCACGCATTCACTCCCGTCTGCCCCACGTTTTTTCCTTCTAAATAGGCGTCTATATTATAAAGAGAAAAAAAAAATTGTTTTAAAATGCTTGAATTCGGCAATTATTTGTAAAGTTCTTTCGAGTATTAGATTGCATTTCTATATTTAAAGATCATCCCGCTTTTTACTGCCTTTTGTTGACGTTAATTTGTGTAAAGTACTCCATTTAGCCTTTACCATGAATATTTTCAACTGCTGAACTGCCCCCCCAAATCCCTTAGAAGCCGCATAGGTCATAATTCATAATTCAATTTATTTCATTCATTAACTTTTTAAAATTTCAAATTTGCATTGTCTTGTTAGTATCATTTTTTATAGCCGCTCCAAAACGGTAATAAAACTTAAGTAGCATGAAACCGTTATACACATCAATTAAGGTCGTAAAATAGGTTTACTATTTTAAACTGTATTTATTCTAATAAGGTAATTAAATTTATTTTTACTAGAAAATATTTAAAAATATATAAAGGAAATAGTCTAAAATCACAATTTGATTTTTAAAAATCACTATTTTATCACTGATCCGTAGTCAGAAGTGTTGTACAACAATTTAAATTCTCGATTTTTATGTTCAAGCTGTTCAAGCTGCCTGCGCATGCGCAAAACTAATCGCCATTGATAACTCAATTAACTTGATTGGAATTGATTTAGAATACAATTTATGTGTGTAAGCCCACATGTTAAACTTTAATACGAACATTACAGAGAAAAATAAAAAATTTAACTATTTGGGCAATAAAAAAAGTTACAAAAAAGCATAACAACAACGTAGTTAAAGAAAATAAACAAACAAGCAATCAGTCGCTCTCATTTGAGAAGCTCAATCACTTGTTCGTTGTTATTGTTTTTTTTTGTCGATGTAGATGTTGCAGCTCAAGCACTGTGCACGATTTTTAGCTGCCAACGACTAAAATATAATTTTCGTCATTGGGACTCTGAGATATGTATGTTCTAAGCTTCAAACCTCTAGTTCCGTGGAAGTTGCTTATAAATCGATCGCAAGATTGCCCAATTTACGTGAATATTCTAAATCAAGGATGCTCAAATTATGGACTAAGGAACCAAACAACAGCAACGTCAATAAAAAGAACAACAACAATACAATTAAACAGCTGCAGGTGCATACCGACCAGCAGTGAACGAATGTCGATTGATTGTCTAGCCGTTCCTTTGATTGTGTGCCGGCACCAACGCAATAAATTTTTGAATTTGAATTTTTCTATCTAAATCGATTTGGAAAGCAGGCCACACAGTAATGTTGTTGGGAGCCATACTGAGCAAATGGAACCATTTCGTGGACATCCTTGTTCTAAGGATCTCCATTTTACCTTAAGCCAATTGACCATCATCCGTGGATCGAAAATTCTCGTTTTCTTGAATAGTTTTGGAGTTTGACCAATATCTCTGGTCATATTTTCCTTCTCGTACAAAATTTTTGAAGGATTGTGAGGAACAGCTCTCTGCGTACTTTATGACGACGACACAACCCTTCACACCAAGCTGGGCTGTTAAGTGCAAGCCTCTTGGGTGGAGCAGATTAGCACGTTAAAAGGTCGATGGAGCCGTTCCCACAAGGTGGCGACGACACAGTCAACACATAGATAGGTTAGGTTAGGTGTTAGCTACCCTGGTAAGGGAAGGTCACTTGGACAGCATAAAATTCCGTTGTAATGCCACATAAAATACCTTTGACGTAAGCTAAAGCTACTGAGAGAGTCGATGCGTGGTAACGATATAGTTTCATATTAGATAGAAACAAGTAAGGAAGTCTAAGTTCGCGTGAAACGGAATATTACATACCCAGCGGTACACTTGAAATGCTGTTGTTGTTTATTTTGTGTGCTTAATAGTGTTGCAAGGCTGCGCAATAATACATATAAATATGGTTTTATTCTGAACTAATTTTTCTTCGAGTTATGGCTCCCGAAACATAGAAAATTGCTTAGTCATAAAAGGAGCGGTGCAACGCCCATTTTTTTAAATTTGAAGTTTTTCCTAATTATTTTTGTAAATCCACTTGGGAAATGAAATACCATTGATATAAAGCTCTTTTTTGCAAAGATATAATTATTTGATTCGTCCACGACCCTTTTAAAAATCTTTTATATAAAAGTGGGCGTGGTCCTTAACTGATTTCGTTAATTTTTCTTCAAAGCATTCCATATAGTAAAGCCAAGCTCTCTGCCGAATTCTGTTGCGATAGGTTTAGCGATTTTTGATTTATGATTAATAATATTTGTAAAATTGATTTTATCACAAGTGGGCGGTGCCACGCCCATTTTAAAATTTCTTTTCAAATTTTCATCAAGAGTCTCAATATCAGTCCACACGTAAAACTTCAGCATTCTAGGTGTACTCTTTACTAAATTATCAGGGTTTTTGTGTTTTACCAAATGTTTTATATATAAAAAGTGGGCGTAGTTATCATCCGATTTCGCTCATTTTCAATACTAATCTATTCTGGGTCCAGGTAGGTTCGTGTACCAAATTTGGTGAAGATATCGAAATATTTGATCAAGTTATCGTGTTAACGAACAGACGGACAGACGGGCATGGCTCAATCAAACTTTTTTTTTCGATACTGATGATTTTGATATATGGAAGTCTATATCTATCTCTATTCCTTTATACCTGTACAACTAACCGTTATCCAATCAAAAATACCCTGTGTACAAGTACAGCTGTGTGTAATTAAGACCACGCAATTATAACATTATAATGATTATATCCACCAAGCGGCCAGCTAACAGTTCGCTCCCATTAATACTGCGACGAATATTAGTAACACTAAGTGATACTCACATCATTAATCTGATACTAAGTAAATAAAGCCACAACAACAATAAAGCAAGCTGCTACACTTGTATGTACGTAAAAAAATTAATCATCATGTACACACATACACACAAGCAGCAGAGAGATACTCACAAACGCATGTCATCATCAGCTACTACTTCGATCACATATACACACGCAAATGGTTACACACTACAAAAACACGGCGTATGGCTGGTGACCAGGTAGAGGATTCTAGAAGTAGAAACATCTAAACATTTGGGCAGAGAGTATAAAGGCAGCAGCAGCTGATTAGTCCGCATTCAGTTTGATTTAAGCACGCTATTGGCTGCGAAGTATAAGTGTTATTGTGAAAGTAGTCTAATAAAGAGCATTTTGCATTATTGAATATTGGAGTTATTTATTCAACAGTTTAGCGATACGAACGTTAGTAGAAGGTTGCAAATAAGCAGAATTTTCTCAAATTCGTTACAATACTTTTAAAATATACCACAAGCTTCAGTGCCAAAAGCAAATTCTGAGTCAAATTTTTATTCCCACACATATTACATCCATCAATTAAACTAAAAATCAGGCCAACTCTAAACTAGCGCAGAACTATGGCCCTTGCAGACAATCGCGTTAGATCGGAGGCAGTCACCAATAATCTGCTTATTCGCATACCGGAACTCCCGAACGCTTTGCTCCTAACTTTCCCCCTTTATGTGTGTTTGAACCTTGCACCGAAACGATGTGACTTTTAATGCCAGTGCTCAATGAATGAAATAAAAAGAAACCTATCGTAACAAAATTCGGCAGAAAGGTTGCCTTTACTATAAGGAATGCTTTGAAGAAAAATTAACAAAATCGGTTAAGGACCATGCCCGCTTTTATATAAAAGATTTTTAAAAGGGTCTGGACGAATAAAATAAGCTATATCTTTGCAAAAAGGAGCTTTATATCAATGGTATTTCATTTCCCAAGTGGTTTTATAACAAAAAATAGGAAAGACTTCACATTTTAAAAAATGGGCGTGGTACCGCCCCATTTATGACTGAGCAATTTTCTATGTTTCGGGAGCCATAACTCGAAGAAGAATTAGTTCAGAATAGAACCATATGTATATGTATTATTGCGCAGCCTTGTAACACTATTAAGCACACAAAACAAACAACAACAGCATTTCAAGGGTACAGCTGGGTATTTAATGTTCGGTTTCACCCAAACTTAAACTTCCTTACTTGTTTTCAGATACAGTTTTTTTTTTCACTTCAACCAACACGAAATAGCACACTGTGTGCTTAAGGTGTTTTTTTAATAAGTACATGGTTGATTTGATGAGGCGGAGCTTGCAGGGCCGAATTAACAAGTAGGCAGAATAGGCAGTTGCCTGGGGCCCTCGAAAAATAAAAAGACTTCTAAAATTTTCTCATAAACATAAAATTCTAGAAAGTGAAAGAAAAATATAATCACAACTAAAAATAATTTTTACTCAAATAAAAAAACTCAATTGACCGCATTCAAAAGGCGAAAACCGACGAACTAGACAAGGTTCCCAAAAAGGACATATCCGACTCATTTGACAAATTGTATTAGCGTGCAAAGAAGTGTATCGATATTGAATAATAAAACAGAATTTTCTCATAATGAACACTGGTTGTTTTATTTTGAAAAATTTCGGTTATTCTTGGAACAGATGGTGTAGAAGTCCTCAACTCTATTTTGACTGCTTTGCGTTCAGTGAGTAAGTCATTGCAAAGTGAAAAAGCAGTTCAGTTTCATTCCATGAAAAGTTCAATGATTTCGAGTACAAAACAAAACAATTATTACCTGGTGTAGGTTATACAGAAATCCTGAAACCTACTCGTCGTAAAAAAAAGGAACCTAATGACGGAAATGCTCCAGAAGTAGAATTTTCGCCTCGCGATAATTTTAGGACGAAAGGTTTCCTCGAAAACATCGATAATATTCAAAGTGGAAGTATATGGAAATTTCAGAGAGATTCGCATTTCTCATCAACTTTTCTCTAAGTGATGGAGACATCCACGAAGCTATAAATAACTCAGTTATTTTTTATTCTAGAGATTTGGAAGAATTTTTCATTGAAATGAAACAATTCCGAAGTTACGAGAACTCCAGATACACTGATGCACAAACAACTCATAGTCATTTATATAAGATTCGAATGGAAGATCGATTGGCCGATGAATTTCGTAACACAGAAATAGCTCCTCGGAGTTTTTTAACATTAATGATCACAAATTGTTCTGCCAAACGATCCTTCTCGCAATTAAAAAGAATCAAAGCTGCTGAAAGAGCTACAACAGATTTATTGAACAAAATCGATATTGATGTAAATGATAGAAAACGACATGTTTAAAATGTAGATAGTAATTTTATTGATAGTATTACATTGTGACAATAAAATTGTTATGAAAGATATATGTTTGTATTTTTTAATCCAAACAAGTAAGAACGGGACTGTCTTCGGCTGTGCCGAAGACTTCATACCTTTCATGAATGGGGCTGGACAATAATCTTATCCCATTCGTAATCTCCAAATAATGCGCTGTATAACATAATAAATATAAAGTGAACAGATGTACATACCTAAACGATTTTAAGATAAATATAAAAAATGGCAAAAAACCCTCTTATCTGAACGATTGGTTGTATGGGATATATATTATATATAGCTCCGATCGAAATGTTTTTTCATGAAATCTTCTATGATATATTGGAATATATGTCACCAAGTTTCACCATTTTATATTGGAAACTAAGGGAGAAATGGCCAAAAATCTTTTTATCTGAACGATCGGTTGTATGGGATAGGTATATACTATATATGTACATATAGCTCCGATCAAAGTGATTTTTTCAGGAAATCTTCTATGATATATTAGAATAAATATCACCAAGTTTAACGTTTTTATATTGGAAATTAAGGGAGAAATGACTAAAAATCTTTCTATCTGAACGATCGGTTGTATGGGATATATATTATATATAGCTCCGATCGAAGTGATTTTTTCAGGAAATCCATTATGATATATGAGAATAAATATCACCAAGTTTAACGTTTTTATATTGGAAATTAAGGGAGAAATGGCCAAAGTCTTTCTATCTGAACGATCGGTTGTATGGGATATATATTATATATAGCTCCGATCAAAGTGATTTTTTCAGGAAATCTTTTATGATATATTAGAATAAATATCACCAAGTTTTACGTTTTTATATTGGAAATTACGGGAGAAATGGCTAAAAATCTTTCTATCTGAACGATATATATATATTATATATAGCTCCGATCGAAGTGATTTTTTTATGAAATCTTCTATGATATATTAGAATAAATATCACCAAGTTTTTATATTGGAAATTAAAGGAGACATTGCCAAAAATCTTTCTATCTGAACGATCGGTTGTATGGGATGTATACTATATAGAGTTCCGATCAAAGTGATTTTTTCAGGATATCTTCTGTGATATATTACAATATATATCACTGAGTTTCACGTTTATACTTTCTAATTTGCGGCTGGAATGACCAAGCTCGTTTTATCTGAACGATCTATTGTATGGGAGATATATGTTATAGTGGTCCGATCCTACCGGATTCAAAAAATGTCTAATATAATACAAAAATACATCCTTGTGCCAAACTTCATTGAGATATCTCAAAATTTAGTTTGCGTTCAAACCGACAGACGGACGGACAGACGGACATGGCTATATCAACTCAGTTCGTCGCCCTGATCAATTCGGTATACTTAATGGTGAGTCTATCTTCTATATTTCTCAACGTTACAAACATCGGACCAAAGTTAATATACCATTTCATGGTCATGAAAGGTATAAAAAAAGGGAACGGACGTGAAAAAAGGGCCCCCAAATTGATGGTTGCTTAGGGCCTCGTTGAGGGTTAATGCGACCCTGAGAGTTTGTGTGTGGCTTTTTGTTTTATTTGAACTTTAATGTCGCTTAAATTGGATCAAATGCGGTAAGTAAATTAAAAAGTGAACGCAACATTTTATTGATAAATTAACAAATACCCTGAAGAGCTAAATAAGAAAAAAGGGTAATAAAATAAGTTAAACAAACACATGGAAGGGGAGATTGAGGTATGAATGAAGAATGATGAATGCTGCTGACCGTTGATAGTACTGTCATACGTTCTGTTGATCGGTATGTTTCAATATGTTCACAATCAATTTTCTGCTCTCCACATTCAAGGTTGATGTATGTATGTATGTATGTAACACATTCAAACAAACCTACATACTACTGTTAGGCAAAGGCAGTAAGTTCATTTAAAAGTTATGCGGAATTCAAATTGGCCGCTGTGTGTGGTCCGAGAGTAATGCAGCCCATCAACGAAGCTTTGTGCAATAAAAGCGTGTGCAACGCAAAGAGCAAGAGAAACGCAAAGAGAGTAAATGGACGATTCAAAAGCATGCGCTGGCGTGATTGAAGGAAATGCATGTGTGGAGTTGTTGATTACAATTAATATGCTGCAGATCAATCAAGTTTAAGTAGTCGCTTACTTGACAGCCCACGAACTCTGATCTCAGTGCAAAATGCGTTGTGTTACGCTATCTCTCGCTCTTAATTTTTTGCTCACTTCCGAATATGCCTTATTAAGATTGACAGTCGGCATGATGGAATTGAAATTAAGCGCAAACACTTCTTCATATGTATGTATATTATTTTAGCCATTAAATCGCTTAATAATAAGTTAGATAAATTTAGTGAACGATTAGTTATGAATTAACTCAAACTCATAGTTAAACATCAGTGCTTTTGTGATAAGGCCTTATTACATTCAAGACGGCGGCCACAAAGCGACATCTGTCAAACTATTTATGCACACGATCTTTATTTTCAGAAACCGCTCTCAACCAGAAAACCGTGTCCAAGGACATACCAAACAGCATGGCTCTTCTCAAAGAACGTTAAACTGCATGAGATTTTGAAGGGTCCAACATAAAGAGGGGAGTCGCGAATCAGGGCGAAAAAAAGATGGTGCGAATGAATTCCAATTCTCATACAGAATACTCGCAAGCCAAAAAGAAAGGAGACAAAGTAACAAATTCCTACAAGGTGAGTCTTCGCCCCTGCTAACGTGTCGATGCTGTAATGTAGCGCCAAATCAGCTAGGAAGTCACCCTCCGTCCAAGCTTCCAAAGGAAAAAGAGCGCTTGGAAGATTAAATGCTAGGTACAACCTTTGTGGTAAATCCGATAGAAGGCAAAAAGCTCCTAAAGGCCATACGTGACCAGCTCCGGCCCGCATCCTTAAAAGCATAACAGCGATAAATACAATGGAGCTTCCGTATTTGAACTTTAATGTGCACACAGCTAGTCTTCACTGAGGAGGACTACAAACCACAAACACGCAGACCTCGGTCGAATGTAAATACATATGTATAAGTTGTCCGAACCGTACCATGGTTCCGAAGGCAGTAAAAGTTATGACCTCACATCAAGGACGATATACCTACTTCGCTCCAATAATCTAGCTGCGTCCTACTCTTATCTATATATTTATTCGCACACACAGTCTCGGCCCCTCTCCTGCTCACTCTTGCTGTTTTATAATTGTTGTTGTACAAAGAACACCACGCACTATAATTAAATACTTTATTAATTGATTAATTTGGCTTTATGGGAGATCAACCCATTCCAGACAGCCACACAACCACACAAAAATTAATAAACAAACAAACAGCAACAACAACAACAGCTATAACAATAAGGAATCAAGTGATTGTTATTGCACATTCCATACACTCAGAGAAAAACGCCGTTCTAAAATCCAGCACCACCGGACTCATTTCAAGCTTTTCATGTTCTTACTTTTTTGTTCTTGAAAAACGAACGACCTGTTCTCAAAACAACAACCTTGTTCTTGAACTGACAACCATTTTCTTGAAAACAGAAGTCTGGTCTTAAAATATGAACAAATGTTCTAGTAATGAGAACAATGTTCTTAAATTAAGAAAAATGTTCTTAAATTAAGTTCAAGAAAAAAGAAACGGTATAATTCGTGTGCACTAAAATGTTAAATACAACATTTGGCACAATCTATTGAGCAGTTGTAGTGGCTCAGCGGCTACGATGTTGCGGTTGTAATCGTGTGGCTCGAGTTCGATCACCGCTAAACTTTGAAGTTTTTTAAAACAATTTTTTTATATTGTAGTTTTTTAACTCTTATTTTTCGTTCAGTTCCACTCATATATGTACAGCTAATTCTCAAACTTGTTATGAAATGTTTTAAATATATATTCAGATTGCATCAATAAAATGAACAATTTCTCAATAAGAGAAAGACAGGAAAAAATGCATATTATGCGTTTTTTCATCTTTTGGTCTTTAATAATAGCTTTTTTGTTATTAATATTTTTTATTAATTACAAAAAAATTATTATTAATAAAAATAAATAAATGAGTACTAATTGGAAAAATCACGTTCCCTCTCCATCCCCCCAACCCCTCCAACAAAGATCAAGAACAAACCGTTCTTGAATTGAGACCGAAAAATTTTAAATCGTATTGCTTGAAATGAGCACTGAAGGTTCACACATCAATACCAAAGTGGTCATAAAATACGAACGGTGTGCTTGGAAAAACTGTTCTTAAAACAAGTCCATCGGTCACGAGTTAAGAAAAAACGTACTTAGCAGACTTTTGTCAACGAATGTTCTTAATTTTGAACTTGTTTCGTTCGTTTTAGAACGATTTTTTCTCTGAGTGTACGCCCAAGTATGTTTGTATGTCTCAAATGCAACTGCGCCGCACGTAAAAAAAAAAAGTTCGCAATATAACAACAATAACAACTAACGAACCAGTAAATCTACGCATGAAATGAAGAGGCGCTTAGCCATGAAACCATGAAACTTACTGTTGTAGCTGCTTTTATGCCTTGCGGCCAGGACTAGGGCCAGAGCTACAGCGACGGTGATGCATTGTTCAACTTCATTGCGATCAGCATTGAGTCATTGAGCGCGCCCTCTCACACATGTCTGCGTGTGTTTATGTGTTTTCATGACATGTACTGACACTGACTTTGAGTCACAGCCCGCCAGGACTAAGACACACCAACCGACCGAGCGCCCGCCAGCTTAGTCGACGGTTTTTTGTTGGGATCCGCATTGGCAGTATGTTTGGCCCGTGCATATGATTGAATATTTTTGAATGCCTTTTTTTTGTACTGCCTAAGCTAAATCGCGCTTTTAGAGATCTTAATTTTTTTTGCGGCCGCTTTACGCTTGCATTATTAGCCTAAAGCTATGTCAACTTTGGTGGTCTTTTGGGGTGCACAAGTGTATAAAACGTCTGTGTTTCTTCTCGATTTGATCCGCGAAAGATTGATGTTAATGTTTATGGGCATTGGTGTGAACATTCTGATTCGCATATTTGTTTTGTTGCGTCGATTTACAAGAAAACTTACATACGTGTGTGTGAGCTTATGCCCTTTACCTGCGTCGATTGAGGTGGAATTTGAAATTATGCAGCTTTTAAAAGCTTTCTATATTAAACGGTTGTTAAACAGCGCTTACGGTTATATTATGACATTGCGTTGTGTGGTAGCTATTGGAGGACCACACAAGCTGAATGTTTGGGAAGCTTTTGAGGATACATTTTTTAATGAAGTTTCCGAAATTGAAAATGGGCTCACTAATCTGGTGAGAAGTTATTGCGGAAATACTTATGAGTAATAGAGTTTGAACTTTTCGACCAAGGTGGAAACAAACTTTCCCAAATTGGTTATTTTTATTGATTTTTCGGCCGGACTATTTTCCCGAAACATCATCATGACTCGTGGTCATAACTCAAAGCTTATACCTCCTGAAGAGCGGATTGTTATAGATTGTATTAGAACTTTTCCCAAACTCTACGCTGATTTCGCTGGCTTAGTTTTAATGACAACCAGAAAACAGGTCATCGACCAAACTACCACCGCAGGTTTACTACCATGGCGTTTTCCCTCAGGGAAAAATGGGTTAGATGGCCTAGAACATTCGATGTAGTCATAATTCAATTGTTCCTGAGATGTTTGGGCAAGTACCTTGTTGGTGCCTTTTTTCGGAACGTACCCGATTAACACTAGCCTAAGGACCATTAAGCGATAAAACTACCCTAAACCTTCCGAGGGTCTCCCCATCAATTCAAGAAGTAGAAGAAGAATCGGTGGGTATTATACAGGGCTTAAAGACATGGTTCCACATCGCAATCGTAAGACAAATTTTGCCCTATGTCATTAGGTTTTGATGACCATTACACGAAAGTAATAAAATAATTTGCTGGATGGAAACGTGCAGCGGTCAGCCGTAATGTTCATGTTAAGGGCATTGCTTTCTTCCGATAGGCTTGTATGTTAACATCTAGGGAAGTTTTTATTGAGTTGGACTGAATTCAATCCTGCCCTGGATCAGAAAATTAACAGTGTAGAAATTCGCTCTTCTTAAGTGCAAGTCTAACGAGATTATTGTCATAAGGAGGGACGCTCAATGGCCTCAATCTAAGAATCAACGTAATATCAAACCCGAAGGAGTTACGATTGTTTCCTCTACCGATGATTGTTTCCTATCACCAACCAAGTCTTCAGCAACCACATTAACGACGCGTCGAAAATATTCACGTCGTTAGCATTACGCTACCGACTGGTCTACAGCCAAAAATACTGTCACGAATATTAGCAGCACTAAGGGATTCTATCATCTCTAAGCCGATGCTAAGCTGTGATTCAAGTCACATCAATAATTCAATCATTATGACTACACATATGTACGTATACGCAGGGAGAAGCAACGCACACACACATGCAGATATCTTATCTGAGATATGCAATATAATTGGGGAAGTGTCGCTCACAAACACACGCGCATATGTTAGCTATACATGTACACCTGTAGTTATAATTATAACAGATAACCAACTAGTAAATTCTAGAAATGGAAGCGCCTAGAAGATGCAACGATGAAATTAAAGAGTATAAAAGGCAACCACGGTAGAGGCGCTGCAAGCAGTTTTGATTAAGACGCTATCTGGCGAGCAATAGCAGTATTATTTATTGTGGAGTACTTTAATAAAGGCCATTTTTCCATTATTCAATATTGGAGTTATTTATTCAACAGTTTAGTGATTCGAACTTAGAAGAAGGTTGTAAATAAGAGGATTTGCAGTAAATTCGTTACAATTGGTGTCAGAAGAGGAATTGTTGAATAAATTCCAGAGGACGACAAGGACATGGCAAAGTTCAGTGAATTGAAAATCCATCAATTGAAGAAGGAGTTGGAGAGCCGTGGATTGAATACAACCGGCAATAAGCTCGAACTTCAGGCAATACTACGAGAGGCAGTGGAAGCAGAAGGAATTAACGTGGAAGAGTATGTCTTTCATCTTGATGGCGATGATACAACAACAGAAATTGAAGAGAAAAACGAAACATCGCAGACAGTTACCAGCACAGACTTGAACATGATATTGGCTGCAATAACTGCTCAAACATCGACAGGGGCATATCACCTGGAATCGCAGTCGACACAGATTACATCCAAGATGGAAACTCAACTGGAAGAACAGAACACATATATAGCATCCCAACTGGAATCACAGGAGGCACGTATTTCAGAAATGACGTCGCAAGTGTCATCTCAACTGGAAGACCAAAAGACATATATGGTATCTCAATTGGAAGCGCAAGAGGCACGTATATCTGAAATGTCGGCAGAAATTTTGGAACAGGTATCATCAAAACTGGAAGCGCAGGATGAAAAAATGGCTCATTTTCAGGCAGAAGTAGATGATTTAAAAGGTCGTATGGAGCAGTTACAACTAAATCGCCCAGCTGTTTCAGCAAGCAATCCAAAGGTAAAAACACCATCCTTTGACGGTTCCGTTCCTTTCCAGGTGTTTAAAATTCAGTTTGAGAAGACCGCAGCAGTGAACAACTGGAGTGCTGAAGATAAAGTTGCTCCACTATTCGTGGCGTTGAAAGGATCTGCTGCTGAAATCCTACAAACTATTCCCGAGGGAGAGCGAAACAACTACGAAACATTGATGAGCGCTCTAGAGAGGCGATACGGAAGCGAACACAGGAAGCAGATACACCAAATAGACTTGCAAAACCGCTACCAAAAAGCTAATGAGACTTTGCAGGAGTTTGCGTCAGATGTCGAAAGGCTTGCACATTTGGCGAATGCCGACGCACCCGTGGAATACACCGAAAGGGTAAAAATTCAGAGCTTTATAAATGGCGTACGGGACGTCGAAACGAAGCGAGTCACATACGCAAACTCAAAGCCAACATTTGCAAAAACGGTATCACATGCATTGGCTCAGGAAACTGCCTCACTATTGAGTAAACCAGCATACAAAGCTCATCGTGTGGAAGTGGAAAGACCAGATTGGGTAGACACAATTTTGGAAGCACTGAAGGGATCACAACAGAAAAACGCCGGAGTTATTAAATGTTTCAAGTGCGGCAACCCAGGTCATATTGCACGACATTGCAGCACCGGTCCCAGTAGCTCCAACAATGTGGGTGGCCGTAAACGCAGAGCTGAAGGAGATGAGCAGATCTCCAAGTCCACTCAATCGTTAAACTAAAGCGAGTCAGCCGCAAGCGGCGACAGCTGGCTCCCTCAATTGAATGCCCCATAATCTCTATCTCACAAATTGGAAGAAGGTTAAACAATCTTACTGTCGAAGGACATGTGGGTGGAAAGGAACGTTTACTGACTGTAGATACGGGTGCATCTCATTCCATGGAGCAAGATTGCGCACAGCCACTGGAGAAGACACGACGGTTCTAGGAGAAGTATCATGTGAAGTCGCAATTGGGAACGTCACGGTAATACACAATTTTATAGTGGCAGAGATTGTTGATGAAATCATAATTGGAGTGGACTTCTTAATCGACCAAGGCATCAAGATCGACATGCAAAGCAAGATGATGCGATATAAGAACATGGATGTACCACTTAATTTCGGCTACGAGAGAGGCTACAGCAGTAAACGAGTGCTGGTGGAAGAGAGTCAGCAAATCCCACCAAAATCGGAAGCAGTCATCTGGGCAAAGGTTGATGCAGATTGTGGGACAAACAAATTGTGAGTTGTCGAAGCAGCAAACAAATCAACACCGAACATACTTGTAGGAAAAACCCTGGCTATGACAAAACAAGATGGACGTATTCCGGTAAGAGTACTCAATGAGTTCAAGTACGAAATGGTTTTCCACACTCGACTTGAAAAGCGGCTACTGGCAAGTGGAAGTGAAGGAGGAAGACAAAGAGAAAACAGCCTTCAGCGTCGGAGATGGTCTTTGACAATTTACAGTAATGCCTTTTGGAATGTGTAATGCACCAGCTACTTTAGAGAGACTCATGGATCAGGTATTGAAAGGACTACATTGGAAAACATGCTTGGTGTACCTGGATGACATCATCGTATTGGGCAAGAACTTTGATGAACATCTTAAAAACTTAGAGGAAGTTTTCCAGAGAATAGCTGGCGCTGGTCTGAAGTTAAGTCCCAAAAAGTGTGCGCTGTTCAAAAAGGAAGTAAATTATTTGGGCCACAAGGTAACGACAGAGGGCATCTGCACTGTGAACGAAAAGATAGAGGCTGTAAAGGATTGGCCAAGACCACAGAACCTACATGAATTGAGAAGTTTCCTTGGGCTGTGCACATATTACCGCCGATTTGTACCAAATTTTTCCAGCGTAGCCCATAGCTTCCATGAGCTTGCAAGAAAAAATAAAGCTTTTGGATGGAAGAAGGAGCAAGAAGTGACTTTCCAAACGTTGAAGGAGCGGTTGTGCACTGCCCCAATGTTAGCAGGAGCAACATTTATTCTAGATACAGATGCGAGTGTATATGCTATAGGAGGCGTTTTATCACAACTGGTCGGTGGACAGGAGAAGGTAGTTGCATATTACAGCCGCTCGATTGGAAAACTAGAGAGGAACTACTGCGTTACGCGTATCAGGACAGATCACGCAGCGTTGAAATGGGTTTTACAGTTCCGTAATCTGGACGGACAATTGGCACGGTGGATCAAGCGACGGTGGAGAGCTATGACTTTTCCATTGAGCATCGAAAAGGTAGTACCCATGGAAATGCTGGTGCAATATCACGAAGACCAAGTAGTTTGGAATGCAAGCACTGTTCAAAGGCCGAGGCTAAAGAAGACATTATAGATGTTCGGCTAATGACTATAATATATACAGATAAATGGGACAAGGAATAGCTAAGGAAGTGTCAGCTAGAAGATACAGATCTGTCACATGTTATGCAAGGGCTCGAACGAAACGAAAGACCAAACAGAGAAGAGATGTCAGCAGAGAGTCCCATTGCGAAGTCATTTGGGCACAGTGGAACAGTTTAGAATTGATATCCGGTTGCCTTCATCGAGTATGGGAGAGTGAGGATGGTAAATACAAAAATAAACGGATAGTTGTTCCCAGAAAGAGGATTCCTGACGTGCTCAGCGAGCTGCATAATGGTCCAAGTGGAGGTCATATTGGAATCACGAAGACGCTCGAAAAAATTAATCAGAGATTCTATTGGGTTGGTTGTCCTCAGTCGGCCACCGAGTGGATTGCGAACTGCGAGGTTTGCAGTAGAGCGAAAGGGCCCAAAACCCGAAGTCATGGCCAGATGAAGCAATATAACTCAGGTGCGCCATTTTAAAGGATCGCTATGGATGTCGCAGGTCCATTTCCTACTAGCAACTGCGGAAACAAATATGTACTGGTGGTTATGGATTATTTCAGCAAATGGCCCGAGGTATACCCAATCCCAAATCAAGAAGCGGAAACAGTAGCAGAAGTCGTCGGGCCGTAAGGTGAAATAACTCGTTTTATTTACACTCAACCCATTTAGATCGAACGAGCTTAAAAGTACACAAAAAGTAGCAGAAGTGTTTATAAACAATTGGGTTGCAAGGTATGGGGTACCAATGGAGTTACATTCTGACCAAGGCAGGAATTTCGAATCAGCTGTATTCCAGGAAATGTGTAAATCATTGGGCATTCGAAAAACACGGACAACTGCATTGCATCCTCAGTCCGATAGTATGGTGGAACATTTCAATAGAACCTTGGAGGAGCATTTAAGGAAAGTAGTAGACAAGTACCATAAGGAGTGGGATAGCCGCATACCATTATGCTTAATGGCCTGCCGATCGGCAGTACATAGACAACGGGCCAAACTCCCGCAAAGGTAATTTTTGCCAATGACCTTCGACTGCCAGCTGACTTGAAGTATTGGATAGATGCCGATGCGGAGAAAAATGTCAAGAAATCCACTGATGTCTTCAAAGAAGAGCTGAGAGAGATACACGATCTGGTAAGGCAACGAGCAAAGATTATGAGTGACAAGATGAAAGCGAGGTACGATAAAGCAATTAATTCGGAAGGTTTTCAGGAAAGAGATTTGGTGCTGTTATACAACCCACAACGAAAAAAAGGTTTGTCCCCGAAATTGCAGTTGTAAAACGGATCAACGATGTAGTGTACCGCATACAAACCATTGGCAAACCAGGAACCAAAATGAAAGTGGTTCATTTGGAAAGGCTGGCAGCGATTAGATCGAGAGATTTGTCTTATCGGGAGGGCAGTGTCACGAATATTAGCAGCACTGAGGGTTTCTATCATCTCTAAGCCGATGCTAAGCTGTGATTCAAGTCACATCAATAATTCAATCATTATGACTACACATATGTACGTATACGCAGGGAGAAGCAACGCACAAACACATGCAGATATCTTATCTGAGATATGCAATATAAATGTGTAAGTGTCGCTCACAAACACACGCGCATATGTTAGCTACACATGTACACCTGTAGTTATAATTATAACAGATAACCAACTAGTAAATTCTAGAAATGGAAGCGCCTAGAAGATGCAACGATGAAATCAAAGAGTATAAAAGGCAACCACGGTAGATGCGCTGCAAGCAGTTTTGATTAAGACGCTATCTGGCGAGCCATAGCAGTATTATTTATTGTGAAGTACTGTAATAAAAAAGCCATTTCTCCATTATTCAATATTTGAGTTATTTATTCAACAGTTTAGTGATTCGAACTCTCCTCTCTGGCAGTACTTGCGGCAAAAATAATGAAATGCTCTTAGCTACCTATAATAGATCAGTCGCTTGTGGGCTACGCGTCTCCGATATAGTCGCCGAGCTCAAAAGAAACACACTAGAGGAAACTTGAAACAGGCCTGTAAAAACACCGCGCTCAGAACTACCAGGAGATGGCTTCTTATGTCGCCAGAACATAATATACGCAGTGAGTCGGGAACCTCCCCATAAAGAAGACGAACGAAATGGTGAACAAACAGTTTCTGTTGAGTACTGAGAAACCTGGGTATTTCATCACGCATCTGATTTAAAAAATTCAGCCTCCCAGGCACAAGGTGATCATATCCGCAAGCACTATGAAGAAATCCGACACACAGGAGTTTAGCAGTTTCAACTAAAAAGAGCATTAAAAGGCCCTCAGAGTCATCCGCAAAGGGTCAGCAAAGTCCTGTGCCAAAAATATCCGGCGAACTCCATTCTCATCGTCAAATACTAGGAGCTTGCAGTTGAGGAAAATAGACTTCCCAGGGGGACGTACGTGACTCTGGCACAACTCCGACCTTGATGCTGTAATGGGCTAAGGTTTTGCCTATCGGGCATACGCAATGTGTGTCCTCAATGTAATATATCTCCACATGACGCCAACAATCTTATGAACTTAAATGTGGAACCAACGCCTCTAACACATATGTTTTTTTTTGATCCAAACCTATTGAAATTGCAAGTTTGGCGAAATCGATGACAATTTGTGAGTGATCGCACCTATTGGATGGGGTGACGCACTGCTAAAAGACGAAGAAAAACACCTGTTGTTTACAGATAAAACCGAGGTTCTTATGCAGCTTCTTTCCTTCACATAAATGAGCCTTAGTAAACGCAGAGAAATAAGTTGAGCACCTATTTTACCTAGAAGGATCTCCTGATACAAAAGATTTTAGCGCGTGCTTACCTGTTCAGAAATACATTGGTCGAAGACTACAAGTTCATGATTACTAACCGCTTCCTTCGTTATAGTCAAACACTAATAATCTAAGTCAGCGACTATAAAATCAGAGTAAATCGATGGAAACTGCGTCTAGCTCGTAAGCGCGCTTACTTTTAACGGCGATCAGATACTAAATCGCAGCTTTCGATAGAAGGACTTCGGATCAAGTGACGTCACAACTAAGATCCAAAATTCATCTGCCTTAGCAAATGCCGTTCAGAGTAGCCATAAAATATGCAAGTCAGCAAAATTGTAGGAAACGTGAAAAAGCAATACATTACAAATTGGAAGGGAAGCTTGACCTTAATCTCCTTATACGTATATCGCACGAATGTGTTATCAATATTACTATAATACATATGTAGAAGACTGCGGTTAGTCGATGGACAAAGTCGCTCTAGACTTCCCGTTGGCTAAACAAATGTCACCTAGCACTAGATAGCAGCACAAATCGCTGATTGACTGATTCATACTGTCGCGGCTCATTGTTCTGCTGTGATGAAAACTGTAATTGGTTCTTTCATTGCCATTATGGTTGAGCGGTGATTGTAAGCTATGATTTATCACATAATGCTCTTTTGTACCTGCGACTTACAAAAACCACTGCGAATGAGGATTTATATTCACAGATCAACCCTTCCTTCCAAACTTCATAACTACAATTTAGTTGCTGGTTACCTTTCTTCATTATAAACCTACTAGCAAAACCGGCAGACGTTGTTCTGCCCTAAATTTGGCCTATCTGCATACACTTTAATAAGCTTTTTCCATCTAACTCTGCCCTCCCCCCTCTACACTTTTTCCTAACCCTTTTATTTACTCCTCCCTCCGTCTTTTTCACTTCATCTATCTCCATCTTCGTCTCATTCTATCTCTTTCTCAGTGTCCTTCTCTCCTTTCTCTTCTCTCTTCTCTCAAGTTCTTCTTATTCTTCTTCATCCCTTATTTCCAGTCCCAGAGGGTGGTATGTATTTTGTTCCAATCCCCTTCCGAGTCTCAGTCCCAGTCCTAGTCCTAATCCCAGTCACAGTCCGTCTCTGG
The DNA here is from genome assembly GCF_040869045.1 of Eurosta solidaginis. Taxonomy (NCBI): domain Eukaryota; kingdom Metazoa; phylum Arthropoda; class Insecta; order Diptera; family Tephritidae; genus Eurosta; species Eurosta solidaginis. The sequence continues at coordinate 254,092,356 of NC_090321.1, forward strand.
TCTACTTCCCGAAATAAACGATCGTAAATACTAATATAGGCAAATTTATATACCAAACTAGAAATTTCATGGCAATCTTTTTATCCGTTCTCGAGTTATGGAGTGGCAATCAAAATGTACACTTCTGTTTATATATATAGATACATAAGTGGCCCATTGCTAGGCACAATTAGCGGCGAATCTTTAATTACAACAAAATTTATTCACCAACTTATTTGTTTAAATCGCTGCTAATCTCTGCAATCCAAAAAAGAAAAGCCATTAACTTTCAATACCAGGTGCCGGCCACAATAATAAAGAACCTGTTGAGTTCCGTCTCTCCTGCTATCATACACACATATGAACTTAGGTATATGTTCCATACTTAAACCACAAACGGTTCTTAATAGAGTCATAAAAACGTTCATTACTGACCTACAAATTACTGCGAACGACAAGTAGGCTAAGCCATGCCACACACACAAGAACCTTTCACAGTTGCAGTCTATTTACATACTACGCATGCGCACACCGTTTCAGCCAATTGAGCCTAGAAATTTTGCTTTAGCTGCCGTAGATATCGACGCAAGTTGCATGAATTTTGTGAAACGACGTGCTGTGTGTGTGTGTGTGTGTTGATTTTGTGTCTGGGGCGCGTCAAGTTAACTACTCATAACTATTGGATTAATCTGAAATATATTCATAAGTTGAAGTCACCAAAAGCCGCACAGTCAAACACTCAGTACTTACACACAGTAGAAAAAGAAGGGAGCAGGAAAATACACTGAATTACATGACAACCGCTTACACAGAATATCAGATGCATAGATATGTAAGTACTCGACCATGTAAATGTACGTAAATCAAATCAAATATCAAACTTCAGGGTGGTCGGCTGGTAGCGGCAATACCCTACTACCGACTCTACCTATACCGCCGCCGCAGTAGTGCTGGTCCCACATGATTAGCAATGAATTTAAAGAAATTCAAAATATGTACGCCTTTATTACGACAAAAGAGCGCGTAGAGAATTTCAACAATCAGCAATCAAAGGTCTTATCAGATGGAAGAAGTAAGGCAAATAACAACAACAAAATAATAATCAGAGTTAGAATATGAGTTGAATGAAATAAACGGGAAAACAATAATTGGTTGCCGATCAATGAGTGTACTCGCATGCCTATGTGTGGGTGTGTTGATGTGCGGGTTAATTTTTGATTTTCGGTATTAAGAGATCACTAAACCATGAGTTCGAGATCTCAACGTTTTGTGGACTTTGAAATTAAGAGAGGTAGTTCAGGGGCAGTCATCTTCTCATAGATTTTTGCACATGGAAAATCTGACTTAATACACATGAAGACTTTGTCCCCTTTCCCAGAACTACTCAGCAAGCTAACATCTCATCCTAATCAAAGTCTGTTAAGATAGGAGGTATTCTGCTGACCGCATACTACTTGTTGTTAGCAATGATGGGGAAAACGTAATGAAAATTCTGAGCAGTTTCATCCTCTTCACAACAGGAAGGGCGGTAATGCCAGAGGTAGCAAACGTGTTTCTGCCAAGGAAGGGGAAAATGCACTGCAACTTACTTACTTAATTGGCGCTTTACCGTTTAAATGGTTATGGCCGTCCAACAAGGCGCCTCAGTCGCTTCTTTGCAAGGTTAACTGGCGTTAAACGGTCACACCATAGGAGTTTAAATCATTTTCCACCTGGTCCCTCCACTACAGGTGTAATTGTCCTCTTCCTCTGCTTTCATAGACACACTGAAAACTCTCCGCAATACCATATTCCTCAAGTCAGAAGGTCAGTAAAAGAAAAATGGCCAGCCATCTCATTATTCTCAAGTCATAAAGTACAGTATTGAGATAGAAATTCAGTAGTGTACTGGACCACACCCACGACAAGGTTACAGGTTTTATTATTATTATTTATTTATTATTACGACGTTTTAAGCCTAAAACTTAGATTATTACAAATTATAAATACATTTTAATAATAATAGGATATATAGCGCTTGGGGTGTCGGAATGAAATTCCGATCAGCACGAGAACTGGTGATCCCAACGGGCGAGTCTTGGAGTCATATCATTGGGAGGTTGGAAGGACGTGTTGTCAATCCTGCCCTATTCCAAGACGTATGACAGTTTTATTATTTATGCTGTCGGAATGCATTTGATTCCTGTCAACCCAAAAGCTAGCAGCTCAGCAGAATGAGCCACTCTTATAGGACGGTTGGAAAGCACGTGTTTGCAATGCTCCCTGTACCAGCTTTTATGTAAACATAATTAATTATAATATATCATTGTTGTAGGAATATACGTGATTCACATGAACACTCCAACTGTTTGTCTGAGACGATATTTTCAGGAATTCCTTCCTAATTTGATTGCGAGCGATATATGTATTTGACCTAATGCATAAAGTTCCTCTGTGTCTATTTGGATTGCCATGTACGCTCAAGGATCAGTAACATGAAATACAGATACAAAATACTTTATCTTATTGGAAGGGTTTTGCAATATTCTAATAAACTTTTTTTGAAGGTGTTTAAATTTTCACAATTTTTAGCATGATTAGTTAGTTTGTTAGCGGCCACCGTGGTGTGATGGTAGCGTGCTCTGCCTATCACACCGTATGCCCTGGGTTCAACTCCCGAGCAAAGCAACATCAAAATTTTAGAAATAAGATTTTTCAATTAGAAGAAAATTTTTCTAAGTCGCCCCTCGGCAGTGTCTGGCAAGCGCTCCGATTGTATTTCTGCCATGAAAAGCTCTCAGTGAAAACTCATCTGCCTTGCAGATGCCGTTCGGAGTCGGCATAAAACATGTAGGTCCCGTCCGGCCAATTTGTAGGGCAAAATCAAGAGGAGCACGACGCAAATTGGAAGAGAAGCTCGGCCTTAGATCTCTTCGGAGGTTATCGCGCCTTACATTTATTTATTTATTTTAGTTAGTTCATTAAAACATTTCAGGCCTTTGTAAAATATATTTTGCTTGTCCATTTCTGTTTTGAGAAGAGGTAATTTAAAATTATTATTTTCCCTGATTATGTAAGAATGGGTTTCATTCACATAAACAAATTTTTCACTTAGGTAGGCTGGTAATTTACCATGCTTGATATAAAATAAAAATTTCATACTATGGTAAAATATCAACTGTTTCACACTCAACCAGTTTAGTGCATCAAGCATACTCTTTATGGAAATATCGTATCTCACTTTCAATATAAATCTCATAGATTTGATTTGCATAATTTGTAACCTGTCTACTTGTGTTTCGTTGGCAATAAAGAATAGTGTAGGGCAATATAAGAAGTGCGGTTCTATGATGGATCTATAAACTTTCAACTTATATTTCTTACTAATAAGTTTACACGATCTCTTCCAAAATCCAATTTTTTTGCCCATTTTGGCAACAATGTAATCAAAATGATCTGTAAACCTCAGTTTATTGTCAATCAGGATCCCTAAGTACTTAAATATTTTGGCATCCTCAAGGTTCGTATTCATTATTTTTAGATCAAAATTAAGTGATTCTCTATTGGTCGTCCTAGATAGAACCATGAACTTAGTTTTGTTAACGTTAAGCTTGAGTTTATTAGTGCAAAGCCATCTATACAATGAGCCCAAATCTTCTTGCATTGTGCTCCATGCTATTGAAATATCCGTTTCATTTACTTCAAGTAGCACATCATCTGCAAACAACCTGACTTTACTATATTTCAGTGCTGATGATATATCGTTTATGTAAATGTTGAACAGGATTGGTGCTAATACCGACCCTTGTGGTAAACCTATGTCCACTTGTGCCTCGGATGAGACTACTGACTCGATGGTTGTTCTTTGTTTACGGTCTGATAAGAAGCTTCTAAACCACTGCAATTCATTTTCCCTAATACCAATTTTTTGTAGTTTATCGAGCATTATATTCCAATCAATTGTTTCGAATGCTCTTTTCAGGTCAATGAAAACTGCTACTATAAGTTTTTTTAGGCTCAGCTCTTCCTTCCAGCTTGATATGAGGTAATTTAACGCCGTCTCGCAAGAGTGCCTTTCTCGGAAATCGGATTGTTCCTTTATAAGGAATTTATTATTTTCTAAATAATTAAGCAGTTGATTTTTTATTACAATTTTCATAATTTTTTCTATGTTATCTTAGTTCTTAGTTCTTCTGCCATTATTGAATCCTTTACTTTTTTTTACTGTTCTGACTCTGAACAACTTCAATTTCTCTGTTTATATCAACAATGCTATCTATAAAGAAGGAGTTCAATGCTTCAGCAATATCGCGACGTGTATCATATGTCACACCTTTTACGATCAAGATCTTTTCTTGTGGCCCCGTTAAGTTTACAGCATGCTTAAGATGCTTTCAAATTAGCATGCTATCTGAACAATTGATATCAATATTATTCTCCATGTATTTAATCTTTTTAAATTTGATTAGTTTTTTGTCGTACTTAGCGGCCATGTTATATTCGGTATAGTCACCCGTTGCTCTAGCTTGTGAGTGCAACCGGTATTTTAGTTTATTCAATTCTGTCAATTCTTGGTCATACCATTTATTTCTTAACTTTACCGTACTGTTTTTTTCAAACGTTGGTACTCCCATACAATCTACTAAAGAAGTATTTATATAGTTGACCATGTCGTTGACATTCCTGCTTTTTATTAAACTGAGATCGCAATTCCTTAGTAGAGTCGTCAAGTTATCGGCCCAATAATTCTCCCAGGATGTTGATGAAATGACTCTTCGTAACGGGTTTGAATTACTTACTTTTATAGCAAATCAAATAATTTCGTGATCGGATATTCTGTGGTCTTTAAGATTTCCACAAGACCGTATATCAGCGTTTGCATATAATAAATCTATTTTTGTTTGAGAAGTTTCCGCGACTCTTGTATTGAAATTTATTTTTTGTTTCATTGCGCTACGTGCACAAATTTCATTCAGTTTGTAGCTACTCGAAGAGTTAATATTTAAGTTTATATTGAAATCTCCAACTAGAAGGGAGATCGTACCTGATTCTAATACTTCTGATAAAATACTCTCTACGAGATTTAAAAATTCACTGTCACTAGAACTTGGGGAATGGTACAACACACCTATTTGCCACTTAATGTCCACTTGCTTTAATTTTACTATAGCATACCATACATTTCTATCAATTGATCGATTAAACCTGACTTAGTACTTGATTTCCTTTTTCAGTAATAAAACGACCCCTCATTTTACAACAGAAATACCAATCTTACTGACTACTGACTTCATCTAAAACTGTAAGTTGAAAGAATGTGTTCATTACGGGATCTTTTCACCGCGCTTCAGTGCCCTCTTTTTCCAGCACCATCGATCTCTGTAGGTTTGCTTGCTGCAGTGGGTTCAGCCTATACTTAGCAACTAATAGTGATCTGAGCTCTTTTACTTGCCAGCCTAGCATATTGAAAACACTCAAGGTATGCTAGCCATTTAATGCAGAACGGTTTATTGAGAAAGTCCAAAATTAGAATTTTGGTTCTTGACCTTAGGTAAGGTTGAGAGCAATACGTAGACTGGATGAGTTCATGGTGTTACCAGAAGTTTGCTCAATCACCAAACTGAAATACCCTATCAAAAACCGGACTTATGTTATAAAATAACTCCATCTTCCTTGCAAATGCTAGGAGCTTTAAATGACCTATGCTACTGTTGCTTTGAGATGTAATCGTTGCCTCATTCTTTATAGCTAGAGTCTTAATCTGGTTAGCGCAGGGCATGATCACAGCACGTGCTCGATCTTCTCCTACCGCAACAGGAACTTCTGGCAGTTGCTTGGAGTATAATGTGCCGCCGGGTCCGTATTCGCTACGTTGACCTTTTACGACGACTTATTGTTTAGAATGATTCCTAGAGATTTTGTACAAGATTTCTCCAGCAGGGTCATCTCTCCTAGCTTAGGTTTAGTCCAATTTGGGACCTTATACTTCCTAGTATACCAGATCATATCCGTCGTCTACACTATGTGGTCCAATACGACATTTAACGTCCAGGTATGTATATCCCGAAGTTACGGATTCAGCAAAGAATTAATTGAAGCCATTTTTGACATATGACAACTACAACGGCATCTGTATGAGCCGTAAGTTTAACGGATCGTCGTCGCCAGCGTCCAAAACTGTGTTGATAATACCCCGCCTTGAAACGTGCCACTGTACACTGACCTTGTGGCCTCATGCAGCACCCATTACATAGTAATCTTCCACAATTTAGGATGGTTCTTGATCTTAAGAAAGCAATCAGCTTCCACTCGAATCAGATGATATCAATAAAGGATAAAATGGGAATCACAAGGATAACATTCAATAAATGAGTAGTGCGACTTTACCGGAAATTTAAATTTTTATAGAACATTGCTTCTGAGGTTATCTGTATAAATTGCCATTTGGTAGCATCCCAAAAAGAGTTGCACTTCTTTTTTTAATACTTACGCTTTGAAAACTATACCAAGCGAGTCTTAGTCCATTCGGTTAACGATATTATCAGGGCAGTGTAGACCTTTTTCCATTTCATCGCTGGTAATGGTTGTAGCATTGGAGGTATTAGCAGCTACTTCGCCGATTAGAGAAGGCCTAAATGGCTTTAAAGAATGCTGGTCTCATTTTAATTATTTATACAGATATATATTCCGTCAAGTATTTATTTAATTTTTGTATGGATGTCGTTGATAGCTTGTATTTACAGCTTCCAATCAAATGGATGTGTTGGAGTTTTCGAACCTTGTCATAAGCCGTTCGGACATATCGCTTTATTCTCCCGAAAATTGCGGCCCTGCATCGTGTAGTCGTCTACAGAGATGTTCTCGTTTGTAACAGATCGGAAGGAACTATCTCTTTTGAATTTTATTGTACTCATTAACATTGAATATCTTGGCATCATAATATTTTCCTTAAGCGCTCGAAGATTTTGTTATTGTCCGTTTTTTAAGAGGTAGTCGCGGGTACTTTAGTGGCGAAGCTAGGTCGACGGCAACTGATAATCAGTAGAGTTATGACATTTTTTAAACGGTTAAGCGCTGACTAAGTAAGTAAGTAAGTAATAAAATTGTTCGGATGTTGAACGGTGGACGAATCTGACCGTTAGAAGCCGTGAATAGGGCAGCCGTCGACTAAGATAATGGTATCAAAAAAGTCATCGAGGAGAAAGATTAGGAAGATAGTCACTTCATTGGGACTGCAGATAATCTAAAGAGCTAACGGGGATTCGCAGTTGTTTTCGCTCAGTAATCTGTGTTTAAAATCATGAAAACTCTGTCTGGTGGCAGAAGCGAGCTTCAATAGTGCAGTGCCCACTAGTGATTCTAGTGTTAATGCTCCTCAGCCAATCATAAGCATAGGAGGTCCGCCACCGGTATCGTACTTAGCATCTTATTTTATGGGGCATCCGCCAAAACCATCTGAAGCATTACATTCCCTGTTAAACGGTATTAAATGAAAAAAGTTTACTTAAGTATGTAGGAATAAAGGTATTGAGATGAATGCGAACTCATTGACATTTTCTGAGAAAAAAATTACAATCAGTAAAAAAAAACAAAAAAATGCAATAAATGGGACAGGAATTTTGCTTAGCATAAAATAGTAGTGCAATATAGAGCAGAATAATGGGCCCCACATTGAGGATATATATGAGTCACTGAATCTCGATTTACCTTGGATTAGGTAAGGGTGAACTGGCCGTGCAGTGAGGATCTCAATGGACTGAATGAGTACATATGTAGGTTTACCTAGTAATACTAGAGGCTTCATAGGACTTATGCGGCTTGCTGCTTCTATATCTGACAGCTGTATCACCCCTTATAGCTGGAGTCTTACCTCGATCATTTCCTTCTCCAGCACGCACTTACTACATCCGCTATCACTGATTATCCTATCCCGATTCACCTCACTCGATTATTCTGCACTAACCAAAACAACCTTCGATTGAACATCGGGTTTGTACGTTCTAATGCTCCTACTTATCCAAAACTTTCAACGACTCTACATAACAATCAAGCATTTTGATGTGTTCATTAAGTAAGCGACGCATGCGCCATAGATTGTAGGTTAGACACCAGCATGGGAATAATAGAGAACAACAACAAAAAAACATAAAATTCATAATTAGAATAAAAATGTATTTCTACTAAAAGATGAACTTAGATTTGGAGGAGTTGATTGTTCAATTAGGCAGTTCGTTGTTCACTTTAATTCCAACTGAACGTAAGTGAAAGGTTAAATCTGTGTCAGCAGTGAGGTGGACAACTGCGAGGCCACAACGAAAAGGAATTTTTGTATGAATCATCTTTTTGTGGAGCGCAAAGGTCAGAAACGAAAAGAAAAATAAATCTTTTGAGCGGCTTTTAATTATGGGAGTTTAATGACTTAATCTAAGCAATCTGACTTTAAAAGCAAGCGCGCATTAGATTGGCTCAACCACACGCTGTGATATCGAATGTGTAGAATGGCGGCGCATGTTTGTAACTGTCTGTCGAGATAAATATTGTTAAATCGTATATAAGATTTATTTGTTAGTATAATTTTGTATCTTAATTAATAACTGAATCTACTTATTTGTATTTTTTACACACACACACATTCTCATATGCCTACATACTTCATCGTGCTGCGTATGCAAACCGACTGTCAGAATTTGTAATCGAAACCCCACAAGTAAGTGACAGTCTCGTTGACTTTGGTTGATTACTGTAATTGAGAAACCTTAGTAATGACGTTGGTCCGGTGTAAATTAATCTTTCACTAGAGTTTGCTGAAGGTAAATTTTCATTTGTTAAACCATTTTATTAAGTTCGTACTTGATCAGACGTATGTATGTGACTCTGTATGTGGCTGGGGTTTAGTCGAGATAAGCATAAGAGCGCGTTATTTTCACACCTCAATTGCAAGTATAAAATATAAAATAAAACAAGTAAGGAAGGCTAAGTTCGGGTGTAACCGAACATTACATACTCAGCTGCCAAATTACAGCTTGCAAAGCTTTTAAATTACCCTCTTTTAAAAGTGGGCGATGTCACGCCCATTGTCCAAAATTTTACTAATTTTTTATTCTGTGTCATAAGGTCAACCCACCAACCAATTTTCATCGTTTTAACCGTCTTTGGTAATAAATTATCGCACTTTTTCGGTTTTTCGAAATTTTCAATATCGAAAAAGTGGGCGTGGTTATAGTCCGATTTCGTTCATTTTATATAGTGATCTGAAATGAGTGCCCAGGAACTTACATACCAAATTTCATTAAGATACCACAAAGTTTACTCAGGTTGTCGTGTTTACGGACAGAGGGAGGGAGGGACGGACGGACATGGCTAAATATATTTTTTTTTCGCCCAGATCGTTTTGATGTATAGAAGTCTATATCTATCTCAATTCGTTTATGCCGTTACGGTGCGTTATGCGAACAAAATTAATATACTCTGTGAGCTCTGCTCAGCTGAGTATAAAAAGCGAAGTGTTTGGTATAAGCTGTTGTGGATACACTGTAAAAAAGTCTCATTAAAAAGCGTTTAATAATGGTAAAGTGAGACTTAAAAGTTTTTCTTAGAAAGCTTAAACTTAAAACATTTTCTGAAAAAAAAATGTTACCCTCATGTTCCACCCTTAAATTCTATCTTTTAAACAAGGTCAGCTAACGCCCTGCAAAATGGCTAAATTTTGAGGTAATTGTAGCTCTTTTCTCATCTAAAGGGAAATATTTTGTGAAAGGAACACACAAACTTACCAATACAGCAGAGAATATCGACCATGGTTACATTATTTTTAGAAAAGAAAACGCCACTACAGTCGGCATCAGTTATGTTCATTGTGAGTAACTTTGGTGGGGCACATCAGCCAATCCCCTAAATTTCCAGCCGTGGCCGGCAAAACACGGAATTTTTATTTTTGAAAAATTTTTTTAAATTTGTCATTTAAGCCCTATTTGATTTAGCCATAACATTTCAATGGTTTACTGAAGAGCTTGGTAGTTAAATCAGCTAATGTGAATGATGGTAGGCTATTAACTCCTATCATGAATGAAAAGTCGTGGCAGCTATGCCTGTCGTAAGAAGCGACTAGAATACCAAAGTGATTTAAGGGTTTGGGTAGCGCAACCCTTTCAAGGTGTTGCCAGCGCAAAATATAGCTTATCCAACGCAATTGTCAACCTCACCTACCCGTGGCGAATCCTGTTACTTTAACAGCCGAGGCTTTGACGACCCCAATTTCATCATGGATCTAGGGAGTGGGAGAGCGGTTTGGTCTTGAAGGTTTTATGTGGTCATACTAAGTCGTTCCCGAGATAGTCGGACTGGTGCCTTAATGGTGCTTGTTATCGAAACCTACCGGATCTGCATCCGGCAAAGGACCATCAACATCTATAACACTCCCCAAGGCCTCCGGGGAGTGTCCTTATCGCTAAAAAAAACAACAGCAACATGGTAGGCTGTTGACTCCTATCATGAATGAAAAGTGGTAAATTTTGTAGCTGAATCCCATTTGGCAGTTATGCTTTTAACTATAGCTCGTATATTTGACATTTGGTTTGAAAATATAAAAGGGCAGTTGTATAGCAAATTTTGCAATCACAAAGTAACAACAAAACACATAAATGCAACTGTCACAAACTTTGCAGAACGCTATAACAAAAAACCATTTATTTTGAAATGCATTATAGAAAGCAACACTTCGAATAGCTGGTATTCCCTGCAAGAACACTTTCGGTTAGATAACCAGTGGTCGTAATGAAACTTTTTTTAATTGATAAATGTATAATTTTCTCTCATTTTCTATATTTTCTTACCTTGCACACCCATTTGTTTCAGTTAATTCGCAATGCACGAGTTGTTTATAAACATCTTAGTATTCATAGCTTAAGTCGTGTCTTGTGGGGATGTTTTTGATTGCTGCTTGCCATGGTATTTGCTGTGGTGATTTACTAGGGTTGTTCACGATCCGGGGCATTTTCATTCGTCACCTGATATGTAATTAATCGGAAGTTGTTTTATGTTATTATTTTGGTCCTATAAAGCTTACAGAACTTTTCAAAGTTTGTTGAAAAAGAACCATATTTCAAATGGGCTTTTGCTCAACTAGTAAAAGTATCTCTGTAAAAGAGACTTCAGAGCACATAAATCTTCTCAAGAATGAGATAATGGCATACCAATAATAACAATGTAATACTAAACCAAGTATTTAAATCTAAGTTCGGGTGAAGCCGGTTATTCTATACCCAGCTACAATAAATGAATTAAAAGCACATTTAAAGGGAAATGTTACGAACATTAAATGATATGATATTTGAATTATAAAATAAAATTTAAAAAAATAAATATAATGGCACTCGAAATACCGACTTTTACATTTGCTGCTACAGCATTCAAGTGGCCGGCGTTGTACAGGGCGAAACCAAAATTATATTACTTTAGAAAAAGGGTCTTAAGCACGGTCGCCCCACGACAGTGGTTAGGCAAACACTCCGACCGAAAATTCCTATACCATGCAGACGCACAAAACATGTTATTGCCGTCAATTTGTTGACAAACTTTAAAAGTAACACGATGCAAATCGGAAGAAAAGCTTCTGTACCATTCCTGCAAATGAAATCGTATATAAAGTTTGGTTCGATTCTCGAAAATTGTAATAGGATGACGAGCTTAGTTGATTAAGTAATGTACATCGGTCTGTTGGTCTGCCTTCTTCTTCTTTTTGTAGCTATAAAGACATTCTCTGAAGGCTTTGGGCAGTATTATCGATGATGCTGCCCCTTTGATTGATATTGATCCGGTAAGTTGCGCAAATTGGCATCAATAAGTTACTAGCCCAACCTTCTCGGAAAAGATTTGAGATGACCACGTCGAACCATGCACTTAGAGTCACAACTAAAATCTTTCAGGTATGCATATCACGGCAATATTCTAAGCTCCTAACTACCTTACGTCTGCCAGTCTGTATATCAATTTCTAAACCATCTTGATGAAATTTAGTGAGTAGGTATACTTTTATATCCGATTACTCAATATTCGGAACCTACCGGATCGGACCACTGCAGTATACATATATTGTTCATATAAGAGGGTTTTGGTCATTTCTTCCTTCGGCTCGTCTTCGGAATTCCCTGCTTTAATTTTTTTTCTTTATTATCACACGGCATGTTGCGCCTTGCTTTGTCTTTGTTATTTTATTTTGTGTTACGTTGTCTTGTCACATTATGTTAAGTTATGCAACATTTCGGTTCGGTTATTTTCCGATTCACAATGAATTTATTGCAAAACCTTAGTTTAACTAACTGCAACACGTTATTTCTCTCTGTGTACACGTTCAATTAAAATATCTGCCAAGTAAATAAAATATGGCATATTTGTGCAATGAAATTGATCACCTTCGTAGACATGTTGTAAGCACTGCACTACAAACAGCAGCAGCAGCACAACAGTAGCACCGATAGTTAAAGCAAGAGATTTTCGATAGGCAATAAAGATTATTACGTCAAATACAAATATGTTTGTAAGTAATACGAACAATTGAGATCAACAACAACAAATAAATTTACCGCAAGTCACCCTTTCGCCAATTCCGGCAACACTAACCGCTAGATAAAGATAAAGGTGTGAAGTGCAAATAAACACAGTTGACAAATTATTGCCACACACACACACACACAAACGCATGTTAGAGCGATTTTAGACTGGTTGTTAAGGCCCAAAGTGGTTTGCCTTCGGTGTAAAGCAATGCTGCAGCCCAGCAACAACTAACGGAAATTAATCGTACGGATATCGGATCATACATATATATAAACGACAATTGAGGCATTACAAACGATTGATGGCAGTTTTTAATGAAATTGTTAGTTTAATCAACTAAAAAATGTGTTCTCTATCATGTTGAAGCTGCGTAATATAGGCGGATATTGTATGTGTGAATGTTGTGCATATATCAATATTTATTGCATTTGGTAATGTTATTTTATTGTTGTTGTATTAATTTGAATGGAGTGCGAATGCTAATTGTCACCTTATATTTAGCCATATGTACCTACAACACCATATACTAGGGTGCTTCATGAGTCTGAAGATTTGGCAAAGTACGCCTAAAAGTAAACTACCATGAAATGACAGAACGGACATGACCTATAACAAGCATTTCTTTCATTAAGGAAAGTATGCATGGTGCTGTGGTAAGCTGAGAGTGCCTTTGAGGTATACTTATCTGCATACTTCTGCTGGGTAGCTGATTGCAAAGAGTGCTGTCATCGCAGTAGTCACCCATTCATTGCTTTTCGTTTTAGACTCGGTAGGTGACCACAATGAGCGAAGTGAGCCTTAAGAAACTTTTTGGAACACAGTACGGTGTGCGAAGTTCGGACTGTGCAGAACAGAGAGAACATCAACCCCACTGTTGACTGAGAAGCTAATTATTGCCCAGACAATCAAAAGGTGAGCATCTATGGATGTGAGTGGTCTTACCTGCTGATCTTGCTTCGTGGATTCATTTCGGCCGGCTTATATCAAAACACATCATGCGATGATCCTTTAGGGAGATTTTCATCGACACGATGACAAAGCTGACTAGGACATGCTATGCAAAAGATGATGCTCCGGCCCCCAATCCACTGGAAAACATATTGGAACGCGATTTAAATTCTCTGTGTGGTTACAGTTGTGGAAAGTAAGCCCCGCGAAACTTATGCAACTTCTTGATCGCCCAAATCCGTTTAAACGATTAGGCGCCAATTGAGTAAATACTTAGAGAATCGGGAAGTCAATGCTATCAAAGGACTTCCTCACACGTTCCGAAGTTCTCTGAATCCAAAAACAAATTTAGGAGAGGTTTCCTTGTAGCGAATCCAAGAAAGGTAGGAGGGTTTTCTTCGTTGCGAGCACTATTATGACAAGAAGAGTTACAAAGAAGGATAAAAAACCTCAGATAGCATTATGCAAAAATAAAAAAGGCGTGAGTACCAAGTACTTTTGAAATTCTACTAGAGCAGAGATATAAGAGTTAACCTAACCAGAAACCAATAATTCGGAAATTCTGAGAGTATCTTCGTCGGCTTCTTACCGGTAACAACCGAAACCGACAAGTTTTTGTTTTGTTATCACATTTTTGTCTACGAGGAATTAATATCATCGAGTTATCCGTTTGTTGTCAGTATTTGATCTATCCCTATTCCAGTTATCAGATTCCTTGTGGCTTCTTATCGGCTTGCTTTTGAGGGGTTACAGATTTTTCAACAATTTATTACTAAAGACTAATCGGTATCCTTTTCGTAACAAACCTATAAGTAGTTGTTGGTAACTCGATAGCACGTCAATAACGAATTAGTAATACAACGATATGAAATCGACACCTTTTCGATAACAAATTTATAGTTGTTAGACAGCAAATCGATAACTTATTAATATCATTACGATAACTTATCTTATACATGATGGGTACCCTTTCTACAACGATCCGATAACTTTCCAATGAAAAATCTAAAACTTTTTATTAGCAAATATAATAGCCTTTCAATAACATATCGATAACTGTTCTATAGCCTAACGATGTTTTTTTTTAGAAAATAGCGACAAATGAACTCTAAATAAACTCTAAATAATCGATATTTTTTTGATAACAACCCGATATTATTTTAATAACAAACCGAATTTTTTTATAACATAAAGATAACGTTTCTTTTCGATTATAATCCAATAACTTTTCGATAACAAGGCAATATTCGTTGATAACAAATCTATTACTATTCAATAACATATCGATAACTTTTCGATAGCAGCTGGTAATGCGCTGATAACAATTTGGTAAAACTCCGATAAAAATTTATAACTTTTTGACTACAAGCCGATAACTCGTCGATAAAAACCGTTAACTTATCGGCGGCCTTTGCTATCGATACCAAATTTACTACACATCGGAATCAGATCGATAACTCGTTTATACCTTTACTAAAAAAAATCTTCCTTTCCCATCCTCTCCTTTTCTTTTCCTTCCTTTCCTTTCTTCTTCTTTCCTGACCTCTTCTCTCATTTCCTTTCGTTGATTGTCTTGCATTGATTTGCTATCTGATTTCGGTTTTCTGGAATCCCCCATTCAGTGAACAGAGATTTTTGCACATAAAAAGGCGGCACACCCTTATGCATACTGCCTCTTCCTCGAACCCTGTCTTCTTTTCGTTGATGAAATTGATATTTTCATTGCAAATTACTTTATACATAGGTTCAAAACCACATACACTTCACACCTCAGTGTGTAAATCTATTTGATTACGAATTTCAAGCAAGTAATATTTACATATAAAGGTGTATCTTACCGTTGTACTTTTCATGTGATCCCACAGACTCCTTGCGTATTGATGCGAATGATGTCCTGAGTTCCCAAAAATATGAAAACAACATTGTAAACAAAGGTCAAAAATACCTATAATGCTTTTAGTTGAGGGGCTCTTACGTAGCTCCGAAGTATCGGAATTGACCAGTAAACAGTAACAGGTTAAATTCTTACCCATCCAGCATTAGCTCCGACATACATAATGTATGTCCTGCTTGCAATATGTCCCCACATTACACCAACCATCTCCTTAATTGCAATATGGAACCAACGCCTCTAACACTTCTCTTACTTTGGTCCACCCTGTGGAAATCCTCGGACTCCCTTAGAGGATGTATATTGAGGACAATTTGTGATCGGTCGCGCTCATTGGATGGGGCGAAATACTACTACAACAACAAAATATGCTCTACCATTTCTCCTGCAGCTCGAACTTCCTACATCTGCTGTTACTGGCGAGGCCGAACTTATAAACATGTAACACCAGAAGCCAGTATCCAGTTAGTATGCCCATCGTGAGCCCCAAGACTTTTCTCTTTAGATATATAACCACCTTTGTGAGTCTAAGGTTATAGGATTTGCACACGATCTTAGAAATTTAGCAGAACCACTTTTCTTTCCGCGCCTTTCCTACTTGATAGATCATATGCAACCCCTGTCTTCTTTTAACTTCAGCCAAATGGGTCGGGACATTCATCGAGCGCTCCATCCTCCTTTGCCAAGTTATCGGCCTTCCCTTACCTTCTATCCCTTTATGGGCGGGAACTCAGTATAGAGGTCCGGCCTTGGCCAGGTCTCTCCAATTTTTTTTTTTTGCATTCCGAAGCACTTATTTATGAAGTACTGTGTGAGATTATTGACGCAACTACAGCTTAAGCACGCTCCCACCAGAATTTCTGCTGCCTTCTCCACGGCTACAATTTCCACCTGAAAAACACTGCAGTGATATGTCAGCTTTCTGGATCGATATAGTAACCAACAGACTCGACACCTTCCGTTAATCTGGAACCATCGGTATACACGCGTATAGTATTGTAACGATTTTACTTGCAAATCCTCTTATTTGCAATCCTCTGCTAAGTTCGAATCACTAAACTGTTGAATAAATAACTCCAATTTGTAATAATGCAAAATGGCCTTCATTAAAGTACTTCACTCAAATGAAACTCTACGATTCAAAATAATACTGCTCTTGCTCGCTAGATAGCATCTTAGTCGAAACTGCTTGACAACTCAAATCAAACTGAATTACTTCTTACTCGCTTGCGCCGCTTTTATAGTTTACGCTGCATACATCTAGGCTCTTCTATTTCCAGAACTTACCAACTATTTCGTGTGTTTATAGTTCTCATATATTTTCTACTTGTTTACAATTGTCTACTTTTCAGCGTCTCTCAGATGTATGTGGGTTTGTAGTTTACAGTCTCTCGCACACACATAGGCGTATAAGTAAATGCATCTGTGTGTGACATCTGTGGGCTGCCTTATATATGTGTATACATGATTTGATTATTGACGTAAATACCGCTTAGCAAGGCCTTAGCATCGCCTTAGTGATGGTATAGCTTAGTGATGCTAATATCCGTGACAGTATCAATAGTATACTTTGCTCCAACTGGAACTACTGAAAATAAGACCATATCTTTGAAAAGTTTGCAGTCCTGTCATTATCAAAACTACTCGTATAGAGTAGTTGTTAATCTTACGATCAAAAAAATTTGATTCAATTTTCCTTAAACACTTCTTAAAAATGCTTCCAAACTTGGTGCTAAAAAACCAAACAAAGTCCCAGCTTTAATTTTTTTGCCTCAAAATATTTCCATTCACAATCAAAACGAATTTGCATTCTAATCTCCACTCAATGTCAATTATTCAAATATAAATATTTTGACATTTAACGTCCTCCGATACTTTTCCCACCAATTACGCCTTTTTAAGTAATGTTGCAACTTTCTCATGCCAATTTCAATATGAATGTATGTTTGTATGTTTGATTGTTTGTATTAACGTATAGTCAAATGAATAACGCATAATAATTAGACTCAATGGCAACAGAAGCAAAAATATTACTTTAATTGTATTTGATTGACTACTCAACTGACTGAATGCCATTCAAAACAATTTGGTTGGACACAAAAGTGCCTTAAGTAATCAATTGTATTGGTGTTGTTGGTGTTTGGCAAGATGACAGTCAACTTGATGATAATCATGATAATTACGACAATCGAATTCCAATCGCCAACTTGCATGAACGATCGATCAACGAACAAGTCGATCGTTGAGAAAAAAAATATATTTTTTTTTATGAGTGCGTGTCTAGGCAAAGTCTAGTGAAATTAAAGGCAGACACAAGAATTTTCTTAAGCTGCAAAAAATGAGGTGGTTTAAAATGTAATTTGAATGTAAAATAGTAAAGGAAACCATTTCAGGGCCTCAAAAGCTTATCGTAAATACTTTATCTGAGAAACAACAGCTTCAAAGTAGTGTTACAGTGTTCCAAGCCCAGGCTAATGTTTATAACGCTTACTTGGAGAGCTTAAAGTCGCATATTTTGTGAAGGTCCAAGTTCCAGGTATGGTCTTTTACCAACCATTTTGTTTTAAGTCTGTTGGAAGTTGATTCTCATCTCATGTGAAACGGCCAGGCGTGTGTGCCAGACAGCACTGCCTTGGAGCTCCCTTTCTGTCTAATATACGCAGGCCGTGGATTACTACATCGAGGACTTAGTACCCTCAATCAAGTACTCGAAAAGTTTCGAAGAGCAGAGGTAATGGTGACTTTTTGTGGTATTACAACGGCCCTCCTAACACTGGCCTAACCTGGTCTTCGTGTACAAACACTCAGTAACATCGAAGCCACTATTTCTAGATATAGAGAATTGCTGCCAACTCATCAATTGCCACGTGAAACTTTGTCTTTAAATCAGGTTTTTGGTCAGTATTTCTTATCGATTTTAAAACTGGTCATTCGTATCAGTCTTACGCAAAAGATTACTTTGATGTGGTATACCTGTTAACTGGCTGTTCCTGGTAAGCCCATTTCCAATTACAAAAAAACAATTTCACACAGAGAGCTAATGAAGCAGTTAGTCAAGTTTTCGACATTAAAGTGTCTATTGAGCTCAGGTTCTCGTGGTCAGTCGGTATAGATTTCATATTTAAATATATTATTAATAATGCTTGGGTATATGTGGTAAAGTGGCCGGTACCACGCCCTTTTTAGGAAAAGGTTAAGTTTGCTAGATCCCTGCAATCATTTTAAGAGGGTAGCAAATAGTTGGCGTAGAGGTTTTGTGTATGTATGTGTCTAGAAGTAGTTGTAGAGGGTTTAGAAATAGCAGTGAGCGTGGGAGTGATTGTGTGAGTGGGAGTGAGAGTAGGATTAACAAATGTTCGTTAACGAAGAAAATTTTTCTGTGGGAAAGAAAATTAAATTATTTCATTAAAAAAAATTCACTGATAATAACGATTTCGTATTTTACGTCGTTATGCAAAAACAAATTCTCGAAGATTGCGGACTAACCTTTATTGTGAACCGTAAGACCAGAAGAGCAAGAAATTGTATTAAGTTGCTTGTGAGCTTTTAACTTGCACTAGGCATTCTCTCACATGGGCGCAACTCATTTTTAACAATGTTTCCGTATAGTTCTTAACAACGCTATCAGATCTAGAAAGCTTTTGGTATTTGCCTAAAGGACTGTAAAGATATTCAATTATTTGTTAAAATTTGACTTAAAAAAAAATTTTTTTTTAAGTGGGCGTGTTCGTCATCCGATTTTGTTAATTTTTAGTTAGCACACATATAGTAATAGGAGTAACGTGCCTACCAAATTTCATCATGATATCTTCAACGACTGCCAAATTACAGCTTGCAAAACTTTTAAATTACCTTCTTTTAAGAGTGGGCAGTGCCACGCCCACTTTCCAAAATTTTACTTATTTTCTATTCTGCGTCATAAGGTCAACCCACCAACCCATCGCTTTATCCATTTTTGATTAATGAGTTATCGCACTTTTTCGGTTTTTCGAAATTTTCGATATCGAAAAAGTGGGCGTTGTTATAGTCCGATTTCGTTCATTTTAAATAGCGATCTGAGACGAGTGCCCAGGAACTTACATACCAAATTTCATTAAGATACCTCAAAATTTACTCAAGTTATCGTGTTTATAGACGGACGGATGGACGGACGGACATGGCTAAATGAATTTCTTTTTCGCACATATCATTTTGATATGTAGAAGTCTATATCTATCTCGATTAGCTTAAGCCATTTCGGGGTACCGTTATGCGAACAAAATTAATACACTCTGTGAGCTCTGCTCAGCTGAGTATAAAAATCGTTTTGTAATACACCGGTGTAATTTACATGAAACGCGAGCTCAAGCAGGCTTTCAAAATATTTGATTTACACGAGGTTCTTCGTGCGCATTGTGTCAAAGTAAGCTGTACTCGCATAGATTTTCTCGGAAAAGTCCTAAAGATGGTTTAGAGCACGGTATTTCCCCATAAGAGGGTTTGCTGGCTCATTGGCAGAAGACTATACATAAATAAGTACATTTATATAAAAATATTTCCAGCAAAATGATATGCAAGAGATTATTAGTAACAACTAGACTAAGGACCAATTTGACACAGTTTCAGAACCACTTCGGTAGGAATCATCTAGACATATACATATACTAAATGATCTCGAA
This sequence comes from Eurosta solidaginis, assembly GCF_040869045.1. Taxonomy (NCBI): domain Eukaryota; kingdom Metazoa; phylum Arthropoda; class Insecta; order Diptera; family Tephritidae; genus Eurosta; species Eurosta solidaginis. The sequence continues at coordinate 254,112,363 of NC_090321.1, forward strand.
AGGAGCCAGAAGTTGGTCCGAAACGATGCCTAAAACAAACCTGAAAATAGGCGCGAAATAATCTCGAAAATAGTCCGAAAGTCAAGCAGTAACAATTCTAAAATGGTTTCAAAATGATCCCGAAGTTTTTCACAAATGTTACCTAAAGTAATTGCGAAGTGATCCTAAAATTATTCCAAATCGGTACTGAGTAAGTTCCTAGATTATGACGGAAATGGTTTCATAGTGATCGTGGAACGGTCCTTCAATGTTGAAATGGTCTAGAAGTGATTCTGAAGTTGTTCGCGAGTTATACCTAAAATAATCGCGAAAAAAATTCCGAAAATTATTCCGAAAATAATTTCGAAGTGATAAAATTGTTTTTAAATAGTCTCGAAATAATCCTGCAACTGTCCCAAATTCATGCCTAAAATAATGCCGAAGTGATCATATAATTCTTCCAAATTGTCCCGAAACAGTCACAAATCGATTCTGCAAATAATGCCGAGGTGATCTTGTAACAGTCCTAAGATGGTTTTAAAATGATCTAGAAGTTGTCCCGAAATACCTAAAATTGGTCCCGAAATAGTCTCAAAATGATTTCGCAAATAATCCTGAAATTGCACAGAAATCTGAAGGTTCGAAATTATCCCTAAAATCATCCTAAAATGCTCTGAAAGTCATTCAAAATGTTCACGATACATTCCCGGAAAAGTCCTAATTTGGTACAAGAATATACGATACAATTCCATATCCTTCAAAAATTTGATCGCAGTCCGTCAATCCGTTACGCCCCGAGAAAGATGGCACTTAGATCCATATTAGTTTATATTCACACGCATCCTCTTTACTCAATGTCATGACGTGTCTATATTGGGTTGACAGATTTGCTAGGCCATCGTCTGATGAAAAAAAACGATGAGTTCCTGTTTTATTGTGTGTCCTAGTTTGATCGAAAAAAAATACGAAAAGTTCCTTTTTTACAGCCTTCTTTCGTTTGCAATTTTTTGTTGGGTTTTCAAATGTTGCATTTTAAATAGTGCAATTCCACTCAGGTAGCAACAAAAAAAGCCCATCGTGCTTTTAATAAATACTTAAGATATAAATAGTATGCATAAAATAATTTTTAAAAGTTGACACATTCCAATTGCGAATTTTCGCCTATTGCTGTCAAGCGTTTGTTGCAATCGATAACAATTAATACTAAGTATGTTGCTGTTGTTGTTGTTATTGTTGCAAGCGACGTGATTGCAATGTTGTTGCACTAATTTCAGTAGTCAAGTTACAATTTGATTGTGGGTTGCTTTGCAATTGTAGTTCTTGTTATTGTTGTTATTTTTCCTCGCAAGTCTCATAGTTAGTCTGTTCCACGCGTATCAACACCATTTTAATTGCTTCATCATTTATTGCACTGCGCATGCGTTTTGTTTACTTAATTAAATAGCAAGTCCGTAGGCAAATGGGCAAAATTTTGCGCTCGTTTGAGTTAGAGCTGCAAAAGTATTGATATAAATATCGATACATCGATACCAGGTTCGTGGTGCGATTGTCGATGTTTTTTTCAAAATATCGAGTACCTTATTCCCAATTCTTATAATTTTTCTAGCGGCAGAATTACCAACGTCTAAAACTTTGGTAAGACAAATAAAACATGAATAAATAAAACAAGTAAGGAAGGAAGTTCGGGTGCAACCGAAGTTTACATACTCAGCTGAGAGCTTTGGAGACAAAATAAAGGGAAAATCACCATTTAGCAAAATGAACCTAGGGTAACCCTGGAATATGTTTGTACGATATGGGAATCAAATGAAAGGTGTTAATGAATATTTTAAAAGGAAGTGGGCCTCAGTTCTATAGGTGGACGCCTTTTCGAGATATCGCAATAAGGGTGGACCAGCGGTGACTCTAGAATGTCTTTGTACAATATGGGTATCAAATTAAAAGTATTAATGAGGGTTTTAAAAGGGAGTAGCCCTTAGTTGTATATGTGAAGGCGTTTTCGAGATATCGACCAAAATGTGGGCCAGGGTGACCCAGAACATCTTCTGTCGGGCACCGCTAATTTATTTATATATGTAATACCACGAACAGTATTCCTGCCAAGATTCCAAGGGCTTTTCATTTCGCCCTGTATAACTTTTTCATTATCTTCTACTTAATATGGTAGGTGTCACACCCATTTTACAAAGTTTTTTCTAAAGTTATATTTTGCGTCAATAAACCAATCCAATTACCATCTTTCATCTCTTTTTTCATATTTGGTACAGAATTATGGAATTTTTTTCATTTTTCGTAATTTTCGATAACGGAAAAGTGGGCGTGGTCATAGTCGGATTTCGGCCATATTTAATACCAAGATAAAGTGACTTCAGATAAGTACGCGAACTAACTTTAGTTAAGATATATCGTTTTTTGCGCAAGTTATCATGTTAACGGCCGAGCGGAAGGACAGGCGGTCGACTGTGTATAAAAACTGGGCATGGCTTCAACCGATTTCGCCCATTTCCACAGAAAACAGTTATAGTCATAGAGCCCATACCCCTACCAAATTTCAAAAGGGTTGGTAAATTTTTGTTCGACTTATTGCATTAAAAGTATCCTAGACAAATTAAATGAAAAAGGGCGGAGCCACGCCCATTTTGAAATTTTCTTTTATTTTTGTATTTTGTTGCACAATATCATTACTGGAGTTGAATGTTGACATAATTTACTTATATACTGTAAAGATATTAAATTTTTTGTTAAAATTTGACTTAAAAAAAAATATTTTTTTTTTAAGTGGGCGTGGTCGTTCTCCGATTTTGCTAATTTTTATTAAGCATATATATAGTAATAGGAGTAACGTTCCTGCCAAATTTCATCATGATATCTTCAACGACTGCCAAATTAACGCTTGCGAAACTTTTAAATTACCTTCTTTCAAAAGTGGGCGGTGCCACGCCCAGTAATTTTCTATTCTGCGTTATAAGTTCAACTCACCTACCATGTTTCATCGCTTTATCTGTCTTTGGTAATTAATTATCGCACCTTTTCTGTTTTTCGAAATTTTCGATATCGAAAAAGTGGGAGTGGTAATGGTTCGATTTCGTTCATTTTAAATAGCGATCTGATATAAGTGCCCATGAACCTACATACCAAATTTCATCAAGATACCTCCAAATTTACTCAAGTTATCGTGTTAACGGACGGACGGACGGACATGGCTCAATCAAATTTTTTTCGATACTGATATATGGAAGTCTATATCTATCTCGATTCCTTTATACCTGTACAACCAACCGTTATCCAATCAAAGTTAATATACTCTGTGAGCTCTGCTCAACTAAGTATAAAAATGGCAAAAAACCCCCATATCTGAACGATCGGTTGTATCGGATATATATTATATATAGCTCCGATCGAAATGATTTTTACAGGAAATCTTCTATGATATATTAGAATAAATATCACTAAGTTTCACGTTTTTATATTGGAAACTAAGGGAGAAATGGCCAAAAATCTTTCTATCTGAACGATCGGTTGTATGGGATACATACTATATATAGCTTCGATCAAAGTCAATTTTTCATAAAATCTTCTATGATATATTAAAATGTATATCACCGAGTTTCACGTTTATACTTTCTAAATTGCGGCAGGAATGACCAAATCGTCTTATCTGAACGATCGGTTGTATGGGAGATATATGTTATAGTGGTCCGATTCTACCGGATCCGACAAATGTCTAATATAATACAAAAATACATCCTTGTACCAAATTTTATTGAGATATCTCAAAAGTTGAGGGACTAATTTGGGTTCAAACAGACAGCCGGACGGACGGACAGACGGACATGGCTATATCAACTCAGTTCGTCGCCCTGATCAATTCGATATACTTAACGGTGAGTCTATCTTCTATATTTCTCAGCGTTACAAACATCGGACCAAATTTAATATACCATTTCATGTTCATGAAAGGTATAAAAGTAACAACGAGTTATTCCTCCACTAAACAGTATGCAGGTCTCAAGTGGATTTATATAATATGGAGGTTTATCTGCTGGCTGATGACCAAGGGATTTTCAAATGTTTTCAACAAAGGAAGGTTTTGAAAAGATGATGAGATCCAAGTTCTCACAACTCATTGTTAGAAATAGAAGAAATCCACTACAATGTGCGCACGCCTTTTTTAAAATCGAACAAGAGAAACCGAGTGGAATAGGTACCCTGCACAGAATATGGGAGACAGTCACACACAGCGTAAGTTTTGCACTAGAAGTTTAATGAATACCTCCGAACTGATGTCAATCGGACGCAGAGTGAGACAGTTATTAGCTAAACTTGTACCGACAGCGCTGAAGCCGGAGCTATATGCGTTTAATTAAATTAATAAAAGGCTGCGACTATTTAAGAACCACCTTGGACTGAACTAGTTAAGTACGCGTTCCAACGGTCTGTAAAGGGGGACAACTGGCATATCGTAGGACACCACAATGTTAAAAGTGCCAGTTGAAAGTTTTGCAAGTGGGCAGAATTAGAGATAATACCATTTACTACTACATACTATTGCGATTCGCTGCAGGGTAGCTACTGAAAAATCTAAGAGAAAAGGTGAATCTTGAAATATGTATACAAAGAGGCTTTCGGTCCTTTTACAAGTCCAAATCCACGTACAAGTTATATCACGCCTTAAAAAAGTAGTTTAATTTTTGTCAATTATTTTCCAAAATCAAATCCACAACCAAGAATGCGGAAAATGCATATTTCTAAATTTTAGATATTTATTTATTTACTTATTTATTATTATTACACTCAGCTGAGCAGAGCTCACAGAGTATATTAACTTTGTTCGCATAACGGCAATCCGTAACGGCATAAACTAATCGAGATATTTATAGACTTCTATATATCAAAATTATCTGGGTGAAAAAAGAAATTCATTTAGCCATGTCCGTCCGTCCGTCCGTAAACACGAGAACTTGAGTAAATTTTGAGGTATCTTGATGAAATTTGGTGTGTGTGTTCCTGGGCGCTCATCTCAGATCACTATTTAAAATTAACGAAATCGGACTGCAACCACGCCCACTTTTTCGATATCGAAAATTTCGAAAAACAGAAAAACTGCGATAATTCATTACGAAAGACGGATAAAGCGATGAAACTTGGTAAGCGGGTTGACCTTATGACGCAGAATGGAAAGTTGGTAAAATTTTGGACAATGGGCGTGGCACCGCCCACTTTTAAAATAAGGTAATTTAAAGGTTTTGCAAGCTGTAATTTGGCAGTCGGTGAAGATATCATGATGAAATTTGGTAGAAAAGTTACTCATACTACTATTTGTGTACCTAACAAAAATTAGCAAAATCGGATGGCGAACGCGCCCACTTAAAAAAATTTTTTTTTTTTTAAAGCAAATTTTAACAAAAAATTTGATATCTTTACAGTATATAAGTAAATTATGCCAACATTCAACTCCAGTAATGTTATGGTGCAACCAAATACAAAAATAAAAGAAATTTTCAAAATGGGCGTGGCTCCGCCCTTTTTCATTTAATTCGTCTAGAATATTTTTAATGCCATAAGTCGAACAAAAATTTACCAATCCTTGTGAAATTTGGTACTGGCATAGACTCTATGACGATAACTGTTTTTTGTGAAAATGGGTGAAATCGGTTGAAGCCACGCCCAGCTTTTATACACAGTCGACCGTCTGTCCTTCCGTTCGGCCGTTAACACGATAACTTAAACAAAAATCTATATATCGTTACTAAACTTAGTTCACGTACTTATCTGAACTCACTCTATCTTGGTATAAAAAATGGCCGAAATCGGACTATAACCACGACCACTTTTTCGATACCGAAAATTACGAAAAATGAAAACAGAATGCCATAATTCTGTACCAAATATGAAAAAAGAGATGAAACATGGTTTATTGACGCGAAATTTAACTTTAGCAAAAAACTTTGTAAAATGGGTGTGACACCTACCCTATTAAGTAAAAGAAAATGAAAAAGCTCTGGAGGGAGAAATTAAAAGCCCTTGGAATCTTGGCAGGGACACTGTTCGTGGTATTATATATATAAATAAATTAGCGGTACCCAACAGATGATGTTCTGGGTCACCCTGGTCCACATTTTGGTCGATATCTCGAAAACGCCTTCACATATACAACTAAGTGCCACTCCCTTTTAGAACCCTCATTAATACCTTTAATTTGATACCCATAACGTACAAACACATTCTAGAGTCACCTCTGGTCCACCTTTATGGCGATATCATGAAAAGGCGTCCACCTATAGAACTAAGACCTACTCCCTTTTAAACTACTCATTAACACTTTTCATTTGATACCCATATCGTACAAAGAGATTCTAGAGTCACCCCTGGTCCACCTTTATGGCGATATCCCGAAATGGCGTCCACCTATAGAACTATGGCCCACTCCCTTTTAAAATGCTCTTTAATACCTTTCATTTGATACCCATGTCATACAAACACATTCCAGGGTTACCCTAGGTTCATTTTCCTAAATGGTGCTTTACTTATTTTGTCTCCAAAACTCTCAGCTGAGTATGTAATGTTCGGTTACACCCGAACTTGGCCTTCCTTACTTGTTTTATTTATTATTATAAACTAAGAAACTCGTATTACTTGATGCCAAAAGTAGTTGCACGAGCTTTTACTTCATGCCTTCAGGGATCCCAGGTCGCGGTTTATACCTCTTAGATAATGGGATATAGTATATGTCTGTATATTTTTTACTCAAACAAAAAGGCATTGTAATCGAAGTGCGCCAATTTGGATGATCGCAAACAAACCAAAAATGCTCAAGAACCATATAAGACATTTCATACCCGCATCACGTAATTTCTATAACGCTTACTATTTCTATGCAAACATTTTGATTTTCATTCGATTTCCAACGTTATTGTGTCTTGATTGCCTGCTATGGCGTTGTTGTTATTACCATTTACAAAAACGTTTAATTATTTATAATTTGCAAATTATGATCACTTATTTTGATTAGGAGGGCAACAGCTGTCAAAGTGTTTGAGTAATCAAATCGTAGTCTATATTGTTCGATCAACATTTGAAAGCTCGTTACTATATTTTTTGTTGTTTTTGGTTTTTTTTTTTTTTACTGTCAGCAACAGATCTGAACAACATTCGTACGCCTGTACACACCCAAATACGCCCAACTGTATGATCGTTGCAGCAGTGCGCATGTCTCGACTTTTTAAATAAAAATTAGTTGATGGCGACGACGTGCGCTGCCCGCCTACGATTTTCAAGTGGATGAAAACCTGGTACAATGTGATGAAAAAGATAGAGGTGGTGGCGAAACAGTGAAGTGGGTTTTAATGTATGAGTAGAGGAACAAAATCAAAGAGATGTAATATTAATTTTTTCAGTAATTGACTCATTAATTATGTAATCAGATTAATAAGTAATTATGAAGTAAGAAATCAAAAAACAGACAAGTGATGTGATTTAATTAGTACTAGTATCGCCTGTGGTCGAAATTCGACCAATTTGTATTTTTTTCAATTTTCGATTCAGTCAAGTTGCATTTAAATAATAATAAATAAAAGAATATATAATAAAAAAAAAAAAAGAAATAAAATAAATTCGCATAAAGGACAATATAAAAAATTTAATGTTATATTTTTGTAGCAAATTTATTATTTTTTGTTCAGTATAAAACGTACTTTATCTAAAATCAGGATTAAATCTGCAAATGCAAAACCATTTTCGGGCAAATTTGCCATTAATTGTTATAAATAAATTTAGTCAGTTTCAATAAAAGTTAACTCAATATTTGTGATTTCATGTTTTTTTGAAAGCCACCGTGGTGTAATGATAGCGCGCTCCGCCTGCCACACCGTATGCCCTGGGTTCGCACCCCGGGCAAAGCAACATGAAAATTTTAGAAACAAGTTTTTTAATTAGAAGACAATTTTTGTAAGCGGAGTCGCCCCTCGGCAGTGTTTGGCAAGCACTCCGAGTGTATTTCTGCCATAAAAAGCTCTCAGTGAAAACGCATATGCCTTGCAGATGCCGTTCGGAGTCGGCATAAAACATGTAGGTCCCGTCCGGCCAATTTGTAGGGAAAATCAAGAGGAGCACGACGCAAATTGGAAGAAAAGCTCGGCCTTAGATCTCTTCTGAGGTTATCGCGCCTTACATTTATTTTATTTTTTTTTTTTTAAATAAAAAACAAAGAATCTGTTAAATAAAGTCCTATGTATTTACGTGTAAGCAAAATTTGTCCAAAAAATGGGCCGGTTAATCATTACTTCTCTGTAAAGTGTTTTTGTGCGCTAACAATTATTTTGGAACAATTTTTTTAGGATTTTGGTACAGACCAATATAGGTAAGTGGCAACAATGGGAAACAATATTTTACTTGAACTGAAAAAAAGTGAAGCAGTAGTTCTGTTACCGTTTGGCGCGTACGAATATATACATATGTAGAGATGAAACATTTGAGCAACGCGACAATTGAGCTATGTACTCAGGGGGTTTGTGAACATTATGGGTATTACAGATGGCAATTTCGATATTTGCACAGATTTTCGAATTTACAAAAAACTTTTTCTATAATTTAAAAACAAATAGAGTAATATTTGTTAACAAAAATATGCCTATGCATTGTGGCTGATCCATACGAATCGATTCATATAACTTTTATATGATTTTACGTACGCTAACTATGCGAAACAGCCTGTCAATTGATTGTATGGAAATTTTGATAGCGTATTAATATATAGATTAGTTTAGAATATTATTGAGGTTAACATAAAGATACTCATTCTGTGTTGTGTTTTATTTGCTAACCAGCCGTAAAAGCCAGCGAGACCGCAATGAAAACATTAGGAACCATTGGACTACAATATATATAACCACTAGGGTTTAGTTGAGACCACGTTGACTATTGCCAACACCACAAAGAGACTATAGATCTATCCCTGGTGGTCAAGAAAAAATTTCTTCCAGCAAAGGCAGGTCAGGTTTTCATTCTTACCCATTCTCCGGTTAGATATTGAGTCAGGTTGACCTACCGTGAAGATTCAACCATGAGTTTAGCTCTGGAACTAGTTTCCGAGAGATATTGGCTTCTTACGAGTTTATCGAATCTGTACATACCCATAATGCACGATAACTGAACGATAACTGCAGTAGGGAAATGGCACGATCTCTCAAAAAGAAAATACACCATAAACGTGAGTAGACGGGCGCAACGCGTGCGGTGCTGAAAAGTTATCGGGAAAAAAGAGAAAAAAAAATAAAAACGATGTACAAGTATTTAGTTTCAGAATTTAAAGAACAAACAGCTTGACTTAATGGAATCCCAACTAAGCTTAACAAGGCGGAGATAAGCACGTGCATCAATAGCTTAACTTAATATATGGTCTGATAATTTCACCTTATTGGAATTTAAGTGCAAATTCCTCTAACGCTCAAATTAAAAACAGAAAATAGTTCAGATTCTCATTATTTTAGTTTGCTCAACTATTTTAGTAGCTCATAACTTTATTTAGACAATCTTAAGTAGTCACTTAATTTAAACATACATCCATCATATATTACGCGTTCCTTTTGTCATCGAGATACAATTTCTATATTTAAAACTGATAATTGTTTAATATCTCTCTTTTACTCATTTTATACGAATGATCGCAGACCGCGACCATTAAGTCATTACATTCATCACAAATGCAACAATATAAATCTCTTGTTAATTGTTGTCGATAGTCAATAATAGTCATTTTATTGTAAATTTACATGAATGTGTGCGTGTATGTGTGTGGAAAGTATGCAGCTCGCAGTAGTATGCACACATGATCAATTCACGATCGCTAAGATCACCTTCTTTGGTTGTGCTACCAGAACTGAGTTTGCTTTATAGTTGATCTAAAATAAAAACAACCGTCGTTATATACCCAGCTGTGGGTGTTAAAGAATTATCAACGTTTGGAAGATGTTGTTGAGCTCCGCACATTGGATTTGGATGCACAAATGTATTGCTCATCGTATGGGTGTAATTCAGATTGTAATCGTAAGTGTAGTTATAGTACACTGAAGCGTAATAAGGGAACAATGCCTATGATAGAATTTATAATGGGGAAATCAGGCAACAAATCAGTTAATAGAAATTAGCAAAAAAAAAAAAAACAAATCGTTGATATATAAAGGAGAGAGTGAAAGGGTAAAGGAAAATTGTTAAATGTATAGGAGATGTAACAAAACATGAAGAGGAAGAAAAAGGGTAGTATAATAGCAATTTTCATAATGATGTGGAGTATAATAACGATTCAAGGATAAGGCAAGACGGTTAAAGAAAAGCACAGAAGCGAAATGTAAGGAAACAGAAAAGGAGGTGAGAAGAAAGGAAAAGAGGTGAGAAGAAAGGAAATCAGATGTTGTTGTTGTTGTTGTAGCAGTGCTCCGCCCCAATCCAATACATGCAATCACTCACTAATTGTCATCAATATCCTCTAATGGCAGTTTGAGGAAACTTGCAGTTTCAACATGGTTGGCCCACAGAGATAAGGGTGTAAGAGGCGTTAATTCACATTACAATTGAAAAAATTGTCGATGTCATCTTAGGACACATTACAGGCGGGATATACATTGAGTATGATGGGATAGATTCTGGATAAGTAAGAGTTTAAGATATTACAGTATCCAGATCTAAGTAAAGCTAGAGTGACGCGCGTCTCCCTGGGGAGGTTGCTTTCCTCAAATGGCATTTTAGGCTATTTGCTACTAAGAACGGGGTTTACTGGGCAATCCCTGTCATTGTACTCCGAAGTCTTTTTATGGATGTCTCTGAGGGCCGTTTCAAGCTCCTTTTCTTCAAACCACTGAATTCTTCAGTGCCGGATTTCATCATAATGTTTACGGAGATGACTTTTTAAGTTAAGTTCCTGGAAAGAGGGGCATCTTCAGTAAGATATCTACATAGCATAAACTGTTTATTCGGCATTTTAAATCTCTCCATTATGGGGAGAGTCCTTGACAACTCGGCAGCCCGTCGATAAGAATTCAATAAGAGCCGTTAACTCCACGATTAAGATCCGATAACTCTACGATAATTACGCGTTTGATAATAAGCGGATGATCAAATCACAGCCTGTTGGCATCAATTTTTACCAATAAGAAGCTGGCGAAGCACGCCTTACGGTACTCACGCCATTTGTTTCCTGGGAAGAATTAGTTTTGAATTATTTTTCAATCGTTATATGTCTAATGATCGGTTTTCATTTGGTCGAAAGGAAATCATAATATCCAAATTGCCATGACGTTGGGAAATTGTCGTTTTCTTTCATTGGTCAATTTAACTGTCGTTTGTTGTCTAAACGGACGGCAAATGCATTCTCATGATATGGCCAAATCTGTTGGAACATTTTAACAAGACATATATTTCGAGGTCCAAAGAATGTTGTAAAGGTCAATAGTGCCACTGGGTTTCTTTCAGTACTGCCAATGATCCTTTCAGACCCCTCTCGTTTTTATATCGGGTTAAAATCGTGGTGCGGAAATATTTAAGCGACACTTTCGGCACCAAATTTTTTGGGCACTTTATGGAGTTTTTTAGATTACTTTAAAACTTTTTTGGAACAATTTCGGAAATGGTTTTTGAGGCTACTATAATGATGGTTTAGGTATATCACGAATATGTCGGGATTATTTTGGGACTATTCCGAAATACTTTGCAGACAACTCCTCGCGCGTTTCGGGACAATAAAGTGATTATTTTGGGTATTTTTCCGCGTAATCTCCGGCTTTTTCGAAATAATTTTATAACTATCCCCCAATATTTGGGGAATTCCTTTTGGACCATTTTCCGGACTTCTAACTGCTGCAATGATGTCTTACGAACTTGCAAGAGGGGGCACATATGTTCCGCTTTCGTCGTCCTGGAAGTGATTGAGCATGCCGCTAGCTACCTGTAAGCTCACTTTGAAAGGGATTTTTCGTAGGGAAGCGCGTGTGAGATTGAGCAAGGAGGAGGTAGAAACGAGGAGATAGAAACAGTCAAATAGTGCGATTGTCTTGCACTTTGGCACAATAGGAATAAATCTCTGGGATCTCCCTTCTTTGATGATCTTTGTGATCTGGCTAAGTTAGAACCTAAGAAATTCCTGACGTTTGCTAAATCGACCTGTTGGTTTGACTAGGCGAGAACTCCATGTCGTATCAGAACGATATCGCACCGGTAGCCACTCTAACCTAACCTAACCTACTGCTGCAATTTCTGCGCTGCTTCAGTATCATTTTATGAGTTTTTTCGAATATATCCGGAAAATCTCTTAATAATTAAATGGTATTCTTAAAAATAAATTCAGAGCTATTTTAGATCGTTTTGAAACCATTTCGTGGCAATTTCAAGACTCTCTCTGGATCATTTCGAATAATTCGGGGCTTTTTGTTTCGTCATCATAACTTGATTGTCTCAGGGATCAGATGAAACTATCTTCAGAACATTTCGTGACTGCCATCGCTCACATTTCGCGTTTGTTTCGATATCACTTCAGACTTTTTTTTCTGTCCCAAATTGTTTTCGGAGACTGTTAAAGATCATAACGATATTATTTTGCTTATTTTTTTAAATTATTATTTTTAATTGACTTAGTTATAAAGATTATTCTATGATTTCTCAGCGAATCGCTGCGCGCATAGCTTAGTTACGTATAAGGCGAACATTGATCTTGGATATTTCCTTCGGAGTGTCGTCCTCGCAAAGGCGGGATGGCTGAGCATAAAGCGGGTGGCGGATGCCGCCTCGTCGTCCATCATACAACGAACAGAGCTGAGGTAGTCTAGTAAAAAAGGGGCCGTGCAGAACCTTTCGTTCAAATTATTGGCTTTAATTCGACGAAATTTGATGTTTTTTTTTACTTGCGAGGACGGAGCAGCGCATAATGCTAATACAAATGTCTTAATGTAATTATTAAAGAAAGAAAAGGCTACCTTACGAATCGAATCGTTGAAATATCATCCATGAGCTGGTATTACATATGTTATAATCCCGTATTACCACAATTGGGTATACAAATTCACAAAAAACTCTTTTAAATGCGTAATTACCAACGTTCAGTTACTCTTTTAGTTAAGCAGTACACCAAATTTGTTAAAGCCGCTTAAAAATATGCTTAATTAATTGGAGTGTAGAGCGCATTACCACTACCCTATCAGGCTGGGCTGCCTCGGGCTTAAAGCTCAGTACCATGAATAGTTTCCTCTTTGATCACTCTCTCTCTCTCTCTCCTTTGTATGCCTGCTGTAGTTCAAGTTGTACTCCCAAGTGGCCCCCAAGGCAATCACATGTGCACATATGGTCATCACTTTGACTTAACTGAGTCTGTCGGTTAACTCTTGATCTGAACGAGTTAGTTGGCAGCAAAAAAAACCAGAAGATATGCCGTTTTGTGTGATATGGCTACAAACATACATCTATGTATGTTACGGCAAGCCAGTAGTGGCGACAGAAAACTGTGTCGTCTGTGTGGTCTGGCATGTTGAGATCTTTATGAGTGCGATCGCGTCGTAGTTGTCGATCGGTCGACTTAAAGTGGCATATTCAGTTGTGCAACAAATGCTACTGCACGCTTTTTGGGATGAATTGCGTTCGGCAGCAAACGTGAATTGACTATAGAAAATAACTACGATTGGAACAAATAGTGTACGATATGTAGAAATGTACTTACGTACGTACAAATAAAAAGCCGCCTGTTAATCTGTCTGTTTGCTTGTCTGTAGACTGTCACTAATTGTTGCCTATACGCGAGCGTTGTCGAAATGAAATTGTCTTATTGTGAGCACAGCTGTGTGGCAGCATCAGCTCCACGGTCGTTTTTAGCTAATATATGCTTTTTATAGAAATAATATAAAAAGCAATTTGGTTCAGTAGCCAAAGTGCCGGTAAACATGCGAACTTAAGTTGCGTTTATGTAAATGATGATATAAACTTAATTTGAGGAGGAGTGAGGCAAGTTGAGTTGGATCTCGAGTGAATGTTGGGCCGATGAATAAGCGGCCAACATTGCTATGCTAGCTGATTAACAGCATATTTTAAACTGATTTAGATTGGCCGACATGGAGCAGTCACGATTCGCTAACGGCTTAAAGAATGAAACTTCCAACAATCAATGAGCTCCTGGAACGCCTGACTTATCTTTACATAAGGAACCCGATACCTCCAGAGCAATTTTCGTCATTTCAACACGCTTATTTTAAGGATAGGTCTACGGAAACAGCTCTTAATTCGGACGTCCAAGTGATAGAGGAATTCTCCGAGGACAAAGAATTTGTGATGGGGCCTTTCTTACCAGCGTCAATTGAAAAGGCCCTCTCAACAGCTCAGAGAAAGATGAGAAGATGTACGCTACAGGGGGTGTTCTTTCTCCCCTGCCCTGGGTAGCCGTAATGAACGACCTGCTTCAGGACCTTGAAGGCAGGGGCTGCTAAGTACTGATGTATGACCTGGAAATTCTTGTTGGAGGCAAATTTCTGAATATACGGAGTGAAGTTTAACAAGATTACCTGGGTGTCGTAACCAGATGGTGAATCATGCTGAATAACTGCTAACCCTAGCAAAATGAGCTCGTTTTGTTCACGCGGCGCTTGAACGCGATAGAGATAGGAGATTATTTACATAGTCAGGCAGCTATCAAAGCGTTATGCTCTGCCACGGTAGAGTTGAAAGCTGTGAGAAACTGCTTGACCTCGCTTGAGTTGACATCTCACTACTTTTTCGTTAATACTATCTGGGTGCCAGGGCATAAGAATATCCATGGCAACTGTCAGGCATGTGCGGCACAAATGTGTCTTTCAGTGGAGATTTCGATACTCTACTGGCCACTTGCTCACTGCTCCCGTACAGGTAGATCTCGAGTCAGCGAAGCAAACGCTGGATTGACACCAACTTCCCGTGTGCTGATGTCTCCCTGCCCCGGGTTTACAAGAGCTCATCTATCCATGGCTATTGGAGTGTTAAAAGGGCACTGCCTCAGTCTCTGTATGCTCAGCTGTACAGTCTTGGCGAGAACGAGGCATAAATATCTCGTGCGGGACGTATTCGACTCCCCATTACCAGACAGCGTTTACCGTTAGAGAATGTGGTAACACAATGGAACAGCATAAAAGTGTCCAAGTCGAGCTACACCTTAACTGGTCAGCTGCCACTCCCCTGCTAAAAGGCATCTCGTCAAAGCTACTACAGAAACTCTAACATGACTAAAAAACTATTTAAAGGGGTCATTTATTGTTCGTTTTACTCCTTCTGATACAACTTATTAAAGTTCAGCCATCATTTCGAACACATAGCTAGTTAGGTAATAAATTGGATGACGAGTTCGAAGTTCTGAGTCCATTTTCATTCATTCACTTCAACATCGATACTGAGATGCCCAGTGAAGCTCGATACCCCCGCATGATTTACGATTTTATCAAGTTTGATTTTAAAGCTTTGGAGGCGGCCTGGCTGTCGACAGAGATCCTCATCTTGTTCACTGAGGCCGTGCTGTCCTGAACAGTCTGGTTCTTTTTCTCTGTAGCATAGACCTCTTCCTAGAAGCCTATTGAGCCTATTAGTGACAAACCTTAATTTTGTGCACTGGAAACCCTTAACACTTCTGCTCTTCGAATGTTTCCACCAAAAGTTTTGTAGTGGTGTCGGCGTCATAATATTGTATCATTCCTGCAGTAGTTGGTCTGTTAACTTAAGGTGCCAGGCGAGTACGTACTGCCTATACTTGGATCATGCTGCTGGAGCCAGTGTAACAACATACCTAAGAAGAGTATTTAAGAACCACTGCTACTTACTTTTACTTCAGCGTTCCCTAGGGGCGCAGATGTTCCTAAAATTTAGTCAACTAAAGGGTTTAATGTGGCCGTATTAAATCGTTCCCGAGATAGTCGGGCTGGTACTTTGGTGGAACAAACCATATCTATATCCGAAAATCCGATCAGCCCCTTACATACATCGATAACATTCCCCAAAACCTTCGGGTAGTGTCTTTTTCGCTACAAGAATAAAAGTCTTCCTCCTAGAGTCAAGTCACAATCAGGCTAACAGCAAAATGTACCCGATTCATATCCATCTGTGGACTGTAATTCAGCAACATTTTTCCAAGACAACAACAACTAAGAGAATTAGATTCAGTTGCAAAACTGCTCTAGAATAAAATACGGGGGAACTTATATTACAGGACTTCCGGTCCTAATACTTTCACCTGAACTGATAAGGGGGGAAAATCTAGCTGGCTGATAGGTGGACAAGCATGAAAGTTTAGAAGTACAAGAAGACAATTGTTTTATTTTAAAACTTTTAACTTCCGAATATTTTCTTATTTCTTTCTTTCTAATACGGCATGAAGCTCAAAGTTCATACTACAATGTTTGAACCAAACTTCACACCTGCCACTGGTTTGGTAAAGAAACGCTTTAAATCTTTTAGCTGTCAACACTACGAAGCGAGTGTGAAATTTAAAACGTGATAACACTGTTAGTTTCTAGAGAGGGTGGGCGCCGATAACAACAAAAACAGAAAAGAAAAATTACATGCTTTAGCTGGTGTTTGTGGCACGTTCTCAGGGGGTGTGATGAGGGCAAGTCAGTTTGTGTGTGTGTGGTCGCTTAGTAAACACGTGTTCTTTTCATTTTTTTTTTTTTTTACGAAAAGCTTGCACATTTATTTATTTGATTTTATTTTTCTTCATTCTTAAAAACCAGTGGTGCCCAGCAAAATTTAGCAAACAGAGCCAATAGTTCTAAACTTGAATAAAAGTTCCCTGTAGCGAATCGAACTAGTTCCAAACTACATAGCTCAGAACTATAGCACTGAGAGACGGAATTAGTTCAAGTTCTGGCCCCTCACTTTGCTTTCCATATGCACTTAACATTGCCACGAAATGGCAGCCCCTTTTTATCGTACTACTTTTACGTGATTCTTTTTTCGTGCTACTTTTTTGTGCCACATTTTCGAATTTCGCCTCCCTTTCTGGATGATGTTCTGGCGAAATAGGAGGATTCCCGTTGCAGTTCTGAGCGTAGTATTCAAACAGGTCGGGGGCTTGTTCTAGTATGTTGGCTTAAACTCAGCGACCACACCGAAGACCCTTAGCATACAGGCGGCTAACCAATTGCTTTAGGGGTGAGCGTTTCTTTGTCTTTGGCGCAAGTGCTGGCAGCGAGAAATTTAAAAATTTTGTTACGGTGCAATACTGGCTGCAAGGTGCCCAAAATGTAAGACATTTTCGAACCTATACTCTGTAAATTTGGGTTTTGGACAGTCGGTAATGATTTACGTTATATGTAAGGTTGCAGGGGAGTTGATCGGGGGTTCTTGCTGTTGTTGTTGTTGTTGTTGTTGTTATAGCGATAAGGACCACTCCCCGAAGGCCTTGAAGAGTTTTATCGATGTGGCTGGTCCTTTGCCGGATACATATCCGCTACGTTCCGGTAACAAGCACCATTAAAGGACTAGCCCGACCATCTCGGGAACGATTTGGTATGACCACATGAATCCTTCTAGGTTATCCGCACTCCCATCCCTTAAGAACTTTAGGTCACCAGAGCCTCGGCTGTTAAAGAAACAGGATTCGCCATGGGTAGGTGAGGTTGACAATAGGGTTGGAGGAACTATATATTGCGCTGGCAATGACAGGCATACCTAATTTAGAATTGGGATTCAAGGGGTTGTGTAGCGCAATATATAGCTTCTCCAACCCAATTGTCAACCTCACCTTCGAGCGGCGAATCCCGTTTCACTAACAGACGAGGCTCTGGCGACCCCAAGCTCCTCATGAGACTTGGGGGTGGGGAGGGAGGGATCGCCTCAAAGTTTAATGTGGCCATATAAATCGTTCCCGAGATGGTCGGGCCAGCACCTTAATGGTGCTGTGTTACCGGAGCGTATCGGATCTGTATCCGACAAAGGACCATCACATCGATAACACTCACCAAAGCCTTCGGGGAGTAACCTAATCGCTACAACCACAACAACAACAACAACAACAGGCATACCTGCCACGGGCAAATTCTAAGCCCCCTTACCTTCTGGGGTGGTGGTGTTAAGTTACACGACTCGATAAACTAGAAATACAAGGAAGATAATTGTTTATTTTACAGCATATCGTATCAATAGAAGGAGCAGGACCAGTTACCCTTTCCGTGCAGTCATTGTCATAGGCAACAATGGTAGCACCTTCGGGTAGGGAAGAGAGCTCTGATATGTGCGATAAAATTACCATGTTGGGGATAGGACACCACCTTGCGGACCGCCTTGCTTAGTTATTCTTGCTTTTGACTTTTGCTTTTGTTAGCCTAGGTGGAAGGGTAGGCCCTTCGAAGTCTTGCAGTAATGTGATTGACTTTGTTAAAGGCTTTTGATAAGTCTAGTGCTATGAGTACTGTTCTCTGGGTAGATTCTTGGTTAAACTCGCAGTTTATTTATGCTTTGATGACGTAAAGCGCGATGTTGTTTTTGAAAGCCATGGCAGTGGGAGCGCGACAACACCAAGTGGCTTGATTTCTGGTGACTATCGGTATTAGCATCTACCACCTTTGTCATTTTTCAGTGATCAAAAGTGTACAGATACAGATTGAAGACAAGCGCCATGTAGCTAAATCCCTAATTGACAAGGTTTTTAAGCATCGGTACTGCAATCCCGTTCGGTTTCATTGCTTTTGAGGGTTTAACGAGTTTTATGGCTTCTTCAACCCCTTTGGCGGTGATGGTAATGAGACGAAAAAATACATAATCAGGTTTAGTAAGGCCTGGCGCCCGATAGGTTGTAACTATAGGCCTATTTGAGGTCTTATCTTTGGGTTGAAACAAACATCAAAATAGTCTTCTGAGAATAACAGAAAATCTTTATTTTTGCAAAAGACGGATCCAGTCATACGATATTCTTACTCGTCCCTATCTACCAATATATAACCTGAAAGCATTTTACCAGAATAAATCACAAGTTATAATGTTCAATCTTCACATTGGCGTAGTGCAGACCAATTGTCAGGCGTTAAAGTTTGCTAAGTGACTTTTCGCTCTAAGCCCCAACCCTAGAGGTGGCAGTCTTATTTTAATGAGCAGATCCATCTCATTAACTTTGGTCTGTATATCCGGATTTTAGCTCTTCGTCATTTATTATATTACTCTAGTATTTGGATTTCAATCTTGAGTTATCTTCCAAATAAATTTAGAATCAACCTAGGCGTTAATTTCGCTCATATTCTCCAAATGTACCAAGTCCAACGGTTTTTGTTCGCTCAAGGCCCCTATCAATGGTGGAAGCAATCATATTAGCTTAATTTGGATTATAATCCTATAATTATAGTTAAGTACTACCGCAGGACACTGTTCATATATCAAACATGTACTGCAGCGCCATTTGTTTACGTAGTGCTCCATAGTACCTACGATATTAAACTCACAAATTGGCTCATATCTCTGAAGAGAGAAGAAGACTTAAAGCTCAAGATGGGCATACTAACTGGACACTGCCTTCTGGCGTCACATCCTTATAAGTTAGGTCTCGTCAGTAACAGCAAGTGTAGGAAGTGTGAGCTGCAGAAAGAAACGGTTGAGCACGTTCTGTGTTCATGCCATGCGCTCGCCAGGTCAAGGCTCCAGCTATTAGGGGCATCAAAGCTGCTCGATCTTCAGGCAGCAATTAAGCTGGGTCTTAGAAAACTGCTATTATTTGCCAAGAGAACGGGATTATTCTATAACATATGTCCTGGCACCTGATTGGGGTTCTTCCGTTTGGTCGTCAAACAAATTCTGGTAATACTATGTCTATGTGAGGTCTTGATTGACCGGCCAATTCAACCTAATCTAACCTCCATAGTTGCGTTGCGCCGTGGGGCTGCTACCGTTGGCCGGTCCAGTACGCATGCTGAATGGAGTTCGGGATGTTCGTTCACTAAGTGCTATTCGCATAATATTTTTGTGATTACTTTTGTAACGATACCCTGCAAAAAATGCGATTAGTGTAGGATGAATCCGGGATGAGTCGCAAAGGAGTATACAACCAATGCCAGTTTTGATCTTTTTGTATGAGTTGAACTATTCCATTTTGTTTGAGCATGTCCAATGAAGAGACTAATTGTACCCATTTATACCCGAAAGGGCTCGTTAGGACCAATCCCCTTTGTACCCATATGGGAAACACATGAAGACTAGTCCCATTCGGTTCAATAAGGACTCAAATAGGGATCAGTCGCATTTATCATATCAGAAACACAATCGAAGGATTTGTCAAACTACCAAATCTATTTGGAGTAACGTTGCTCCGCGGAAGATTCGTAAGGTATATGTATGAGGTAGATGTATTATCAATGTTAACAGTTCCTTGTCGGATATAGATCGGGGCGTTTCCGGAACTAACACCTTAATTTATCTCGCCATTGAAAACATCCACGTCCAATCTTCTAACTAATACAACTAAACTGCAAGATGAAAGTAGTGTGGGGTTGTGCGAGTATCACTAACACACAACTAAAATAATGTTTGTTTTTGTATTTACGGCTGCTGGTTTGGTGACAAAATTGATTTGTTCAATTTTTTCAACGATTAAACTCGCACTGAAATTGACATTAGTTACGGTACATTTACTTTGAAGGTTGCAGAGCAATTTGATGTTTCGCCACACCAGCCAATATCATGAATTTGGTGTTTGGATGTCAGTCAAATTGTTGAACTTTTCATCTATACTACACTATATTATACCTTATGTTCCAATAACATGTAGTTATTGTTGTTGCTGTACAAGTATTCTATATTTTCAACATTTTTGCACGTCTACTCACTGTCTTCCTGATTTTAGAGTTATGCGGCAGCTTGTTTGGGGTGGTGAGTGGCTTTCAATGAAGTTAGTGTTAAGTTCTTATTGTTTTCTCTACGTTTTTCATTTTCTCGCAAAAGTTTTTATTTCTCATTTTATTGTTGCCACTGTTGAGCTGTGGAATTTAATCAATTTTCGTCTTTTATTGATTGGCACTCTGCCTTTCGTGTTTTTTTTATTCTCTGCTTTAACTTGAATGGTTTTAATCGATATTTAAACTTATCTTTAATTTTTGAATTGTTCTCTTTTCTTTGCAGGACGAAGTAAGTAAATATTGTGAGGACTTAAAAACAAATTTTCTGCTAATCATTTCAAGATGTTTAAGAGGTAAGTTTTTCGAAATGTATGTATGTAATCAGCAAACATTTGTGAGATCGGTTAAGGCTGGCGCACAAGTGTGTGAAGATTAAAAGGGCCGTTCTATGACATTACTACCACTGGAGGGTTCTAAAATTGTGTTCAGGTTAATATAATGTTTCCAAATTATTAGGATTACTGAAATGTAACTTTATATACCGTGAACATATATGTACATATTCAGGTGTTGCTGTCAGTCCATGTACGCAATTGCTAGTACCTTCTGAGCAAAAGTTCTGGGTATAGAGAGGGCGTGTATACTGTATTTGCTTAGATTACCAAGCAGCGTTATTGGCGCTCAACTCCCCCATAACTTCGTCTAATGCCGTCAGCAGCTGCATTAGGTCGATTCAAGCTAGCTGTGCAAACATAACTGTTTTATAGGTACATGATCCCAAGAACATCCAGGGCAACGAGAAGGCAGGCGAGCTTTCAAGGGCAAGGCATTGCTGGAGGCAGCGGAAGTGGTTGAGATGCATCTTCACACTCACAAAAATCGAATCTAAAACCCTAATATAGACGAGTAATGTTCTCAAAAAGGAGGTTTAGTTTTCTTGATTATAGGAATAACTTTTTAAAAAAATGAGAAAATTTTATAAAAACAATTAAAAAATTTTATTTTGTAACTGCCACGATCTTGAGTCTGTAGTCGAGGTCCGCAAATTTACAGTTGTTGTGTTGTTGTAGCGATAAGGACACTCCCCGAAGGCCTTGGGGAGTGTTATCGAGTTGATGGTCCTGAAAGATTGGCCTTTTATCGCCAACCATTTTGGTGTGATTTATATACTCACGTTTGTGGGTATGTAGCCCAATGCGCACACCCGCACCCACATGCAACAATAAGTCTCCTTTTTATGTCTGCTTAGATTTAGTTGGTTTTTATTTTTAAATTTAAGTCTAGTTGTCTTTTTTGTTTATTTCACTTTAACAAACATTCTCTTACTTTATTTCTTAGTTACACTTTTGGTTTATCGTTCTAGTTTAACTAATTTAGTTTCGGTCTTTCCATTTTTTTAATCTTCACTTTTAATTTTCTTATAACTCATATTTTACGACCGGTTACCTCAATTGTTGAAATGAAACTCGCTCGGGTTCGTTTTTCCCCACGCTCAGCGGCCATCATTTTTCACTGCTGAATGCAATTGGCCATGCTGAGTGCAATTGGCACTGCTGTTCAGCAACAGCTGACAGCGATGCCACTTGCACTCAGGGGTGTGTTTAGTGCGTAAAGGCTGGGTAACGCAGTGCGGTTATAGTCCTTTGCTGGATGCAGATCCGGTACGTTCCGGTACCAAGCCCGACCATCTCGGGAACCATTTTTTATGACCATATGCGACCTTCTAGGCCAGCCCACCCTCCCACCCCCTAGATCCATGAGGAGTTTGCGTCGCTAGAGCATCGGCTGTTAATGAAACAGGATTCACCACGGATAGGTGAGATTGGCAATTGGGTTTGAAGAAGCTATGCATTGCGCTGGCAAACTGAAAGGGCTGCGCTACTCAAATCACTTGAATCCGGTATTTAATCGCCTCTTACGACAGGCATAACTACCGCGGGTATATTCTAACCCCCTATCCCGCTGGGGGATAGTCGAATACCCTTATTCAACCCCCAGCGCGTTCGGGTGCTTAGAATATACCGGCGGCAGGTATGCCTAACTCGTACTGCAAATACTGTGCGAAATATTCAACCAAGTATTCTTGATTGAAAAAAGAAAAGAAAAGTTTCATACAAAATCTGGAAATTCTGCCGTATAACACTAAAATTTTCCTCAACTTAAAGATTTTTTTTTTAGGAAATATTTTTCATCATATTAGTTAAGTATTTTTTCTGAGTACAACTGGTACTCCACAAACACCTGCAAGATAACCAGGCAAACCTCGCCGAATTACTATATTAGGAGAACAGAGGACCTTCTAAATAGGAAAAAGCAAGAAATTTTTAGGACCACTGTCATAATCACGGGACAATGGTCGCTTTTCCTGCATGCCGGAAAAAGAGGGAGGAGGGCAGCAAAGAAACAGTTATGCACTTCCTTTGTAAATGCTCAGCTCTAGCACGCACCAGGTTTCTTACTATGGGCAGATATATACTCCCGGAACTTAATCAAGTAGCTTAATGCTCTATAAAAGATATCAGGTCGCTGTGACTGATAACTATAATTATTGTAGTAAAACTACAAACTTTTCTATGAACTTTGATGTTTTACTGAAAACTGGGCTTTGACACCTGACACTTGCCACCAGCCGGAATTAATCAGTACATGTCACTTTATGAAACAATAACTAGGATAGAAGTAGTCGACACTATGACTTTTTCCTTGTTTCAAAGTAAGGCCCTTCACATGCAGGATATACATTGGGTATGTCAGTGTTCCCTCCTATGATATACCAATTTGAATGAAGGTATACAAAGCGGAGTCGTAGTAGATTAACGGATTGCATTCGGCGTCCGTAAAAGATGGTAAATCGTGATTCGAGTTATTAAAATCGACTGACTTTTGTTGTTGTTGTTGTTGTTGTTGTTGTAGCGATAAAGATACTCCCCGGAGGTTTTGGGAAGTGTTATCGATGCTGATGGTCCTTCGCCTGATATAGATCCGGTACGTTGCGATAACAAGCACGTTTAAGGTGCATACAAGTACGATGGTGGTGTCCTAAAAACTGACTTACAGTATTTGTTTAAGTTGTGGAGCTTTTCTCCTAATTTCTAGCTAACGAAGGAGGAGACGCACCCCAATGGGGCGAAGTGAGAATGGAAGAATCCCTGCTTAAAAATAACAAGCTGGCGGGTAGTAGCGGACTTACCGCAGAGCTGCTCAAACATGGAGGCGAAGAATTGATAAAGATTATGCATGAACTCCTATGCAAAATATAATCGGGTGATTGCAAGCCTCGCTTGTGAGGTCTAGCTACTAGCGGCGGCAAAGTTTTCAGATCAACAATCAAGCGAGGTCCCAGAAAATGTCTTGTATTTGCCACGAAGATGGAGTTATTTTATAACATAAGTCCTGATACCTAATTGGGGTTTCTCCGCTTAGTCGTCAAGCAAATTCGGGAAACACTATGGACACACTCAGTGCAACCTAACCTAAACTAAGTATTTCTTCGAATCTGAAACTCAAACTGAATGACATCCAAACCAGTTTACGTAATACAAATTACTACATTCTTCTTCGCCCTCGGGCTAACTTCCTAAATACTTACCAAGAAATTTCATAAAAATATTAAGTAACAAGAAATATTTTAGGTCATTCAACATAATTTGAGGTGTTAAGAAAAGTGACAAAGATTTATTGAGTAGTTTTGTGGTCGGCCGAAATATTTCTTAATTTCACTTAAATATTTTCCTTAACAAGGCAACACTAATAACAATCTAGCACGACAGGAATTTGTAGACGCGGTTTTGTGAACGGGCAAATGGGTGGGATGAGTGAGTGAGCATAAGAAAAACTATTAAGAAAAGGGCGTGGAAGTGGTAGTTTCTTGAATAATATTGCATTGCATAGAGCAAATTACAGTGCAACCTCGCTTGGGCGGACGCTCACCGTCAGCTAACGTCTGTCCGAGCAAGGTAGATGTGCGTTCAACGGAGTGGGTATCTATTTTATACTTTTTTAAACCAGTAAATAGATTTATGTTTTTATTAAAGCCCATGCTTCGGTTGGGATCTTAAAACCTTAACAGCGTTGGAAATTTGGGGCAAGGACAGTGAAATGTCGAATGATACGATGCATGATAAGAAAATGGAGCCAAATCAATGGAACCGGGATGGTCTATGTACAAACGTGCTGTGATATTGCGAAAAACTTCGCAAACTGCATATGCGTAAACTTTATCATTGACAACCAGGCGGTCATTGGAGCGTAGCACAACTTGCAGTGTAGTAGAGTGCAAGTAAGCGTTTGGAAGAATTGCAGCAGGAAGGAGCTGACAATCATTATAGTACCCCGGTCATATAGGCAAACATGATCAATCAAGTAGGAAAGTTGTGAAACGAAGCGTAGGGCTGCATGGTAACAAAAACCAAGTCTACTTAAATTTTTTAGATCTAGAAGTCACGGGTTGAGTCCTAGATAACTTGTAATATTTTTCTAGAGGACGTAGTTATTTCTTGACCTAGTTCACGGCACTTGAGGCAGTTTTTCAGTTTGGCCGTCGGCTAACTCGACGAACACATTAAATTTTTGTGTGAAGTCCTTACCGGACCGACCAGTTCAACCTATCCTAGCTATATAACGGAAGCCAATTTGTTTTATAAATTGAGCCTTAAACTTGGTGCATAAAAAAACTATCCGGCCAAGGGAGGTTATTATTATTATTACTAGGTCTGGAAGAACTGCGATCTTTGTGCATGGCCTTTCAGCCTAATTTTGTATGTGGAGGCATCTAAGTACCTCTTCAGGCTTTTTACTCCATATCAAATAGGGATTAAGAGGCACACCACCTAGTTGGGAGAGTCTCTGCCTAGCCCGAGCGACGCAATCGCAGAGAATGTGAACCGGCGTTTTATCCTCCAGCTCTCAGAAATGACAAATTTGAGTGTAGGATTGATTTAACTTACTTAGGTGATATCATAGACCACAATGTCCCGTATGGTACCCAGTGAGAGTTCTTAGGACCTCCCGGCTTAGAATAATGAGTTTGGTTTATACTTTCATTGACGGAAGTATAAACAGTTTGGCCTGTCTTTGCCCTGGGCATCCAATCCAGTGACGTCTGAATTGTTTAGTTTTTCAGTTACTTATAGGTGCCCTTGTGTGTGCTTTTGTAAGTCCACAAAAGGGCTCGGGACCATAGAATGCTGATATATCACCCTGCTTTGCTAGGTAATCTGCATGTTCATTACCTTCATGTCCCTGATGTCCGGATTGCAAGACACGCATGGCCGCCTGGCTTGTCCGACATAATGTAGATGCTCTTCGATGTTGAGCCTCTCTACCACATCCCCTACCACTTCTATTGCATGGATTTCTGCCTGAAATATAAGGGAGGTTATTGAGGTGTCCGCTCGGAAGTGTTTCTCTGTACTTACATACATATGTGTAAATATAAGTCACTCCTTCCACATTAAAACAATCTTTCATGTTACATTTACATTTGTTAAGTCGCCAGTTGAAAAGTTTTAAACCAAAAATGCCCATTAGTAGCTGTCGAAATTGCTTCATTTTAGCAAAACTATTTAAATAAAAAAACAAGTTTTACTTCATAATGCGACTCCACCACCCCTTAACATTAAGAAATTATACATAAAATTGGACATTTTCTATGAAAAGCAATTAGAAGTTGTTAGCGTCATGAACTTTATAGAAATGAAGTGTAACAAGTAAGGAAAACTTAGTTCGAGCGATGCCGAACATTCTATACCCAGCTTTGTGCTCTCCTATATATATTAGGGATCCATTTTAGGAGAAATATCATGTACATTAAATGCAACGAAAGTTGAAGTATACTTCTTATGGACATGCAAATTTAATTCAAATGTAGGTAGACAGTGCCACGCTCCTTTTCCAAAATTTTACAAAATATCTATTTTGATTCATGAGGTCAACCACGTATCAAGTTTTTTTACTTATCGGTACTTGGCATTATATTGACGCATTTTTTCCATTTATCGCGATTTTCGATATCGAAAAAGTGAGCGTGGTTATAGTTCGATTTCGGCCATTTCAATACCGATCTATTCTTGTAGGTTAGGTTGAACTGGCCGGTCCATAAAGACCTCACATAGACTGAATGAGTCCGTAGTATTACCAGAAGTTTATTTTAACGACCAAACTGAAAAACTCTATCAAAAATCACAGGGACAGAAAATAATAATTATTTTTTTTTCGGAGTCGAAAAGCCCTGGTCAAAAAATTGTCCTAGGTGAAAAAGTTTGAGTTCCCAGGTATCCCTATAGCAATATCATGTCGAATCATGCATCCTTTTTATTTTTCGAACTTTTTCCATAAAAGTCCACATATAAAAGTAAAATCTGTATTTTTATTTTTTGAGTCCGGTAGAACTAGTTAAACTCGGACTTCAAATTTCGGAAATAATTTTTTTATTTCGGATAAGCCGTTTCTTTGTTATCAAGCGGGACTTTTATTTTGGCCTTAAAAAATAAAAGTCCGGATTTAACTTTTATTTCCAGACTTTTATTTTAAAAAGTCCGAGTTTAACTAGTTCTATCGGACTAAAAAAATAAAAATCCGAAATAATGTTTATCTTGATCCAAATATATTTAAAGCCCAAAATTAATAGTTTTGCAAGGAATTATATTATAAAAGGAATAACAGTTTCAGCCCCGGAAAAATCAGGACCTATGTTAAAAAATAACTCCGTCCTCTTGGCAAATACTAGAAGCTTTCTAGGACTTAGGCCACTTGCTGTTTCTAGATCTGACAGCCGCATCACTCCCAATAGCTGGAGTCTTAGCCTGGCGTGATCGATCGTTTCCTGCTCCAACCCGCACTTCCTTCATCTGCTATCACTAACTAAGCCTAATTTAAAGGCATGTGACGCCAGAAGGCAGTGTCCAGCCAGAATACCTGTCATGAGTTTACAGTGCTCTCTTTTTAATGATATTCAACATTATCCAGTATACAAAATTTTGTAAAGATTTTTCAATTTCTAATCAAGTTATCGTATGAAACGACGGACGGACATGGCTTTATCAAAATCTTTTTATTAACACGCTTTTATTAGCTTGGCCTGTATCTATCTATGTATCCATGTATGTATGTAACGGAATCTTTGAACTTAATTTTCACCGGTTTCTAGAAGTCTGATTAATTTGAAACTTTGCATACGTATCAAGGACCGATGACAATGCGATTATTTGGGAACAGATTCCCTTTATCTTTATTAACACGCTTATATTAGCTTCGCTTGTATGGCGCTTGTTTGTAACTCTCTTGCCTAGGCGCGCAAAGGAGAGTTAGACCCATCTAGCGGCAATTAGCGGCAAAACGAGTTGTGCTTAATAGCGGAGACACGAACCTCTGTGCTACGATGCTACAAACAGCAAATATCTAAGTGGATTGTAGATACTAAAACAGCGTATATTTGCGTTTTTTTAAACTACATTTATTATACTCAGCTGAGCAGAGCTCACAGAGTAGATATATTAATTTTGTTCACATAATGGTACCCCGTAAAGGCATAAACTAATCGAGATAGATATACATTTCTATATATCGATATGATCTGGACGAAAAAAGAAATTCATTTAGCCATGTCCGTCCATCCGTCCGTCTGTCCGTGATAACTTGGGCACTCATCTCAGATCGCCATTTAAAATGAACGAAATCGGACTATAAACACGCCCACTTTTTTGATATCGAAAATTTCGAAAACCCGAAAAAGTGCGATAATTTATTACAAAAGACGAATAAAGCGATGACCTTATGAAGCAGAATAGAAAATTAGTAAAATTTTGCACAAATTTTGGGCGTGGCACCGCCAACTTTTAAAAGAAGGTAATTTAAAAGTTTTGCAAGCTGTAATTTGGCTGCTGAGTATATAATGTTCAGTCACACCCGAACTTAGCCTTCCTTACTTGTTTTGTCTTCACATGTACACAGTGCGTATAAAAATTATACTACGAATACAAAATATAGTTAAGAATATTGAAAGCAAGCGTATATGCAACATTCTTTTCATACCAAATCGAGCTTAAAGCTTAAGCTTTTAATTTCAAATATTTTGGCAATTTAAGCGATAATCCTTTTTTGTTTGTGAACGAATTTAAATTTTTGTGGCTCAATTATTTCTATATTTCCGCATGCGAATGCCCTTTTATAGTAATTTTGTGGCTGCCTATCAAGATTGTCATTCCTTATCCACCCGGAAAGTGGCAATCCATTGTGGTGCAATAAAATTTTATTACTTTTGTGAAATCAGAAATTACATAGAAGAGACACATGTGTTTGTTGGTGTATCTATTTTTAGTATAGTAAAAAATGCCTTTTCTAATATTCTTTGATGGGGTGTTTATCACACCACTTTTCATCGTCGGTACAAATGTACTTTGTCAACT
The DNA here is from genome assembly GCF_040869045.1 of Eurosta solidaginis. Lineage (NCBI taxonomy): Eukaryota > Metazoa > Arthropoda > Insecta > Diptera > Tephritidae > Eurosta > Eurosta solidaginis. The sequence continues at coordinate 254,141,560 of NC_090321.1, forward strand.
ATTTCGCGCTTATTTGATATGCCTGTCAGCATTTAACTGTTAATTAAAGAAACGACGTCTTCCTTTGAATACTCATGGAAAGGGATTTCGAAATATTTTCCGCCCTTCTCAAGGGCAGTTTTAAGTTGTAGCATATTTATTTGTTATTTGTAAATTTGGCGGCGACAGCGATACTCTACAACTGTGGCCTACTTAACCGAATATCCCCGACTCAAGGGGAAAAATAAGAAAGCGGGACACCACCAACTGAAAGAAAAGGTCGGCCGTTATTACCAAAATATCATTGTAATGTAAATACCAAGAGGATCTCAAGCGAGACATGTCCTGTTCGATGTGCAAGTCAAGGGTATTTGCAAGTACAGCATCACCTGAGATTGTTTAACTGTGACGAAGCATCGGTACAATTCAGAGACGAATCAACAAAACCAAGAAGACCTTAACAAGGGGTGCCGCAGGTCTGTGTACTCACGCAGAAAGCTTCCATTCCCACCCAAATGATTAACCAATGTTTCCTACGCCGACGACTGCACGATAATTCCAACAGGTACTTTACCTCACATTAATCAGCTATGCTGTAAAATAAATACCTATACCCCTAGCATTTCTAGTTTTTTCGCCTCGCGTAACTTGGTAATATCACCGACCAAACTCTCGTCGACCTTATTTACAACACGGACTGGAAAAATATTGGCATTACGCTATCGACTGTCCAGCACCCAAGAATAGTAGATAAGAAGTGATGTCCTGGACCTAGGCGAGCATACAGGCGCAAATGTATTTAAAGTTCAGAGCCGTAACACAATCTTCAAGTTCCTCGCTGCCAGTTCTTGGGACAAAGTCAAAAAAACGGTCATAGCTACCTATAAAGCAATTGACCATCCGCTTGTGTGCTATGTGTCTCCGATATGGTCGCCAAGGTTGGAAAACCAACAGAATAAGCTGCAGGCCTGTCAAATTACCACGCTCAGAACTGCCACGGGATGTCTTCTTATGTCACCCATTAAAAGAGAAAAGAAATGCTGAATAAACACTTTCTGTTAAATACTCAGAAACCCGCCCATCCTAACATACATCTAAATGCAGAGGCCCCGTCTCCAAGGGACGTAAGAAGTCATCTCCGCAAGCGCTATAAAAAATCCACACACACGAACTCAGCCATTTGAAGTAGCATAGTCTTACGGCGATTAATGTTCAGCAAACCCTGTTGTCAAAGTCAAATATACGAAACACATTTCACATAGTTTTTTCCGCAAGTTCTAGCCCCCTCCAATATGATTATCGTTCTACTGTTATCGACTATGTGGTTTTTGTTTCCAGCGTTATATTGGTAGAAAATCATAAGGCTATGCACTTGACAATATGCTTCCTACTCGGTTTTCCTATAATCCGCCAGCAGATCGAGCTGATCCCTAATGGTTAACTTTGCGAAATGATTGTTCTTCTTGTCGGACATCAGTCAAAACAAGGTGGGGGTGGTTCCTCCTTTGTAGGTCAACTCGAATTTTTTATAATAATGAAAGTATGCCGTCAAGAACTAATGAAATCGCCTTCAATTTTTCTTTTTTCGCTCTGATATCGGGGCGATATCCTCTCTTGCAACAGGTGACAGGAGGGATGCAGATGTCTATGATTTCAAGGTTGGTGCTGCCGTACCGAACAGTAATAATTATATCTTTACATAATAAGGACTTATTCCTGAGGTCATTGTCGGGGTTAAATAAGTTATAAAGCGAGGTCATTATCATTTCCCCTCTCTCGATATTTCTTGTATACGTTAATCCATCCCAGTTAAGTTGCAAGATTTTGAATTGCATCAGGGAAAAGGCGATCCTCAGTGGGTCAAGGGTGACAGTGACTTAATGATACTTGGCTAAATCGTGTGGGACCTGGGTATGGAAGCTCCAATTCTGTGTCTCTGGAACATTTTGTAGTCTGGTGCGTAGCTTGAAATGGAAATTGAATACGTGAGAGACGGTCGTGTGATTCTGATGTGTTTTGCTGAGCAACTTGAAGGTGACAAGAACGTGACCCTTTCTTGGAGCAAGTTAAGGCTGGATACCTTTCTGAAGCAAGATAGTGTGGAACAGTACAGATAAAATGTGATTGATGCGCAACAATTAAAATGGATTTACACTCATACGACAGCCCTTGAACGGCAACAAGGAACAGAGGAAATCTGGTAAAAAGCTTAGCTTTTGGAAAGGGTTAGTCCCAGAAGCGGCCTTCATAACTTCATATCTTCGAATAGCCGCATCTCTCATCATGGTTGGAGTAACCGCAAAACTAAACAAGTAAGGAAGGCTAAGTTCGGGTGCAACCCAACATTACATACTCAGCTGAGAGCTTTGGAGACAAAATAAGGGAAAATCACCATATGGGAAAATGAACGTAGGGTAACCCTGGAATGTTTTTGTATGACATGTGTATCAAATGGAAGGTATTAAAGAGTATTTTAAAAGGAAGTGATCCTTATTTACATAGGTGGACGCCTTTTCCAAGTATCGCCATAAAGGTGGACCAGGGATAACTCTAAAATGCGTTTGTACGACATGGGTACCAAATGAAAGGTGTGATTATTTAAAAAGGAGTGGGCCTTAGTTACATAGGTGGGCGCCTTTTCGAGATATCGCCATAAAGGTGGACCAGGGGTGACTTTAGAATGTGTTTGTACGATATGGGAATCAAATGAAAGGTTTTAATGAGTATTTTAAAAGGAATGGGCCTTAGTTCCATAGGTGGACGCCCTTTCGAGATATCGCCATAAAGGTGGACCAGGGGTGACTCTACAATATATTTGTACGATATGGGAATCAAATGAAAGGTTTTAATGAGTTTTTAAAAGGAAGTGGGCCTTAGTTCTATAGGTGGACGCCTTTTCGAGATATCGCCATAAAGGTGGACCAGGGGTGACTTTAGAATGTGTTTGTACGATATGGGAATCAAATGAAAGGTTTTAATGAGTTTTTAAAAGGAAGTGGGCCTTAGTTCCATAGGTGGACGCCGTTTCGAGATATCGCCACAAAGGTGGACCAGGGGTGACTCTAGAATGTGTTTGTACGATATGGGAATCAAATGAAAGGATTTAATGAGTATTTAAAAGGAAGTGGGCCTTAGTTCTATAGGTGGACGCCTTTTCGAGATATCGCCATAAAGGTGGACCAGGGGTTACTCTAGAATGTGTTTGTACGATATGGGAATCAAATGAAAGGTTTTAATGAGTATTTTAAAAGAAATGGGCCTTAGTTCCATAGGTGGACGCCGTTTCGAGATATCGCCACAAAGGTGGACCAGGGGTGACTCTAGAATGTGTTTGTACGATATGGGAATCAAATGAAAGGATTTAATGAGTATTTTAAAAGGAAGTGGGCCTTAGTTCTATAGGTGGACGCCTTTTCGAGATATCGCCATAAAGGTGGACCAGGGGTGACTCTACAATATATTTGTACGATATGGGAATCAAATGAAAGGTTTTAATGAGTTTTTAAAAGGAAGTGGGCCTTAGTTCTATAGGTGGACGCCTTTTCGAGATATCGCCATAAAGGTGGACCAGGGGTGACTTTAGAATGTGTTTGTACGATATGGGAATCAAATGAAAGGTTTTAATGAGTATTTTAAAAGGAATGGGCCTTAGTTCCATAGGTGGACGCCCTTTCGAGATATCGCCATAAAGGTGGACCAGGGGTGACTCTAGAATATATTTGTACGATATGGGAATCAAATGAAAGGTTTTAATGAGTTTTTAAAAGGAAGTGGGCCTTAGTTCTATAGGTGGACGCCTTTTCGAGATATCGCCATAAAGGTGGACCAGGGGTTACTCTAGAATGTGTTTGTACGATATGGGAATCAAATGAAAGGTTTTAATGAGTATTTTAAAAGAAATGGGCCTTAGTTCCATAGGTGGACGCCGTTTCGAGATATCGCCACAAAGGTGGACCAGGGGTGACTCTAGAATGTGTTTGTACGATATGGGAATCAAATGAAAGGATTTAATGAGTATTTTAAAAGGAAGTGGGCCTTAGTTCTATAGGTGGACGCCTTTTCGAGATATCGCCATAAAGGTGGACCAGGGGTGACTCTACAATATATTTGTACGATATGGGAATCAAATGAAAGGTTTTAATGAGTATTTTAAAAGGAATGGGCCTTAGTTCCATAGGTGGACGCCCTTTCGAGATATCGCCATAAAGGTGGACCAGGGGTGACTCTAGAATATATTTGTACGATATGGGAATCAAATGAAAGGTTTTAATGAGTTTTTAAAAGGAAGTGGGCCTTAGTTCTATAGGTGGACGCCTTTTCGAGATATCGCCATAAAGGTGGACCAGGCGTGACTCTAGAATATATTTGTACGATATGGGAATCAAATGAAAGGTTTTAATGAGTTTTTAAACGGAAGTGGGACTTAGTTCTATAGGTGGACGCCTTTTCGAGATATCGCCATAAGGGTGGACCGGGGGTTACTCTAGAATGCGTTTGTACGATATGGATAACAAATTAAAAGTATTAATGAAGGTTTTGAAAGGGAGTGTCCCTTAGTTGTATATGTGAAGGCGTCAATAAACCAATCCAATCACCATGTTTCATCCCTTTTTTGTATTTTGTATAGAATTATAGCATTTTTTTTAATTTTTCGAAATTTTCGATATCGAAAAAGTGGGCGTGGTCATAGTCGGATTTCGCCCATTTTTAATACCAACATAAAGTGGGTTCATATAAGTACTTGAACTAAGTTTAGTAAAGATCGATTTTTGCTCAAGTTATCGTGTTAACGGCCGAGCGGAAGGTCAGACGGTCGACTGTGTATAAAAACTAGGCGTGGCTTCAACCGATTTCGCCCATTTTCACAGAAAACTGTTATCGTCACAGAGGCTTTGCCCTTACCAAATTTCATAAGGATTGGTAAATTTTTGTTCGACTTATGGCACTAAAAGTATCCTTGACAAATTAAATGAAAAAGGGCGGAGCCACGCCCGTTTTGAAATTTTCTTTTATTTTTGTATTTGGTTGCACCATATAATTACTGGAGTTGAATGTTGGCATAATTTACTTATATACTGTAAAGATATTGAATTTTTTCTTAAAATTTGACTTAAACAAATTTTTTTTTAAAAAGTGGGCGTGTCCTTCTACCGATTTTGCTAATATTTATTAAGCACACATATAGGTATAGCAGTAATGTTCCTGCCAAATTTCATCATGATATCTTCAACAACTGCCAAATTATAACTTGCAAAAATTTAAAATTACCTTCTTTTAAAAGTGAGCGTTGCCACGCCCATTGTCCAAAATATTACTAATTTTCGATTCCGCGTCATAAGTGCAACCCACCTACCAAGTTTCATCGCTTTAGCCGACTTTGGTAATGAATTATCGCGCTTTTTCACTTTTTAGAAATTTTCGATATCGAAAAAGTGGGCGTGGTTATAGTCCGATATCATACATTTTAAACAGCGATCTGAGATGAGTGCCCAGGAAGCTGCGTACCAAATTTCATCAAGATACCTCAAAATTTACTCAAGTTATCGTGTTAACGGACAGACGGACGGACGGGCATGACTCAATCAAATTTTTTTCGATACTGATGATTTTGATATATGTAAGTCTATATCTATCTCGATGTCCCCGCCTTTTTCCGGCTTTTTATATTTTATAAACTGAACACTCATCGCCAATGGCGACAGAAGCTGATATTTGTGAAATTAACGCTAAAATAAGAGATATTATTCCGACGCTCCTAACGAAAACTAGCATAGCTCAAAGCCCAAGCATCTACCACTACCACATTTCGTTTGGTTCTTCGTTGCAAACCATGCTAGTTTTCCATGAAACATACAATACCAAATCTGTTTCGCTTCATTACTCCTCGAAACCGGTCCGCTTACTACTATAACTTTACAACATTATACTTTGGCATACCCAATGTAATTCACTCATGAGTCTCTAAAGTCATCTCGCTCAATTATTTCAGATATGACAGTGGTAAGCAACTACCTTTTAACTAAGCGCGAAATTCTCAATCGTTGAAGATTTTATAAAGTTGCTAAAACAATACTCGATACGATTTTTATGTAAGTTTCCCCAAGATCTAGTCTCCGGGCAAGGCGAATCAATACCAGGTGGTGGCAAAGCGAATTGAACCAATTCGCCGTGCAGAAGAATGTCAAGTCAAAAGAAAAATTTCATTGATTTCGATTAACTGACATATTGTTGTACAAGGCTTTGTATGGAAAATTATCAAGAAGAAGCAATCAGCTGTTGGGATAACATCACCTCTACTGAATTCGCCTTGGTCTCCGGGTACGAGGAATCGCGCTGGACGCTGTTCCATATCCCAGTAGAGCAGCGACAGTTTGATTTTTGATAGAAGCTATCTCTTCGTTACGGTTACACATTTTTTCAATGAACCCATTCATTTTCTCCCTTTAATGTATAAAGCGTATAAAATTAAACTAATAAATTCCTCATTTACTTTAAACAAGTATCTTCACGCTTTGAATCGCCGAGACAGTGAAAGTCAGTGTCAATATAATGAGTTGTCATTGTCTCTGATTACTTGCCAAGTGGATGGGTAGGTGGGAGATGACTGTCCGAAGTCAACACCAATAAAGACCAAACGCAAAACGGTGACGCTACAGAAAAAATACTAAATTTTATTTTTTAAAGCGAAAATGTAGTAAGAACAAAAGGTGCAAGGGGAAGTTAGACTATTTAACATTTGAATTAATTACTGACTAGAGTAGCGGCAGAAAGCCGTTATGCCGGAGAATTTTCGTATAAGAGCTTCGGCAACAAATTTGCAGGTTTGTAGACTGCTTTCAACTTTGCTGTGTAATTTTTAACTCCTCATAAATCTTGGTTACAAGTTCGTGCGTGGATGCCATGAAAATTTATGCAGCGGCTCAAGCTATATGGTGTAAGGGAGTTAAGAAGGCAGGCGTGGTGGTGACTGGGCAATTGGCGCAGTGTTCAGGTATTCGCTGTGTCCGAAATTGAAGGCAACACCGAGAACGATTGCGTCCAGTCATTGTGGCGCAATTACGCGCATCTATTTTATTTAGCAAATGGAATTTTTATGTTCCAAATACAAAGGCACACAGAGGATCATACACACATGAATTGATAGATGTTACCCTTAGACAGACAAAATTTATTAGAAAGTTGTTACATTAATACACATTTGTTTGGTGGTGATTGTGATTGTGCCGCAGAAGTCCTGCTCAATTAAATGTGCACCTCCACTTCTGTGCGTGCTTACTACATAAAAAACATACATACAAACTTTATATATTTTATCAGCCGGCGCGTATTCCGGCGGTCATGTTTGACTGAGCTTACCACATTTTCTCTATAACTCCCTTATTTACTATTTTCTGCTTTTGTTTTTCTCTGTTTGCAGGTCCACGTGCACGTAAACCCAAGAAGTTGGCCAGTGAAAAGGGCAACAATAGCGGTGCATCGAATGGCAGCGGAAGCGGTGCTAGCAGCGCTGCCACAACTGAGGATAAACGACCTCGTACGGCGTTCAGTGGCTCGCAATTGGCGCGTTTGAAGGTGAGTTATGACTGCGCAATGAAATTTAATTTTCTAGTCGAGCAGTGAATTGAAAAAAGTTAATTTGCAATAAATAGCTCAAGTGTTAAGTGTAGCGAAAAGCTTTGTTATCAAAACCTGCCACTATGTACCTGAAAGAAGCTTAAAGCTGTGAGCAGCTTGGAAATAAGTAGAGTTTTTTTATCTTTATCGATCCCTGACTGAGAAACGAAGGAAAGCACTTTTTACTTGCACCTTTTGCAATAACTCCTGAAAATGTTGTGCCCCTTCACCTTTAAACGACGTTTGACCGAAAGGCGCTTTATTTTATAATATTCTAAACTATTGTCTACAAATCCTAAAAGAAAAAGTTTTCTAACGTGGTCTGTTGCTAACTTTTGGCAATTTTGCTGTACTGAGAATGGGATGAAAAAACGTTTGTTTCTCTCACGAAACAGAAGATTGGATAGGTTTCTTCTACATACACACTACTATGGTTAGGTTGAACTAGCTGGCCCATGAGGACCTCACATATGCTGAATGAGTCTAGACCTCACATGGCATAGTATTAACAGAAGTTTTATCAACGACCAAACTGAAAGCCATGTTCAAAAACTAGTATTATGTTATATGCTTCTAGATCTGATAGTTGTGCGACTCCTAATGGCTGGAGTCTTAGTATGGCGAGCCCAGGACACGAGCATAATACGTGGTCGATCGCATGGTCGTGCAACCCGTACTTCCTATAGCTGACAAGGCTCAGCTTTAAATTATGTGATGCCAGAGGGCTGTATAAAGTCAGAATACCAATATTGCGCTTATATTTATCTCCCTTTATATTATGTCCAAACAGAAAAATAAATTGAGGCAATTTCGACTTAAATTGGATTGTGTTCATACAACTCTCAATAAACACACTTTACAAGGTTGCATTTGTAGTTTTTTTTTTTTAATTGGCAATTTATATTTACAATTTATTATATGACTAGAAGACCCGGCAAACGTTGTCCTGCCCTAAATTTGGCTTATCTGCATACATTTTAATAAGCTTTTTCCGTCTGAATCTGCCCTCCACCCTCTTCACTTTTTCCTAATCCTTTTATTCACTCCTTCCTCAGTCTTTTTCGCTTCATCTAAATCCATTTTCGTCTCATTCTATCTCTTTCTCAATCTCCTTTTCTCTTTTCTCTTCTCTCAATTTCTTCTCATCCTGCTGCATCCCTTATTGCCTGTCCCAGATGGTGGTATGTATTTTATCCCAGTCCCAGTCCATCTCTGCATAATATATTACTCTGTACTAAAGCACTCATCAACAGCTTTCATTTGATATCCATATTCTATAAACACATTCTAGGGGTACCCAGGTCCACGTTTTGGCCTATATCTCGAGACCCTAGTCACCCAGGGGTATGAAAATTACCCTCTAATAAAGCATTCATCAACAGCTTTCATTTGATATCTATATTCTATAAACACATTCTAGGGGTACTCGGGTCCACGTTTTGACCTATATCTCGAGACCCTAGATACACTAGATACCTATCCTATATTTCAAGTTAGATCAAAATACACACGGGGTGAAAAACAAATTCAAAATCGGTTTAGTAGCTTAGGAGTCCATTCGCCTCAATTGTGGGACACGTGTTTTTTTATATATTAAGATAAATTGCGTAATAAATTGCCCAAATGGTATAAATTGCAATTTTGGCCTACACATGATATTCGATACTTTGCAGCCCACGCTTTGTTGCAGGCCTTTCCTGCTTGATTAATTTTTGAATCTCGCCTTCGTGGAACCTCGCACAATCTAATTGGGAGGTATGTGGTACATCATGAGGCATCCAAATTCAACAGACCCAAAGGTACGTGGGATGCAAAAAATCATTACCAAGGCATACGACAAGTCCCATAAGGTACACTTCGAATTCATAACTGGCAGAGGCCTGCCAACATTTGCACAACTCAGCTATACCTTTGAGAAGTGCATTTGCTATTAAAACAAAAATTAGCGCCATAAATGCTTCAAAAATAATTCGGTAAAGTAAGTTGATCGGAACAGACTACCTGATTCCCTATCTGCGCTTCGAGGGAGATCTTAAGGCCACATTAGAGGTGGACGGTTCGTGCAAGTGTGCTCAAATGGTGGACGAGGCGATACATGTGTAAACGGATGGTTCCAAAGTAGTGGAAGAAGTAGGGTCTGCGGTATACTGTGCTGATCCGGAAATAAACAGATCCTACAGGCTACCGGATTACTGTAGCGTTTCCCAAGCGGAAGCATTAGCCGTGACCAAAGCGGTAGAAACCCTGGAAGAGAATAGCTTAAGCTGCAACCGTGCTAACTTTTATATCGACAGTCAGGCAGCGATTAAGGCAATAATCTCGCATAGCACAGCTTCTAAATCCGTGTTAGAGTGTAAGCATTCTCTGGAGCGAATCGGGACAGAGAGAAGCACACATCTATATTGGGTCCCGGGGCATATGCGAATAGATGGGAATGGAAACGAGGATGAACCAACTAAAAAGGGCGCATCCCTCGAAGTATGCTCCGTAGACGTCCCAATTAGAATGGGGGAGATTAAGCGAAGGCGAGATGTGCACATGATCGACCAAGCGGGAAAGGCGTGGGTTCAAGCGCGGGGCTGTAAAGTGTCGAAGATTATGTGTACGTGTTACAACCTTAGACTAACACAGTTGCTTCTATCATTAAAAATAGAGGACTGTAGACTCATGACGGGTATTCTGACTGGACACTACCTTCTGGCGTAACATGCGTTTAAATTAGGCTTGGTCAGTGATAGCAGATGTAGGAAGTGCGGGTTGGAGGAGGAAGCGATCGAGCACGTTCTGTGCTCGTGCCCTGCGCATGCCAGGCTAAGACTCCAGCTATTAGGAGTGATACAGATGTCAGATCTGGAAGCAGCAAGTGGCTTAAGTCCTAGGAAGCTTCTAGTATTTGCCAAGAGGACGGAGTTATTTTATAACATAGGTCCTGGTTTTTGATAGGGTTTTTCAGTTTGGTCGTTAAAACAAACTTCTGGTAACACTACGGACTCAATCAGTCTATGTGAGGTCCTCATGAACCGGCCGGTTCAACCTAACCTAACCTTGCTCCTTGATCCGTGTGAAAAAGAAGTATTCTGTCTTTAAAATAGCTACCTATTATTCTCCCTTATTTCACATACACTACTACTATGAGTAACTGCCGAAGAGCTTTTTTTGTCGCAAACGCAGATGTACACGCAAGCAAAAAAAAAACACCGCTAATATGGAGCTTTGTATATCCCGAAAATGTCTTCATTAGGACGAGAATGCAGAACAATCTTCTATTTACAAGCGAGAAAAGTCTACCAAGACCATTAATTTCCTATCCCATGTAATACCCAAAATTAAAGTTTAAGAGGGCGTTTCGCGGGCGTGTTTTTCAAAAAAAAATTATTTCGAGTGAAAGCTAAATAGAGACTTCTCTCGCATCTACGCTTAGAACATTTGCTAAGATGAGGGTTTAACTAACTTAATACCAAAAAAGTTCTCTTTCAATCAATATTTCATAATTTTCTTCTTATTGTCTCTTCATTTCATCTTAGCACGAGTTCACTGAAAGCCGCTACCTAACTGAAAAACGTCGCCAACAACTTAGCTCGGAATTAGGTCTTAATGAGGCGCAGATAAAAATTTGGTTTCAAAATAAACGTGCCAAACTGAAAAAGTCTAGCGGTACCAAAAATCCTTTAGCTCTACAACTAATGGCGCAAGGACTTTACAATCATTCGACGGTGCCACTGACACGTGAAGAAGAAGAATTACAAGAGTTGCAAGAGCGTGAAAATGCTGCAGCGGCTGAGGCGGTGAGAAATGGCAGTACGACAACAACAACGACGATAACGACGTAGATATACAGTGGATGATCAAGATTAGTGGCAATAAACAAAAACAAATACAAAGTTTTTACAATTAACAAAAAAGAAAATTTCTTTAATAAAAATGTATACGAGTTTGTAAATTATTACTTATACATATGTACATATCACACGCATAGGCTATACATGGGGTATTCCATCCCATTTCGACCAATTTTGAACCCGACCCCTTTAGAATTTTTTATTTAATTGAAAAAAATAACTTTAAAATTTTTTTTGTATTTTTTCCGAAAAGTACATTCAAAAACATATTTAAAAAAAAATGATCCCAAACGGTTAATTTTTGAAAAGGTTATAGCATTTTGAAAAAGACACCGTTTTCCAACTCAAAATAAGTTTTAAATATTTTGAAAAATATTTAAAAAAAAAAATATAAATTCTCGGCCCACGCCGGGATTAGTGGGGATAATTGCAGAATTGAGTTAAGTTTTTTATGAGAAAAAAAAGGGCGAAATTCGAAAAATTACAAAAAAAAAAGCTCATCAAAATTTAATAAATTATAAAAAAAAAAACTTTAAAAATTTTTTTGAATTTTTTCCGAAAAGTACATTTAAAAATAAATTAAAAAAAAAAAGATCCCAAACGGTCAATTTTTGAAAAAGTTATAGCATTTTGAAAACAAAAACGGTGTTTTTTTAAATTCATAACTTTTTTTGAGTGGGATGAAAAAATTTGAAAAACTTCTGAAAAACGTCTTTGGTAAGCTAGAAAAAGGAGAAAAACTTTCAGCCAATTCTAAAGGGGTCGGGTTCAAAATTGGTCGAAATGGCATGGAATACCCCATATATACTATTTAAGTCGCTAATTATTTATATTCAAAAGTTTAAAGTCATAAGAAACTAGAAAGGGAAAGTTCGAATAGCAATAAAGGCACGAGCTATGGGTGGAATTTTAAAAATTTACGATTCTTGTTATTCAAATATTTAAATAGGCCTTAAGCGATACTCGAATTATAATTAAAGTGCTAATTTTTCTACGGCGGATTGGAATATCAACCTATCTCAGCTTGCAGTTCAAAAGCGCCCTATCTGAGAATATTTTCCAAAAACTCCTTTTTTCAGAACATTTCTCAGAAACGGTCAGTCTCAGATTCGATCGAAGAACGAACGCTTTACGCCAGAATTTTTTATTTCCAACAAAACTCAAAAAGTCTTGAGTTCAACTTAGATAGGGGGTTTTTGAAACAAATTCTGAAAGAGGACGTTACTTAAAAGTTTTCTCAGATAGGTCGACAGACGAGATAAGGCGATATTCCACTCAGCAGTCGATTTCTAATCAACAAAAATAATTTGTTTAAGCGACGCATATTCCGACGCCCACTCTCGACAAATATTTTAGGCATTGTATTCTGAAACACCCTATTTCATAATATGTTTGAAGACAACTTTATTTAAGAACTGTTTTCATATCTCAGAATTCGGTTAAAAAACAGCCTATTTTAGATTTTCTTTTTTACATAAACATTTTATTTAGCTAGGAAATGTTTAGATTTTATACTTCAATATGAGGTTTTTTAAACCAATTCAGACGAAAGACGCTCTACGTTCGAATTCCTATAAGGCGTTATTCAATAAAATGTGGAAGTGGGGAGTTTTTGATATGAGTTCTGAATTGTTTCAGTAACTTATCATATGGAACAGTTTCCAAAGCTTTTTGAGCTAGGGCTATATCGAAAATTTTAGAAAAATTATATCGCCCATCTGAATCAATAGAGAGCTTAGTCAAAAGTCGAATATTTGGAAGGTTTGCATACAATCGTATTTACAATAACCTTTATTACTTACATGCTTGCATACATATCGCTGGAACCGAGGATCCTGGGTTCAAGTCCCGGGAAAAGCAACATCCATGTTTTTTCAATTAGAGGCAAGTGTTTGTAAGTGGCGTCTTTCCTCGGCAGTGGTTTAGCAAACACTCAGAGTTTATTTCTGCTATGAAAAGCTTCTCAGTGAAAACTTATCTGCCTTGCCGATGATGTTCAAATCAAACGCGTTTAAAGGTTTGCTTATTTTTTTCTGAAAATGTTTGTAGTTAGTTAGAAAACGTTTTTTTTAGTAATATAGTACAATCCCAAAATGAGAAAAAGTATTTTAAACAATAAAATTTTGGCGAGACAATGTGGAAGCATTTAAAAGGCTGCGCCCGTATTACGTGTTACGATCAGTGACTGAAAACCATTTTCAATCAAGGGATGACTTAGCAACTGTAAATTTATTTCTAAAAATTATAATAAGTTATGAATCTAACAAGTAGTATTTGTCGCTAGTTCGCAGAACTATTGTGATTTAAAAAATGAAATTAATTAAACAAAATTTTTAAGTTAAACGGCTTTATTGAGAACAATACTTACATTAAGTAATAATAATACTAAAAGCTAAATAAATAAAATAATCAGGTAGGTCCTAGTACTAGTCATCGCACTCCTCATCAATCTAGGGCGTTGTTCAGACAATTAAATAAAAGCATTGGTCGCGTGAAATTTTTAAATGTGTGAGGTGTAGCATAACCTGATTAAGGTTCAGTTGGTCTTACTTATGACTATCGATAGAAATTTGACGCATCCAACTCTTTTATTTAATTGTCTGATCAACGCCCTAGATTGGTGAGGGGTGTAATGACTAGTACCTAGGACCTACCTAATTATTTTCTAGCTTTTAGTATTATTATTATTTCATGTAAGTATTGTTTTCAATAAAACCGTTTAACTTAAATTTTATTTTAATAATTTTATTTTCAATTTTTTAGTCTTTATTTAATTCCCTATTATTTCTATTTAGTTCATTTAGTGACTCATTATTACAAGGCATCTTTCCTGACAATTTGTTACAATCTAAGTTCTCAATACATAATACTTTCAAAGACTTTACTCGTATCAGCGCCACGTGAGCTTGTCCCTCCGGGAACTCCAAAGTATTTTGATGTCACATCTACCGGACTGTATGTATTATGTATTCCAAATATGAGACAAATCGGACCACAAATGCGATTTTTGAATATCTCGATCATTGCGCTGGAGTTTGTTTTCTTATAGTTGCATTGTCATTGGGTTCTGAACCATATTCCAAGTTTCAAGCTTGTAGCTTATCGGGAAGTTACTTAAATTTTAATTACAAAATTCGTAAACAACAGCTGGCCGCTCGCTACACAGAATCAAACTAAATAAAACCGTTTAATTAGTTTCGATCACAGATCGTTTCACTTAGTACGGGCCCTGAATAGTGCTCAAAATCGGAAATAAATTTTTTTCACAAATCCTGGGAGGTATAGAGTTGATTTTCATAAAATTTAAAGACGCGGGGATCCACACAAAGTTTACTACTTATTTTCTGTTTGCTTTGATGACGAATACAGTTTTTTTTTTTAATTTTTCTCTTTGTAGCGACACTTGAAATTAGTTCGTTTGCAGATATTGTGGCGCGAAGGAATTGTAGCTATAGGACTGATATTGTATGTGTTTAAAAAATGTAAATAACTAGATCTACAAATTAAAAATATAACCAATAACCCTACAGTAAAACAAAAAAAAAAAAAACAATTAAGCAGTAGTTTTAATAGATCACTTGCAGAGCTGGTAGAATCAAGTACAATTACCATAACCATTACAAATACTCAGTAATTGAAAACACCAATTACAAGTATAAGCACATTTTATTAGTACTTGATATTCAATACCCGCGTTTTCAATTATTTTCAATTACTTTCAATTATGTGAAATGTTTGTAAGAAGAAAAACTTATTCATGGTAAATAGTAAGAAAAATAAATCACATTATAAGCTCAGTGAGTATACAGGGTGTTCTCAATAGTTATCTAATGTGTACACTCAGAGAAAAACGCCTTTCTAAAATCCAGCACCACCGGACTCAATTCAAGCTTTTCATGTTCTTACATTTTTGTTCTTGAAAAACGAACGACCTGTTCTCAAAACAACAACCTTGTTCTTGAACTGACAAACGTTTTCTTGAAAAGAGAACGGCTGGTCTTAAAATATTGTGACGAATTTACTTGCAAATCCTCTTATTTGCCCTTCTGCTAAGTTCGAATCACTAAACTGTTGAATAAATAACTTCAATATCGAATAATGGAAAAAAGGCCTTTATTAAAGAACTTCCCAATAACACTTATACTTTGCAACTAGCTTGCTTGACAACCAAACTGATTGATAGTTCAAATGAAACTCTACTATTTCCCGCCAGATTGCGTGCTTAATCAATAACTGCTTGATAGCTCAACTCAAACTGAATTCCAGCGCCTCTACATTTGCTGCATTTTATACTCTCTGATTTCAACGTTGCATCTTCTAGGCGCTTCCATTTCCAGAATCTTCTAGTACATCAGCTCTCAAACTTCTCAGCTGTAACTACAATTGCACGATTTTATAGCTTCTCTCATTGCATACTTTCAGGAGTATCTCAGATATATGCATGTGTTTGTGCATTGACTCTCCGCTGCTCGCATACGTATATGGTACATATGTGTAGACGCAATTATTGTTTCGTTTATGTAGATACATAATGGTTGAATTATTGATGTGAATTCACGTCACTGCTTAGCATCGGCTGAGATAGCAGCACCCCTTAGTTTTGCTAATATTCGTAACAATATGAACAAATGTTCTATTAATGAGAACAATGTCCTTAAAATAAGAACAATGTTCTTAAATTAAGTTTAAGAAAAAAGAAACGGTATAATTCGTGTGCACTACAATGTTAAATACAACATTTGGCACAAGCTATGAAGCAGTTGTAGTGGCCCAGCGGTTATGATGTTTCAGTTGCGATCGTGTGGCGCGAGTTCGATCGCCGTCAAACTCTGAAGCTTTTTTTTAACAATTTTTTTATATTCTATTTTTTAACTCTTATTTTTCGTTCAGCTCCATTCACATATGCACAGGTAATTCTCAACCTTGTTATGAAATGTTTTAAATATATATTCAAATTACATCATCAAATAAGAAATATTTCTCGATAAGGGAACTATATGAAAAAATACATATTATGCGTTTTTCAAACTTTTGGAATTTTAATAATAATTTGTTTTGTTATTAATATTTTTAATAATGACAACAAATTATTTATTAATAAAAAATAAGTGAATGGGTACTACTTGAAAAAATTATCTTCCCCACTCCCCCAAAGGTAAAGCAAAAACTTGAAGCTTGAAATGATCACAGAAAGTGCACACATCAATACCAAACTGGTCATAAAATACGAACGGTGTGCTTGGAAAAACCGTTCTTAAAACAAGCCCATCGGTCACGAGTTAAGAAAAAACGTACCTGACAGTCTTTTGTCTACGAATGTTCTTAATTTTGAACGTGTTTCGTTCGTTTTAGAAAGATTTTTTCTTTGAGTGTACATATCTGTAGAACGGGCGAAAATTCGGTTTTCAGTTCAATAAAAAATTTTATTTTTAAACTAAGAAAATGAAGTGACACATCTTTTGAAAATCATTTTAGAGGTCAAGGTAATTAACTGTTGTATTGAACGGAACTTTGTTATTCGAATTTCTTAGTCTCTTTTAGTTTACTAGATATTAGCAAATAATTAAAAGGAATGGAAAGTAATTGAAAATATTTGAAGTAATTGATTAGGAATTGAAAAAAGCTGTATTCATTACCAAGTACTAGTAAAAAGTAATTTTACTTGATAATAAACATTTTTATTAACCAAATATTTGTATTGCCATTACCAATTACATATATTCATTACTGCACAGCTCTGATCACTAGTAATGGTTGAACAAAAAAGTAAAAAACTTACAGAAAAAATAAAATAAAGGACAATAAACTAAATTAAAAACGTAAGAAAATACATATGCCTATGTACAGTTATTCTCAAAATACCCGAACTATACAAAAAAAAAAAAAAACATGAATTATATATAAATTATTATACACAAAATCTAGTCGTAGCTCATACGAGGAGTAATAACTAACAATAATAGATAAATCTTTGAAACTAATTTCATTTATTGTAAATATGTATGTATTATACTTAGCGATTAAAATATTTAATGATAATAAAATGATAATTGTAATAAAATCGAAAGATTTGGTTAAATTATTTACAAATTTTTCGACGTTTTTGCGCAACTGGTAAGTAGGTACAATTCTGGAAAGAGCTGCTATTATTTATGATCTTAAAGCAGGTTGATTGATAATTATTATGAAACTTAGTAATTAAGTTTTTTCGTTGAGAATCTTTGCCTCATTGCTCTTATTCTACAATGCTGGTAGAGACGAGTTTGTCCATCCTCAACAAAGCACGTAAACAACCCCTTCCTAGAAAAAACTGACGCCTAAACCGGAAAAGCTCTGATGCCAAGTTTTTAATAGCCTGTTTATTGCAATGCAGTGGAGGCATTCACCAGAGTTTACCAACATCACATATCCACCGAAGCCCTCATTAGCTATGTTTTACACAATTTAAGATATACCGGCTTATAAGTGGGTCAAAGATACTTTGAGAAAGCTGGCGGAGGTTGTCAAAGGTTGTGATGATCAAAATCTAGCTCATTTATGGTTGGGTTCAATAAGCTTGGATATCCGATAACTCATCTTGGAAAACATGTTTTTGCTGGTTCCCATAATTTTAAAATAGTAACGGATTTTATCAGGCAACTGGACTAAATTGGCAGTTGAATAGTAAAGTTGCTTCTCCGCAAACGAAAATCAAGCTCTACAAGCCACTGACAACATAATCTGAGAGGTTCTTCGGGTACTTGAGATAAAAATTTCACGATATATTAATGAACGCGTCAGCGTTGGCGACGACAAGAGCCGAATAATGAGATGCATGACTTTGATAACGTCTTCGGAGAGTTCACCTGAAAGCTTGCTTTCAAGCTTGCAATCATAAAAAGCTTTCGTTTATATTACTGAATGACTCTTCGGACGCATAGGCTGACGAATCGCCCTCAGGTGGGCAGGGCATTTGGTTTTACAGCCGGAAAAATCAGTTTACACGAGCTAATTTTCCGCAATTTGAGAAATTTAAAGGCTTTCGCCACGCCTCCTTCTGTGGGAATCAGTATTTTTAGGTACCAGATCAGAAAAACTCAATACCGATCAATAATGACATTTCCGAATGAGCACGCATAAAATGATGAGGCCGATTTCGCAATTTTTTAAGATGAGACGTACCATTGGGCAATAAAAATACAATAAAGTACTTGCATTTACATTTGAAAATCATTACGAAGCAATGGTTTTGATAAATTTTTGAATTCGGGCAGCGTTTACAAAAATTAAAAATTTTAAGCAACATACTGGTCAGGTATTTTTAAAGTTTGTGGTTGTGGCCATACACCCCTATCTCAGTGTTGACTATAATAAATGAAAAATGTAAGGCGCGATAACCTCCGAAGAGATTTTAGGCCGAGCTTCTCTTCCAATTTACGTCGTGCTCCTTTTTAATTTTTCTCACAAATTGGCGGGACGGGACCTACTTGTTGTATGTCGACTCCGAACGGCATCTGCGAGGCAGATGAGTTTTCACTGAGAGCTTTTCATGGCAGAAATACACTCACAGTGCCGAGTGGCGACCCCGCTTAGAAAAATTTTCTTCTAATTGAAAAACCCAGGGCATTCGGTGTGGTAGGCGGAGCACGCTACCATCACATCACGGTGGCCGCCGACTATGCTGTTGGTTTATCTTGGTCAGCTGGGCTCCTAGGGTCTCAATAGTGAATCCCCTCCTCCCGACTTTCGCGTGACAGGAACAAAATTTGTTCCTAATAATATAATCAAAATTTTGGCAAAAATTGAAAGAGGTACAAAATAAAAGTACGAAATTTTGGTTAAACTTTCTCAAATTTTCGAAAACTTTTTTGTGATAGGTCTGGCATACTTTTAGTTACAAAAATCATAGAAGTTTTTTCTTAAAATATTTAAAAAAAAAATTATTTAACAAAATTTGAAGAAGTAGACACTGCTATTTTTCAGCTCGCTACTGTTTACATGCATACCACCCATAAATATTTGGAGAATATATTTACATATATAAATATTTACAATAAATAAAAATGTTAAGTTGCCAAATATAACAAATGAAAACATGAATTCGTCATTAGATTGGAGTGTGATTGTGAATAACAAATGTTAACAAAATCACGAACGAACTTAATGCTGGGTGGTCTCAATTACCGAATTTATTTAAGTTTACAAGGCAGCTCAACGCTTTTGTAAATATAAACTATTTTAAAGTACATAAAACTAAAAATACAAAACCCATAAAAGATAGTAACGTTTTACTTGATTTATGGGCTACGCTTCGATTTGGATTGTTTTTTAGGTTTGTCTTGTTTGTTTTTGCTCTTGTGGGCGTTATAACTAATTGCTCAATTAAGTAAAACATTTGAGGATGGAATAAATATTTTAAACATATAATTTATTATTTATCGGATTTTGCTGTGCACTTTTTGTCAGAGTAACGTTTTTAACAGAAAAGTTAATGTTTTGTTGATTTGTTATATTTTAATTTGATAGCTTTAATATCTGTCATGAATAATCTATATACATACATATATGAAGAAGGATGTGTGTTTTTACTTAAATTCGCAGGGTAGCTTCGCAGCAACCCGGAGAGTGTTCCTGTGAAGTTTCTTTCAGGGAAGTAGACCAGGGATCGATCTATTCGAACAAATTCTATTCGAGGTTCGATTTGCCGAAATTTGCAATATAGTTCCAATGGGCCGGGGACTGAGAGTGGGATTGGTATTAGGACTGGGACTGGGACTGGGTCTTGGGCTGTGCCAGTTACTGGAACTGGGGCTGTGACTGCAAATAAGAGATGGAAAAGAATAAGAAGAACTAGAGAAAAGAGGGAATTAGAAAGGGACTGAGAGATAGAGTAAGATAAAGATAGAGATATAGGGATAGATGGAGCGAGAGAAACAGACACAGAGAAAGAGAAAGGCAGATGGAGGAGTGAATAAAAGGATTCGGAAGAGGGGTTGAGAAGGGGGTGGGGGAGAGTAGGAGGGAAACACTTCTTAAAATTTATGTAGAGAGACCAAGGTAGGGCAATACAACATCTGCTAGTAGGATATATATTGAATATGGGTATCCAAATAGTTGTAGAAGGCCCCATGGTTTCAACGCACGAACGATGCTTTCTTAAGACCCGTAAATCTAGGAAATGATATTACTTTGGAGTACTGCAGGTTACTTAGTTTTTCTGTAATTGACAAGCTATACGCGATATTTGTTTTCCTTTTGACTAGCGGTTTTTCACTCCAAAACTAAATTTCATATTCCCAAGCATCTCATGGTCGGCTTATTCGTAAAGTGAACCTTGCATCTAGACTTAGTTGTGATTTGACACTTTCAACTGCAACGCTGGCTACCGGTTATTTGTCGAATGACAGCGATATAGTTTTGGATAAGGCAGACATTGGACCACGCCAAGTGTTTGCGGAGATTCAATTATATCCAGACTGAGGTATTTTCGCGCTGTTCTTGAAAAAGCTGAGCTTAATCTCTAATAAACTTACGGGAATTGTCAAAACATTGAGCCCTACCGCACAGATTCTCCCAAGGTAGTGCTTTATTAGCATTTCAGTCATGATATAGTACGGCTTAGGGCTTTCCTAAAATTGATGGGCAGAAGGATCTATCCGACTATTAAAGCGCAGTCTGCAGATCTCAAGCTGAATTCGATAGTCTATTCTTCCCAAATGCATGTTCCCAATCGGTGCAAGTGATCCCCGGAAGAGTTTACTGGGTTAGTCAACCAACCTCGAACACATTTTTGCTTTGTTCAGCACTGTAATTGTGGTTTTGCTTTCCTTGTAAATATTGAAATCTTTAACTTCGAGAGGTCGATAAAGCATAAGCACTTTAAAGGAACATTAATAGTTCCTTTCCCTATTCTTAACAAACATAGCCGTTGTCATATCTGTGAACACGATCATCCAGTCGAACGTCCCTGTTTTTTTCAGTTCGGTCTGTGGTCACTTTTCTAACACTGTCAACCAGGTAGAGGTTCTAAACTCTTCTAAAAAATCTCCATTAGATGTTTGGCTTCCCACTTTTTGGCAGTGAAGAAAGTGTCCATATCAATCCTGTGTCAATGTACTTCATCTTCATCCGGCTTGACTTCTTCATATATAACATAGCCAGTGTGCTAACATTAGGGACAGTAGGTACACTCCGAGCTTTCTGAATTTTGCCCGCTATAAGTAGCTTATATGACAGCTTTTTGGTTAAGAATAGGTAGTCTGAATTCTTTTCCTTCTTCTCTGTTAAGTGAACTAGCTCCATTTTTATTTAAGTTTCCAGCTAGCCCGCAATGTTTGGCTGATCTAGTCAACGAACTAAGTATCCCCCCACAATGTCATATCGGGTATACAAAGAATTTGCTCCAACACGGATTGTCAATTCGTTGAGCTAGCTTCTACTTTTCAGTTGATACGTTCAAAGTCCACATGCAAATACATTTCGACCTCTATTGAGAGATGGAGTACAGTTTATTAATATATTCAACCAAAGTCACTTCGATCTCTAATTCTGTGGGGGCTCAACATGTTATGTTGGTTTTCCGACAGGGTGTAAAATTGATGTATATTGGAACATTTTGTCTTCATCCCGTGTCTAATTTTTGTGTGGAGACAAAACGGCTATTGTGTACTTTTCAGTGTCATACTTCATTCTGATCTGTAGTTGTCGTTTGTCTTATATATCTAGTTCGTAGTTACATGAGCAGGTTTTGTCAAAATGGATGTATGTGTGGCTGTATATGTGCGTGTATATATTTTGGTAATTTTTGAATAACCCTTTGCGAGGCATTGTTGAACAGTCCTTCGATGTGTCCAGGAGTCCAGCACGAACCCAGTTTGTCTACTGAATAAAGAGTCATTTCTGTAGACCTAGCTGTTCAACAAGCAAGTTTCGAGGTCGATATTTCGGATAGTCTGGAATGTTTTCCGAAGACTTTATAATAGCCGCGTTTTTTTTCACACGTGTATTCGTTTACGTTTGCGCGTGAAATGAAACGCCTATCCTCGCTTAGATAATGCTTAGGAGACCCATATAGCGGCAGTGGTTAAATAACTACAGCTACAGCACAGGGTGGGACAGAACCCTCTGATGGCCATACAATCAGAGAAAAACGCCGTTCTAAAATCCAGCAGCACCGGACTCAATTCAAGCTTTTCATGTTCTTACTTTTTTGTTCTTGAAAAACGAACGACCTGTTCTTAAAACAATAACCTTGTTCTTGGACTGAGAACCATGTTCTTGAAAAGAGAACGGCTGGTCATAAAATATGAACGAATGTTCTATTAATGAGAACGATGTTCTTAAATTAAGAACAATGTTCTTAGATTAAGTTCAAGAAAAAAGAAACGGTACAATTCGTGTGGACTACAATGTTAAGTGCAACATTTGGCACGAGCTACCAAGCAGTTGTAGTGGCCCAGCGGCTATGATGTTACGATTGCGATCGTGTGGCGCGAGTTCGATCACCGTGAAACTCCAAAGTTTTTTAAAACATTTTTTTATATTCTATGTTTTTAACTCTAATTTTTCGTTTAGTTCCATTCACATGTGTACAGGTAATTCTCAAACTTGTTATGAAATGTTTTAAATATATACTCAGATTTCATCATCAAATAATAGAAATTTCTCGATAAGAGAAATATATGAAAAAATGCATATTATGCGTTTTTTCGAACCTTTTGGCTTTTAATAATAGTTTTTTTGTTATCAATATTTTTTTATTAATATTTTTTATTAATAACTAAAAAATTATTTATCAATAAAAAATAAATAAATAATGGGGTAACATATAAAAAATTACCTTCCTCCCACCAATGATCAAGCCGTTCTTAAATTGAGACCGAAAACTGTTAAAACGACCACAAAACGTTCTCGAAGCATGAGAACGAAAAATCTTAAATCAAGCCCAAGTAGTGCTTGAAATAAGCACAGAAGGTTCACAAATCGATACCAAACTGGTCATAAAATACGAACGGTGTGCTTGGAAAAACTGTTCTTAAAACAAGCCCATCGGTCACGAGTTAAGAAAAAACGTACTTAACAGACTTTTGTCAACGAATGTTCTTAATTTTGAACTTGTTTCGTTCGTTTTAGAACGATGTTTTCTCTGAGTGTAGGGTATACCATATAGCTGAATCAGTTGCGATGAATTGTGGACACACATAGAATACATAGAATTAGTGTAGAGGGTGCAACAAAGACACATATTTCAGTTACATCTGAGTATAATGCGTATTGAAATTCAGTTGGACAAATTTTATGCGCAGCAATTTCAGAGGTATATTTAAAGTTTGTCGCTTAGCGTAAACGTATATAGAAGTAAAAAAAAAACACAGCTAATGAATGCGATTTTGTCAATAGACCAAAACTTGAGAGCATAATTATACTGAAGGCGGCTGGTGTAAGTAAAAACAAGAAAGATATAGGAAATCTCCAGAAAAGTTTGCAGTTGCACGGGAATAATTCCATTCCGTGCCATGGTAATTTATTACTCCTAGCATTGCAAAAAAATGCTTAAGACCTTTGCCCTACGTGCAGTGTCTCCGTACACTCTGGGCTATGATATCTTAGGCTAAACTTATTTATCGGAAGCCTATAGCTGTTTCTAATAATTCCAATTTCAGAGAAGTCGCTGCTGGTAGCCATTCTAATCTTAGAAAACATACGAAGTTTATATCCAGCGGATGACGTTTTTAGGGACAGGTGAGTGTCAAAAGCTCTGCTGTAACAAAAGTATAATCCGATAAGCAATACATAAACCTTCGTTTTAAATAACGCCAAAAATGGTTCAACCCTGGCATTGGTAGAATCTCTGATTTGCTGCAGATATAATTTGGGTGCACCCTACTTTCCCGATTTTCAGAAACTCGAAAACTCATAATCCCGAAAGTTTACAGAAATTCCGACAAGATCCAATCTTGATAACCATAACAAATCAATTTCCACATAATATCGCAACTAGGCATAATCCGAACAGCTCCAATTCCCGACAATACACAACCCGGTTAAACACAATGAAATTTCGTTATTACACATGAGACCTACGCAGAAAGGTGTTCTGCGCAGCCGGTGCCTGAACGACTATAGGTTATTATTTTGAAGTGCGACCAAAGTCCGCCTACGCAGAAAAGTTTTCTGCGCAAAAATACTATAGATCGCGTAGTTGGTGTTAGCTCGGATAAGCGTGATTATGCAGAGATGTCTTAGATAGTAGAATTATAAGGAAGATGTGTTTAAATGAGATTTTATGACATCATGTGTGTTTTCCCAATATACATGTTGTCAGGATTTTTATCGTGTCGAGATTATGAATGGTTGGGATTTGGTCCTGCCGGAGTTATGAATGGGTCGTGTCGGGATTGGATCGTGTCTGGACTAAGTATTTCAGGATTGTGTTGTGCAAACAGGTCATCTTGCTGATGATTTCTTGTGGTTGCCCGGACACATCCCATAGGGCATACTTACATACAGTCCGGTCGGAAAGTATTAGAACAAGATGAAGCAAGTTGTTTTTGTCACTTTATCGTATCATTTATTAAAATATGTATTATTCACAGATTCGCAGTAGTTTTGTACATTCAACGTAGTTCTATGATCCGAAGACATTTTTAATGAAGTTCACTGGAAGTTTCATCAAAATTTATAAGAAAACAGTGAGCGATTTAAGCGATTTTCTTGAAAATAACCACCTTTTGCTTTAATGACTGCAGGGCACAATGTCGGCATTATTTCGATGAGTTTTTAAGTGTTTGATGTGGAATATTATTCCACGCTTCGTTCAAACAATTTCAGACGTCAGAAATGCTTGCTAGCTGTAGATCTCTCACACATCGATCCAATTCTCCCCATAATAGCTCGATGGAATTTAAATCGGGGGATTGTGGTGGCCACTCTATTGTATCAAGGGCACCTGAGACTTTTTTCGTTCCGAATAAGAAGTACATGTTATCTTGTTGGTAAATGAATGCACTACCAAACAAATTATGGTATTTTATGGCGTTGGAGTATACTGTGATACTGCTCTTTTTTCATAATCCCTTCAATTTTTTTTAGTTCACAAACCCTAGCGTAGCTGAAACAGCCCCAAACCATCACTGAGCCACCGCCATGTTTCACAGGAGCCACAATGCAATCTGCTTTGAATCATTCATTGACGCTTTTGCGAACATATTGATGCCTATGGCTTCCAAAAAGTTCGAATTTGAATCGTCTGACCATAAAACTGATTTCCCACTGATCAATCGTCCAGTCCATATGTTCTTGAGCGAACTTCAGTCTTTTCTGTTTATTTACTGGCCGTAGAAGTGGCTTTCTGACAGCAATGCGTCCAATAATACATTTTTCTTTAAGCCGGCCTTTGACTGTCGTGAGCGATTTTGGTGACTTTAAGTCTTCACTGCTTTCAGCACGAATTTATGATGCAGATTTCAGTCGATTACTTATTGCATATATTTTGACTTATCTTGTTTGGTTGACTTGCCGACAGGGTGGATAAATGATGTATATTGGAACGATTTTCCGTCATCCCTTGTCAAATTTGGTTTTAAGACAAACCGGTTTCGGCGTTGTGCCATCATCAGTGTCGATTTTCGTTCTAATCTGTTGTTGTCGTTTATCCTGTATTTATAGTTCGTAGGTATATGAGCAGGTATTGTCAAATTGATGCTTGTGTATATTTAGTTATGTGTATGTGCTGTGTGTTCATTCAGAACCGAGGGTGGTTTACTAATCGATTTGTGTGGCTGACTGGGGTAGGTAGAAATCTGTGATTTTAGTCGTTTGACCTTCTTTGTGGGTTTGTTGTTTTGGTTTGTTAATTGTTTTGTGTTTATTTGTTATTGTGTGTTTGTCTGCTGTACCTGTGTGATTACTTTGTTTGTTGTAAACAAGTTTTAAAGGCTCGAATATTGTGTCAGAAATTGTGTTTATCTGTTCGTTTATTATTCCACCGTCGAATGTTTTCTGTTTGTAGATTTCCATGTTTTCGAGTACGATGAGACGTCGGCCCTTTTCTTGTATGTGAAGAACCCTAACTGTTTTATTGATGTTTGCTGGGGAAAATTCATTCTAGACCATGTGATTCGCGAAGTTATACTCGGGCATAATGTTTTTTTGTTGTAATCTCTAATATGTTCTCTGAACCTCGTTCTTATTTGCCGTCCTGTTTGTCCTATGTAACTATGCTGGCATCCGCAGGTAAGCTTGTATACGCCGTTGCTACTAAACGGATCCTCTGAGTTAATGTTAGTTCTTAGTTTTCGCCCTAGATTGTTCGATGTTTTGAATGCTGTGTTAATGTTGTATTTTTTAAAGAAGTTTGCCAATTTATACGTTGCTTTTCCAGTATATGTCATAGTCGTCCAGCTATTATTTTCCTTTTCATTATTTCTTTTGGTTCTCCATTTGTCTTTCTGAGCTTATCTGCTAGTGCTTTTTATATCCGTTGTTTGCAGCGATATTATATATGACCTCAAGTTCTCTCTTATATGCCTCTTGCGTAAGAGGTGTTCTTTCAAGTCTATGTACCAAGTGCCTTAATGCTGCATTTTTATGCTGTTGAGGGTGATTTGATGTATTGTGTATTATTGTGTCGGTGGCCGTTGACTTTCTATATATGTCATAATTAAATCTTTTGGCTTCTTTATCATTATTTATCGTGAGGTCTAGATAGTTGATTCCTCCGTCTTTTTCGGTTTCCATTGTAAATTTTATATTTCCGTGCTGCTTGTTGAGGTACTCCAGTACAAGCTCTTCGTTATTAGTAGTTAAAACGCATATTATGTCATCCACGTATCTAGCATAAAATGACACGCCTAATTTGGACTTCAGCTCCTGTATGTACTTTTCTTCCAGATTTTGCATGAACACTCCCATAAGAATTGCTGATGTGGGGCTTTCCATTCCAAGACCGTTTGTTTGTCTATATATTTTATTGTTGAATTGAAAATAGTTTTGACGTAAAGTGGTTCTTAGCGTATTTGTGATTTGCATACTTTTCACTTTGTTTTTTGTGTCATGAACTATTGTTGAGCTAACTATGTCCAAAGTCTCCGATAGTGGTATAGATGGGTATAAATCTTTTATGTCATATATTTTGTTGTTGATTCTTTCGTTTGTCTTTCTTGGTTGACCAGATCGTTTTCTCTTAGTATTTTGACCAGTTTCCCGATATCTTCTAATGGACGTAAGGACTGAACACAGAGATATTTTCAAAAGTTTGGCTATTTTTCGATAGTGTTTTCCTATTTTTTGCTAAATAATGATTTATGCTCTATTTCGCCGGATATTTCCTTTCGCTTGACCATTTTCAATCGGAAAAAGACAATTCTGAGGCTATTTCAACATCAACAACTTTTTATACTCAGTTGAGCAGAGCTCACAGAGTATATTAAGTTTGATTGGATAACAGTTGGTTGTACATATATAAAGGAATCGAGATAGATATAGACTTCCATATATCAAAATAATCAGGATCGAAAAAAAAATTGATTGAGCCATGTCCGTCCGTCCGTCCGCCCGTTAACACGATAACTTGAGTAAATTTTGAGGTATCTTGATGAAATTTGGTGTGTAGGTTCCTGTGCACTCATCTCAGCTTGCTATTTAAAATGAACGATATCGGACTATAACCACGCCCACTTTTTCGATATCGAAAATTTCGAAAAACCGAAAAAGTGCGATAATTCATTACCAAAGACAGATAAAGCGACGAAACTTGGTAGATGAGTTGAATTTATGACGCAGAATAGAAAACTAGTAAAATTTTGACAATGGGCGTGGCACCGCCCACTTTTAAAAGAAGGTAATTTAGAAGTTTTGCAAGCTGTAATTTGTCTGTCGTTGAAGATATCATGATGAAATTTGGCAGGGACGTTACTCCTATTACTATATGTACGCCTAATAAAAGTTAGCAAAATCGGAGAAGGACCACGCCCACTTTAAAAAAAAAAAAAATTTTTTAAGTAAAATTTTAACAAAAAATTTAATATCTTCACAGTATATAAGTAAATTATGTCAACATTCAACTCCAGTAATGATATGGTGCAACAAAATACAAAAATAAAAGAAAATTTCAAAATGGGCGTGGCTCCGCCCTTTTTCATTTAATTTGTCTAGGATACTTTTAACGCCATAAGTCGCACAAAAATTAACCAATCCTTTTGAAATTTGGTAGGGGCATAGATTTTATGATGTTAGCTGTTTTCTGTGAAAACGGGCGAAATCGGTTGATGCCACGCCCAGTTTTTATACACAGTCGTTCGTCTGTCCTTCCGCATGGCCGTTAACACGATAACTTGAGCAAAAATCGACATATCTTTAATGAACTTAGTTCACGTACTTACTTGAACTCACTTTATCTTGGTATGAAAAATGAACGAAATCCGACAATGACCACGCCCACTTTTTCGATATCGAAAATTACGAAAAATTAAAAAAATGCCATAATTCTATACCAAATACGAAAAAAGGGATGAAACATGGTGAGGTAATTGGATTGGTTTATTGACTCGAAATATAACTTTAGAAAAAACTTTATAAAATGGTTGTGACACCTACCATATTAAGTAGAAGAAAATGAAAATGTTCTGCAGGGCGAAATAAAAAACCCTTAAAATCGTGGCAGGTATTACATATATAAATAAATTAGCGGTATCCAACAGATGATATTCTGGGTCACCCTGGTCCACATTTTGGTCGATATCTGGAAAACGCCTTCACATATACAACTACCACCACTCCCTTTTAAAACTCTCATTAATACCTTTAATTTGATACCCATATCGTACAAACACATTCTAGAGTCACCCCTGGTCCACCTTTATGGCGATATTTCGAAACGGCGTCCACCTATAGAACTAAGGCCCACTCCCTTTTAAAATACTCATTAACACCATTCGTTTGATACCCATATTGTAAAAAACAAATTCTAGAGTCAACCCTGATCCACCTTTATGGCGATATCCCTAAATGGCGTCCACCTATAGAACTAAGGCCCACTCCCTCATAAAATACTCTTTAATGCCTTTCATTTGATACACATGTCATACAAACACATTCCACTGTTACCCTAGGTTCATTTTCCTACATGGTGATTTTCCCTTATGTTGTCACCATAGCTCTCAACTGAGTATGTAATGTTCGGTTACACCCGAACTTAACCTACCTTACTTGTTTTATCTCGTTCCAATACTTTCCGACTGTACTGTAGGTACATAGCGAAACTAGCCCCAACTTTTTGTTGCTAAAACCCAGGCAAATTATTGTGATATCTCCGTCACTCAAATAAAATAAAATAGCTTTAATTTCAATTTTTAAAAATCGTATATATTTAGTGGGCCCACCGTGCACCAACAATTGCTGTTGTTCGTTCGTGATGGAGAAATCTGTTTATATTTACTACTCAGTTAAGGCACGCGGATCTGGATTATAGCCACTGAAACAAGTAGAGCGCAGAATTTATACGTGTTTGCTTATACGAAGTACAAATTGACCGAATCCCGTAATAATCTCACAAGTGTATACATTCGTTCTTTTTACCCAAGATGATGTTAAGATCATCTAGAAATGATCAAAGTGACTCACATACATAAATATTTTTCAATTCAAATAAAATATCAATATAACTTTTATTTCATAGCAAAATCATGTTACAAATGCCCTCTGTAAGTATATTTGCAACACCTCCACATTTAGTCAGATACAACCATAAAAATCTAATTGCTTGCTGATTTATATTTGCCAGGTATAGTTTCAGTCTGTGGAGATGACTGACTCATCGCAGAGTTTGCGCGTTGCCTAGATTCTTTACCTTTACGAACAGGAATAACAGATTTTAGCTTAGCAGAAAGAATGCTTAAACTGAAAGACCTTACAGTCACACATCCAAACTTATGTCTGTGCGTTACCGATAATGTCATGCGTGTTCATAAATTTCATATGTGATGGCGTTATTTTCACGCTTTAAATGTCTTATTTTGGTCAAAACAAACCATCAATTTATTTCTTTGTTCTTCTTATTTTTTTGTTCGGATTGGATTTTGCAGCTTTAAGTTCACATTTTTTATGCGAGTTGTCACAAAAGCAATAAAAATTTAAAAATGCATTTTTTATTACAATAATTTTTACAAATAAAGTGTGAGCAAAATATGAAGAACAAGTAAGGAAGGCTAAGTTCGGGTGTAACCAAACATTACATACTCAGCTGAGAGCTATGGAGACAAAATAAGGGAAAATCACCATGTAGGAAAATGAACCTAGGGTAACCCTGGAATGTGTTTGAATGACATGTGTGTCAAATGAAAGGCATTAAAGAGTATTTTAGGTGGACGCCATTTAGGGATATCGCCATAAAGGTGGACCAGGGGTGACTCTAGAATTTATTTTGTACGATATGGGTATCAAAGGAAAGATGTTAGTGAGTATTTTAAAAGGGGGTGGCGGTAGTTGTATATGTGAAGGCGTTTTCGAGATACTAAACAAAATGTGGACCAGGGTGACCCAGAACATCATATTTCAGGTACCGCTAATTTATTTATATATGTAATACCACGAACAGTATTCCTGCCAAGATTCCAAGGGCTTCTGATTTCGCCCTGCAGAACATTTTCTTCTACTTAATATGGTAGGTGTCACACCCCTTTTGCAAACTTTTTTTCCAAAGTTATATTTTGCGTCAATAAACCAATCCAATTACCATGTTTCATTCCTTTTTTCGTATTTGGTATATAATTATGGCATTTTTTTCATTTTTCGTTACTTTCGATATCGAAAAAGTGATCGTGATCATAGTCGGATTTCGCCCATTTTTTACACCAATACAAAGTGAGTTCAGATAAGTACGTGAACTGAAATTAGTAAAGATATATCGATTTTTGTTCAAGTTATCATGTTAACGGCCGAGCGGAAGGACAGACGGTCGACTGTGTATAAAAACTGGGCGTGGCTTCAACCGATTTCGCCCCTTTTCACAGAAAACAGTTATCGTCATAGAATCTAAGCCTCTACCAAATTCCACAAGGATTGGTAAATTTTTGTTCGACTTATGGCACTAAAAGTATCCTAGACAAATTAAATGATAAAGGGCGGAGCCATGCCCATTTTGAAATTTTCTTTTATTTTTGTATTTTATTGCACCATATCATTACAAGGGTCGAATGTTGACATAATTTGCTTATATACTGTAAAGATATTACATTTTTTGTTAAAATTTGACTTAAAAAAAAAATTTTTTAAGTGGGCGTGGTCGTTCTCCGACTTTGCTAATTTTTATTAAGCATACATATAGTAATAGGGGTAACGTTCCTGCCAAATTTCATCATGATACCTTCAACGACTGCCAAATTACAGCTTGCAAAACTTTTAAATTGCCTTCTTTTAAAAGTGGGCGGTCCCACGCCCATTATCCAAAATTTTACTAATTTTCTATTCTGCGTCATAAGTTCAACTCATCTACCAAGTTTCATCACTTTATCCGTCTTTGGTAATGAGTTATCGCACTTTTTAGGTTTTTCGAAATTTTCGATATCGAAAAAGTGGGCGTGATTATAGTCCGACATCGTTTATTTTAAATAGCGATCTGAGATGAGTGCCCAGGAACTTACATACCAAATTTCATCAAGATACCTCAAAATTTACTCAAGTTATCGTGTTAACGGACAGACAGACGGACGGACATGGCTCAATCAAATTTTTTTTCGATACTGATGATTTTGATATATGGAAGTCAATATCTATCGCGAGTCCTTTATACCTGTACAACCAATCATTATCCAATCAAAGTTAATATACTCTGTGAGCTCTGCTCAACTGAGTATAAAAATGCTACAGTACGAAAAAGAGAAGAAGCATGATGAAGAAGAATAAGTGCTTAATGAAGTTGTGTTGCTGTAAGCGCTTATCAGTGTACAGTGTGTTAAAAGTGGCACAATTTTCCAGGTTTTCGGGTGAAGAAAAAAAGATTTGAAGCACTTTTCAAACGTTTTCAGCGAACTAACGAACGTTTCAACTATTCTAATGAATGTACATAAATGGCGCTGAGTACGATACGAAGTTAGATTAGACCTGTTGCGATAACATTGGGAAAGACTCTGCACTTTTAAACGGATGCACCTCATAATCCCGACTTTCAATTCATAATCCCGACAATTTTCAGAAATCCGGACAGGACGCAATCTAGACATAACAAAATCCCAACATAACGAACTCCGATAACACACAATCCACACAAATTTACAAAAATTTCGAGCGTTCGTAATGTTGGGATAAGAATGGTCGGCATCTGGTCATGTCAGAATTATGAACTGTCGGGATTTGGCTGTATCGGGATTAAGTGTTCCGGTATTTTGTATTTCGGGATTTTGTAATTCAGGATATGTTATTTTATAAACCCTTTTAGACTTATGAAACAAAAGTAAAAACCAGGATCTGCTAAACATTCGAAGGTTGCATTCACGTTAGGGCCTGGAGGCTAGTTGTGAGTGCAGCTTGGAAAATTATATTATCATGTTATTAATGCTGAATATATGAAGCTAGTCTCAAGTGCTGTGGGAAGCACCTGAGCTACACTGAAAGAAATGACAGTGAAATCAACAAATCGGTGATGCTGTTCCTGAATTAACAGGCATTCGTATTACGATTAATTCAAGCGATTTTTTTTCGGGAAAGCACATTTGTTCCCTTAAACCGCGTAATAAGGTTCTATCTAGCGTACTGTGCAAAAGACTGAAGCTCATAGTCAACAAACTTCACTTCAAAGTTAATTAAGTTCTGTCAATTGACGTTAGGCAACACCAGCAGCTTTGTAAGGATTGGGAAGTACCTATCCGAGCCAATCGAAACCAAACGAGGCTTAAGACACGGCGGCTCCCTTCCGTGCGATCTCTTTAAAATAGTTGACATTAACAAACGCGCTGCGAGTTCTGTCTTCTCTGGATTAGATAAAGAAGCAAAGAAGTCGGTATTGCGGTAAATGAGGACAAAAAGAGGTACTTGCTGTCATCGCAGAAACAATCGACGCATTCGCCCCATTGGCAGCCACTTCACTGTTGACAAATATAAGTTCGAGGTTGCGAAGGATTTCGTTTATTTAGGAACCAGCATTAAGAGCAAAAACAATTTCAGTTAAGAAATCAAACAAAGAATAACCCTTGCCAACAAATGCTACTTTGAACTGAGTGGGCAATTGGAATACAACGTTCTCTCTTCACGAACAAAAATACCGCCCTACAAGTCCCTCATCATACCAGTCCTGATGTATGGCTCATAATCATGAACGGTTTCGAGAGAAGATGAGACGAATCTTGGAGTGTTCGAGAGAAAAGTTTTCAGGAAGATTTTTGGTTCTGTCCGTGATGCTGACAGCGGGCATAGAAGGCGGTATAATGATGAGCTATTGAAGCTTTACGCAGATATGACGATAGTGCGGCGAATAAAATCCCAAAGGTTTCGCTGGCTGTGTCATGTACTGCAAATGGACGAAGACGTTCAAGAAAGTATTTCAGGCGGCACCGCAGTTTGGAAGCAGAGAAAGAGGGAGACCACCATTGAGTAGGGGAGACAAGTGAAGCAAGACTTGGCCTTCCATTAGTGTCAGTTATCGCGATACGGCGATAGCTGGCGGACTTATTACGAAACGGCCAAAACCCGTTAGGCAGTTTAGCGTCAACTTATGACGATGATGATGATGATGACAATGGTAATTGCTTTGGAGTATGTTAATTTTTAATATATCAAACTTCCTTTTTAGGTCACTGTGTGCTTTCTTTCACAAACTAAATTTTTTTTTTAAAAAGTGTCGCACATAAAAAAATTTTTCTCCGTAATTACTCGTACAAGTGCCTTTTTAACAAATGTGAGTATGCATTCTTAAATGTATGACCATCAATATATTATGCGATATATATATATGTATGTATATGAATTCTTAAAGTAATTATATCGTTCGAAAAATGTCCAACAAAGAAACTCAAAACCAAATTGTAAATCATGACTTTGGATTAAGACGTTTTTGTGTGGTTGTCCTGTGATGTTTTTGCTTGTTTTTATAAACTTTATTATTTTTATAGCACTTTTTTAATTTTTGCTGCAGTGCAACTTAATCTGCGACAACTGTCAGCTGGCCGCCAGCAAACACTCGCATTACATTACACCCACATACGATCGACTAAATGCTGGCGCATAAGCTTCGTACCGCTGCGCATGCGCAACCTACACACAACGCAGCGTTAATATGAACTTTGCTTGTTGTAGTTGTTCAAGCTGCTGCCAAAGATGATAAAGACACTTTTTTGGAGTTTTTTATGATTTTGTTTTTCTATATTAAAGTTTTTTTTTTGTTGTTGCTCGTTGGCAGTAAGTTTGTCGTGATGTTGTTGTAGCAATGTTGGTGGTGGCATTTTATGTGTGAATTTTATGACTGCATTAAGCGGTGATGCGTGTAAATACAGGATTAGTAAAGCAGACAAAAAACCAAGAATAATAAGCTGAAATGAAAAAAAATAATTTTAAAAAGTCTCAAGTCTGAAGAATTTTGCACCTAACGCCAAGCTAGTCAATCGCTTAAAATGAGTGTTCCGCTGATAAATATGTATTGTAAATAAATAATAAAAAGTTAAAATGCGTAAGCAATAAAGTGATTGAATAAGTTCAGGGCAAAGAAATTCCAGGCAATTGCTTTCAATAGTGCTGTGAAGGGTGAAGAGTGGCGGGTATTCATAATGGGCTGCAATAAAATTATAAAATATACAAATTGCTGAGGATAAGCTTTTTCTATAGAGATTTAATAAACTCACAAAAGGATCATCTGATGAAATTACTATGTTCATATGTTTGTATGTAACATATGTAGCGTGAGTCAATCAGGTATGTGGGTGTTAATTAAAGAGATCGGCTAATGGAATGTTGAAGAAACAATATTGGAAAAGCTATAAAGTAATATATGATAGACTAGTTGAATTAAATGGAAATGTGAGATAGACTTTCGTAGTACAAAATACTAAACTCACAATATGATCGTGTGCAGCGGTAAGAGAAGGTAAAACGTATGGTGACCTCTACACTCAGGGTGTAGCAATTATCAAGGGTTGAGGTTTTGAACACTAACTTTTACATAGAAGTGCTAACAAAAACCCTAAATCATTGCCTCACTCCGAACCTAGCTTCGTTGTACATTGCCCAAAATTTGTTCATCTGTATCATTTGTAATAGCTGGAGCCATAGCCCGGCAAGCGCAGAGCACCAGCCTGGGACCCAAAAATACTGGATCTGACGTTCACTATCGACCTACATTTTCTCAAGCATGCAGCCAAAATTGTACGTTAAGTTCAAAATCTGCAAGTCCCTCCCGGGCAGCATTTGGAAGTGAACTAGGAAACTCTGATAACTGCTTTTGCAGCTGTTTCCCAGCCGCTTGTGTGCAATGCGTCTTCAATATGGTCGTCGAGCTGAAAAGATGCAAACTGGAGGGAGATACAAACCTTGCATAACACTGCGCTCAGAATTTCCATGGGATGTATTCTTATGGCGCCAGAACATCATCTACACAATGAGGCGGGAATACTCCCCATAAAGGAGAGAGAAACGAAATGCTGAACAAACAGTTTTTGTATAATTACCAGAAACTTGGACTTCCTTTAGAGGATATCAATAACAATTTTTGAGTGATCGTTCATCGACCCGCGAGTGCGTCACAGCGACTATAAGATTACAGTAAATTGAAGCGTACGCTTTGAAAAAGTCCCTTAACCTAACAGACAATGATGACATCCCCGACTTTTTCGTAATCACGAACCTAACAACAACCTGCTACATAGGCGCCTCGCGTCTATATTAAACCATGAATTCTCGAATTTTGCTGCTATATGCCCCAGAACGCTGCGGTTGAGGGCATCCGCAAAGCGGAAGAAAGCAGCATGAGACATGGATTTATATTGTCGCGGCTAATTGTACTTTTGTGAGGTTATTTGTGGCTGAGTCTGTGATTGTGATTATTGGTAAGCGTGATTAAAACTGCGATTATTATCAAACTACTCTTCTTTCACTGGCAAGTCACAGTCACGGATTAAATTCGATAAGACTAAAAATAAACAGTTGTTGTTGTTGTTGTAGCAGTGCCCCATCCAATAGGTGCGACCAATCACAAATTGTCATCAATGTCCTCTAACGGGAGTCCAAGGAAACTTGCAGTTTGAATAGGGGTAGACCATAATGAGAGGGGTAAATATCCGACGCCTGTTTGCGCAGTTCGATGAGGACCTGCTTGTGGTTTTTGGCTTCATACGGCTGAATCCTCAGGTGTCGTATTTCCTCATAATGCTTACGGAGATGACTCCTTAAACCCCTGGGCGGTGTTGGTTCATCAATCGGATGTCTGTTGGGATGCCCAGGTTTCTGGGTATTCAACAGGAACTGTTTGGTTAGCATCTCACTTCTCTCCCTGATGATGAGTATTCTCGCCTCATTATGTAGATGGTGTTATGGGAACATAAGGAGACAACCCGTGGCGGTTCTGAGGGCATTATTTTGGTAGGCCTGTAGCTTCTTCTAGTGAGTAGTATTTAGGCTTGGCGACCATATCGGGAACGCGTAGCATGCAATCGCCTGGCCAATTGCTTTGTAAGTGGTAATGAGCGTTTCTTTATCTTTTCCCCAAGTACTGACAGCAAGAGATTTGAGGATTTTAATACGGCTCTAGATTTTCGGTACAATTGCGGCTGCATGATCACCAAAATGTAGATCCTGATCAAACGTCACACCCAAGATTTTGGGGTGTAGGACAGTCGGTAGTGTAGTGCCATCGACGTGGATGTTCAAAATGGTCGACATTTCGGAGGTCCATGTTTTAAATAAGGTCGCGGAACATTTAGTCGGTGAAACTGGTGAGATCAGGGACGTAGCTGTTTATTCTTTTGTAAAGCTCATCTATCTGTGGGCCTGGGCATGTGGCCATTATTGTTTTGATATGGTTTTGATTTAAACCGCAAATTATCTGGGTGCTAATGGCATTTAACGCGGTGGTGGTGCTATGGAGTTTTCTAAAGCCATGCTGATAACAGGCCAGCTGCAAATTTGTTTTGAAGTAGGGGAGCAAAATGGCTTCAAGCGTCTTGGCTACTGACGATAGGAGAGATATCGGGCGATATGACTCTCCAAAAGAGTCACAGACCACGTTGGTCCTCAAACATCGCAGGTTCTGCCAGCACAAGATAATACTTCTGTAAGCTGACTTTCCTCAGTCAGGTCTATTTGGTATGTGCTTCCGAAAATTTCTATAACCAAAACCAAGACAAACAAAGACAGATTCCCAAACTTTTGGCTCTCATACCGTGTGGCAAGCCTTTGTATGACTTCATATGAAGGTGAGTATTAATCAGTAATATATTACAACCTCTTTACGAACATTGTTACCAAATGATTTATGTCACAGTACCGGACCAAGTTGTCAGGGCGAACAACTGAAGTCACAGCTTACTGTGGCGGCATATCATACACCAACAACGATGGTACTTAAATGTTCTAAATTCTGGGAATAAGTTGACGGACATATCTCACCCACAGCAAAAGTATTGCAAACGCGAACGTAAACAATGAAGAACGAAGCGTGAGATCGACCTATACACACACACACAATGGACGATTATATGGCGCATTGAGGTGAAAGAGTTTAGAGAGGTAGGTATCCACCATGGAAATGACGACTCACCAAATGCGCATACAATAAATCTATGCGTTGACACTTAACTGCCTCGATTTTTGGTGCAACGCGAATAATATGCCATCCCCCGCAACGTCAGCAATCACCAGTCCATACAATCATTTACTCGCTAGTCTCTGGCAATAGCTTGCAGCATTACAGATAAATTACCCCTTTTCGTGGATTGGAATGCATTCTGGGTGCGAAGTATGCAGCAGCCGCAATAGCAGAAGCTGGAGCACTCATGAAAGAAGGCGGCTTGGTTGTTGGTGAGAAATGTCATAAAATTTGCAAACAAATTGATGTCATGCATTAAGCGACCACCAACTGGCAAAGGAGCTTGTAGAGGCCGCGCGAATAGCTTGTAAAATTTCAGCTTATGCGCCAAAAAGCCGAAGTTAATCATGGTCAAAATAATGAGATCGGCAACTGGAATGAGTGATGAGTGGCCAACAAATACTGCGACTAACCATAACAACAGTGCCCCAAAAACAATAGCAAAAACAATAATTTTTTTTTACAAAGAAACATGACAATATCGCATTAAGCAGAAAATATATACTTACATATTT